>NC_089177.1:1855512-2155512 GCF_947507565.1 Oscarella lobularis | reverse complement strand
GTGACTCTGCACGTGACTAATAACGGCACCTATTACAATACGTAATATCTATATATTAATCTCTCTCTCTCTGGTGTCTTCGTATAAATTTATTTGAGAATGGGTACGAAATGTGATGACCTGTATCGAAGCAGCAACGCACGCTAGCTAGACTATACGCTGACAGTCTGTGCAGAACAAAACAAGTAAGCGACATCATGGTCGCGTCGCGGCGGACGCAGAGCAGAGACCTCCGTGGAGAGGACGGTGGCGGTGGGGGCGGTACGCGGTGAAGTCCGCGATGGTGATGTCGACCCCAGCTCTCAGGCGGTGCACGTTGGCGCTTCCGAAACGACGAGTGCTACCGCTTGAACGCGCCGCGCCGTTTCCTCTATCGCATCGTCGGCTGGGTTCTTATCCCTATAGGGTCACCTTGGGCCACCAATCTTATCCTTCCTTAGACACACCCTAGACACATCCTATCCTCCGGCTCCCTATCCTCCGCGACGCCTTCTGCATCATCAGCATATCCAGTTGCTTCCTGTCCTCTTTTTGCTACAGAACCGAGTGTTGATGGGAAAATGTGGGATTCAGTAAATTTTCTCAAGGGCTGCCGGAATGTATGCTCTGCCTTTCTATAACGAGGCCACTGCTTATCCGGAATTAAGCTCAGCACCAAGCGCTCCTTCAATGTAACAATGACGTACGTTTTTGAGACAACTATATATTACAGTACTCTACTATTATTAGTTATACTGTACTCTGAAGAAATGGAAGTCAAAAAAGATAAATCAGGAACAATTTGAGAATGAGGTACGAGACGAATAAAAGTGGAAGGCCATTTAGATAATGGCACGTGGCGCGCTAATTTGATTTGTGAGCCACGTGCCCTCAAGTGCGTCATCTCTATTCTGCAACAAATTCATACATATACGTATGCGCCGACTAGACAAAACCAAAAAAACTGAACGACATGGGCGTCGAAGGTCGTCGCGGCGGACACAGAGCTGGTGGTCATCCCCATGGTCATCATGAAAGCTGCTTTGTCTTTTGGGGCATTTTATTCATCATTCCCGGGTTTATTCTGATCATGGTCGGTTACGTCGACAAGCCTTCCTTTTCCAAGGAATCATCTTTCTATGAAGGCGAACTCCAGCGGCTGAACGTCTGTCGCCTCATTGGTTGGTTTCTATTCCCTATAGGGATCGTCTTGCTTGTCTTTGGAATTATTTTAATTTGCGTTCGGAGACAAAATGCCTCACTGGCAGCAAATCGCCAAGGCGCAGGCAACCGGCAGCAACCAGATAAATCTTGTCAAGTCTCAGATCCTCCCCCTTCCTCGGACGCATCTTGTTATATATATCCTCCGGTTAGGACGCATCAGAGCGGTGATGTAGAAATGACGGATCCCAGTGGATTTTCTCAAGGGTCTGCTGGAATGGATGATGGAATGGACAATACCTCTTTTGGCGGCTGTGACGTAGACTATGGCTGTGACGTAGACTGCGACTGCGACGCCGGTGACTGAGCAGCATGTATAACCGTAGACGTACATTTGAAACAACTATTGTACGAACTGTGTACGAATAAAAGTGGTGACGTCATGTAGGTGTGACTGCGTTAATTTGATTTGTAGTGCGTCATCAGCATTCTATAGCAACGCACGTTAGCGCTAAACTCCGAAAACGAAAACTAAGCGACATCATGGGCGTCGGAGGTCGTCGCGGCGGACGCAGAGCTGGTGGTCGACGTCATCATCGTGGTGGCATTCACCACCACCACCACCACCACCGTACTCACCACGGCCATCTTCACGGTCACGGTCATCTTCATGGAGGTCTTTTTCATCATCATCGTCGCCACCACCACCACGGTCCCAGGGTTCACGCCGGCGGTACCGTTCACGTAACGACGACCGGTGGCGGCGGCTACTATCACGTCTACGGCGGCGATTGTAACAATAGTGGAACGTGTCGCGCCGTTCCCGCTATCGTTTTCGGCGTTCTCTTCACCCTCATCGGATTTATTCTTATCATGGTCGGCTATTTCGACAAGCCTTTCTTTCCCGATCATTCGAGTTTCTACGACGACGAACTCGAAACACTGAAAAACTGTCGTATTGCCGGATGGGTTCTATTCCCTATAGGAGTCATCTTGCTCGTCTTTGGAATTTTCTACGCTCGTCGCCTTCGAGCTAAAGTGCGTCAGCAAAGTGCCGAGGCAGGCAACCAGCAGCAAGAGCAAGAGCAACAGCCGCAGCAAGAACATCCTCCACCAGAAGCTCAATCTTATCCGCCTCCTTCCATGGACACATCCTATCCTCCTGGAGCCACCGCTACTCCCTATCCTCCTGCAGCAACCGCCGCTGCCTATCCTCCGGCAGCCGCCGCTCCCTATCCACCGGCAGCCACCGCCACCCCCTATCCCCCTGCGCCTTCATCGGTCTACCCAGTCGCTCCCTATCCTCCTGCTGCCGCAGAGCCGAGTGTTGATGTGAAAATGTGGGATCCCAGTAAAGTTCCTCAAGAGTCTGCTGGAATGGATGCTCCACCTTCCTACAGCGAGGCCACTGCTTATCCGGAATCAGGCACAGCACCAAGCGCTCCTCCGATGTAATAACGTAGGTTTGAGACAATTATCTGTTACTCTAATATTTTAGCCTTCAGCACGTGAAACCTATTATATGACTTTGCACGTGACTCATGACGTACACTGTACTGTAACACCGTGCGTCATCACCGCCATGAAACCCTCTTCGCCGTCGCGGCGAGCGTCTGGCCCGCGCCAGCTCGACTCCTCGTCGCACTTCTGTCTAAAGAACAAGAGCCCCGCTATGATCGGCATCGTATTCGGTCTCCTTTTCACCGTCTCCGGCCTCACGCTTCTCCTAACGACCGAACTAGGCGATCGTTCGCCTCCGAGCTGGGAGACGAAAGACGCCGACCCTCACCGTTCGCTGTGCGAGCGTCGCATCGCCAGCTGGACCCTAATGGGCGTCGGCATTCCACTTTTCGTCATCTGCGTCGTCGTCGTCTACGTCGTGAAGAGAAGAGAAGGACGGCGTAGGAGCGATCAGAAGCGAATGTCCTATCGAGACTGGGTCCGATCGCAGCGAACGACGACGACGACGACGACGACAACGGCGCCGAAGAGTGAAAAACTGAAGTGGTTGAGCGATGAAAGAGTCGATGCAGTGCCGTCGCCCCCCGAGCCGGGAGACGGTCCACCGCCCTATAGCGAGGCCGTACTGGTGCCTGTCGCTTTTGCTTGAAGTAAGGTTGTTCATTGTATTGCACTTCTGTGCACTGTAGATAGGTGCGGATTGATCATTCACTGTCATCTTCCATTTATTGTGTCTTATGAATTAATTATTTTACCCGTCGCTATCGTCGTCAAATGTTTCAATGATTATGTCATTAGTGTCAGTAGCAGCGCTAGGCATTTCTTCTAAATTAGACTGCAGTTTCAGTTGGGCATCGGCTTTGGAAGTTTGGTGCTCTGCTGAAAAGTCAGTTAATTCGCTCAGTGCTGCTGCTGCTGTACTGCTCTTTTCCGCCAACGAAGAAGACCTTTGATTAGAGACAAAACGTTAGGCTAGTAGTACTTGTTCCCTCAAAAGATTACTTCCTAAAGCCGGCTTCATTGAAGTCAAAGAAAGAGTGAAGCGACGCAACCAGACCTGAGCACAAGTCATCAAAAAGTAAAAGCACGCGCACACTTTCGCTAACAAGAAGACGTACTTTGATATTCGCAGGGAACGGCGATTTTGCCTAGAAACGGTATTACTTCTGTGAGCACTTCATTGCGCTGACGCAGATGACCTGAAGAAAACCTCGTCATCAAAAAAAGAAAGGAAGGCTGCCACCGCTACCCTCTAATAGCCTGCTGTTGTGATAAAAGTGTTCGTGAAACGAATTCTTCGTCACCTAAAGTCTGTTTTGAGACGTGCGTAGAAGGCGATGAATCTCTACCTGTTTTGCAGCTTCCAAATAGGTTGGCGAATAAAGCGGCCGCCATTTGCGACTACTACTACTTTCGCTTGGATGACAGGAAAACAAAACGCCGCGACTCGCAATGCAGGAGGCGTAGGGCTCAAGCTCCGTCCGGCTCTGCAGTAATATGACAAAGACTACAAATGATATGCACGCGTGAACGCACCTCCCATTGGCCAAGTAGAATGTCAGCGTCGCTGAAGCAGGTTATAACGTCCTCCTGTGAGAATTTGTCTGTGGACTATAATAGTTCTAGCGGTTTCGATGGGTCAAACCTGCTCGCCAAGACCTTCGATGAAGTCCAAGTAATTCTGATGTAAGTAGAGGGCGAAAGACTGGATCGACGTGGGAGTCTGCTCCACTATTTCCTGGCCAAGTCGACAATAGGAAAAATCGAGGGCTCACACGATGTATCCTACTTCGGGATTGAACTGCAGAGGAAATCGCACGCAGTCAGACAGAGACAAGGGCAATTGCTCGTAGTCGGGCAAAGAGCCGCTGACATCACCTACAACGGAAGAATTATCTTCATCTACGTATGTGCCAGCTGTGGAAGGCTTACGCTTGCAATAGAAAAATTTGCCAAGTGCTCTGAATAAAAGCAAAGGCGAATCCTTATTTCCAACCGAGGAGGAAGTAAGTGCATCTATGCTACCGTACAGAATCTGTCATAGAGGCGAATACTCGACTTTAGGCAAATGATTTTTGGCACCATTTATTTTCTTCTTTGAGCCTCGCCGAGAAAGAGCGTTCCCTCGTGTGAACTGAGAGCAACAGTTGCATCGTATTGACGCCACTTCGGATATCGCCGTCGCAAGAGTTGGCTATGTCTTCGACGTCCTTCTTGTTGACACTCGTTTTGGGCAATTCAGCGGAGGCAATTCGCAACAGCGCCTTGACCAGATTTGCGTGAGTGACAGGATTGAAACTAGAGAGTTGTCGATACATTAGGAATTTCTACCTCGCTGCATTCTTACCGAATGCATCCAATGCCCAATTCCCTTTGCAACGAATCCGGAAAGAGTTTCCAAGTGATGCGATTCTCCGCAGTACCTTCAGATACCACAAAAATAACAGGACAACAGCCAACGCGGTGATATTGCCTAAATTGACGAGACCTAGAGAGGAGGAGACTTAAACAATGCTCTATCGTACCGCAAGAGGTGATGAAAAGATGCAGGACGACTTAGATACACATTAGGAAGCTCCTACAAAATCATATGTTACGAGATGGTTGGTTGGTTGGTTGGTTGGTTGCTGCTGACTTTGACTAAAAGAATCTTCGATTTGCTCGAAGTCGCTTCAGAATCGCTCGTCAATCTTAGCAAATTATACTTCGACGACCGAAAAAGAAAATTCTCAAACCGCCGACTCTGCGACTCGTAGAACGGAACGTAGTCTACCAGGTAGAACGATGACCAAAGCAAAGCTTTTTAGCATCGTAAATACCTCGTTGTTCATCGTCTATACTATCGTAGAAACGGAAGTCCAAAGGATTGATCCACTCCTTAACGAACAGCTTCATCTCCTTTGCCAAGACGTGAACAGTGGCCGCCTTTCCGCAGCCGGGAGGTCCGGTCAGCAGAAGCACCGAACCACCCGAACCGTTTCCTCGTCTCTGGACATGATATCAATATATTATGCAGCAGCTAATTAGGCTACAGATATAACTCGATTGGAGTCCTCTTCGAGCCAAGTGGAGACCTCTTTTACTTTTCTACTGTGCACAGTCAAATCTGTCTAAGGTTTCGATGTCGATTCGTTGGAATGTCTCGAGTAATGGAAATTTTTTTCTTACTCGATTTCCGGGTCGATATTTTTCGGTCCACGGCAATTCGCCTGAGTTTTTTGGTGTTCGCTCTTTTTTTACTATTGGACCCTCGAAAGAGGAAACTAGCCAGTTTCTCAGTCCTTTTCCTATTTTTCTTCCTCGATTCGAACGCAATTGCAGCGATCTGCGGCGAGAAATTCTTTTGTTTCCGCTTATAAGGCTTTCTGGCTTGCCTTTTCTCAGTAAAATCCTCCGTGTCAGACAAATCAACAGTCTTCTTAGCTTTCATACACGTGTACGCAGCGTAACATGCTCTATTTCGCGAAAGAAATGAATTCGATTGGTTTAGCGTGCGCTAGATAATAGCATAGGTAGATTTTTTTGGTTTTATGGAACGCTGTTATGGAAAGTGACGGCTGCGACGAGGAGCCCATTTGTTCGCATAAGAAGAGCAATTCTCGGCGCTTCGACTCAGATTCAGACTCAGAGCCCGCACCAACGATAAAATCATCTAAGCGTCGTCGTCGAAGCGTCTCTCATGCAGCAGAAGAAACGTCAACGCCAAAGTCCAAATTGTCGCAACCTCCGAACGCCAATTCAGCAACGCGCAGCTCGGAAAGAATTGCAGCACGGCGAAAGTCACGTCGCGCCTCCACCAGAGCGAGGAGGGATAGTCCAATTGAGTCTGAAGATGATCTGAATAGTTCGTCGTCGTTTTTCTGTCGTCCCGGAAGGAGAAACGATTTTATCAAAGAGTAAAAGTTGAATCCAAGTGTTTCAACTTCAGAGATGAAGTTATATGCTTGTTTGTTTGTAGGAGAAATTCCTACAACTATGAGAAAAACTCTCATCTCGGATACGTGAACGATGGCTTCATTGTTGATGACTCTACGTCAGTCAGTTGCAGCGAGTCATCTAGCTCAGAAGAAGAAAAGGAAAAGGAGCAAAGCAGCAGCGATGCAAGCAGCTGTGACAAGAAAATCCAGCCTCCATCGCGCAGTAGACAGAAGAGACGTTTTAATAGCAGTAGCAGTGAGGAAGAAGATGACAAGAAAATCATGTAAGACGAATCATGCAGAAACTCGATTCTTTTTTAAATTAATGTATGTTATTAGAGCGACTCCGATAAGACGTCCTTCAAATCGTGCCAAACGAGTTTCAGGTAGCGCCAAGGGACCACGACGCCGTCTTCTGGATCAGTTGAAGGAAAAACGGAGCAAGCCTCGGAAGGATCGTCAGCAGAGTCCCGTTTTACCTCCAAAAGAAGTGGAGAGAGTGGAATCGGAGAGCGACAGTCTTGATGCAATAGGTACGATAAAAAATATATACTGTAAGAGTTTAGTAGCAATTTTTATCCGCTCGCGTAGTGGCGTCGAGAGAGTTCACGGAGATTTTTGAACGATCCTTGGTCTCGGAGTCTGGCAGTAGCAGCTTTACCGAAAGCGAACTAAGTGAAGACGACGACAACGAAGAGCAGGTGAAGCGAGACAAGTGGCTTGCAAATTGCAATAGACAGTGTACTTAGATGGGTGTTCTCTTAGGATTCTCTGCTTGCGGCGGCTAAAATGAGAGATGAAAAGAATCACTGCCTGATGAGCATCTTATCTCCCAATTTCGTCTTTGAAGACGAAGAGGAAGTCGACGATTTAGTTCGCTTGCTCGATTCCGTGAGACGCGGCAATGCGGAACTCGTCGATCGTCTTTTGGCGGCCCAGTCGTCATCCCTCCTGTTCAATTGGACGGAGGACAATACCGGTTTTACTCTCCTTCATCTAGCAGCTGCAACAGGACAAGATAACGTTGTGGACGTTTTGCTGCGTAACAAGGTAGGACAGGTTCATTTTTTGGCATCTCTAGAGTTTGGAATAATCCTTTTGTCTTTTTTCTCCCTAAGGCTGACATCTATGCTGTCGACTCTGACCTGTTGCCCGCTGTTGCTTGGGCTGCTCGTTGTGGTCACGTCCAATGCTTGGATCGACTACTGCGGCAGTGTAACTGGTCTCGCCTGACGGAGATTATGAAGGAAGCGAGAACTACATTGACTCACCTCGCGACAAGAGGAAGCCGAGATCTTTGTTTTTCCGACACGGACTCCACGGCTCTAGCCTGTCTCCAATTACTCAATAATCATTGCAGGTCTGCACGCAATGTAGCCTGTGGCACAGTCTATAGCCTTCATTGCTCATTTGTAGAAAGCGATTTAAAGATGATCTGCAAAAGCGCGACGCAGACGGCATGACTCCTTTTACTCTGGCTTGCAAGATGGGCCATTTCCTGGTTTGTACACGTAGGATAGATACGGCGTGTCTAAAGGCTCAAAAAACAGGTTCTCGATTTTCTTCTTGACGGCGGAGTTCGAGCGTCGTCTCCTGAAGGCAGCGAGGAGCATCTCTTGCATTGGGTATCATCATTAGATTGCGGCGGCGGAGACGACACCGGTCAAGCTGAATGCCTCAAAACACTCCTCAATCGTACGCCAACTCTTCTGAACCGTCGAAATAATCGAAGTGGGGCAGTACAAGTAAACCATTCATTATTATTATTTTTTTGTATATTCAGATTACACTCCTTTGATGTGCGCTGCTGAGGCTGGCAATGCGCGCTGCGTTGACGTTCTCATCAACGCTGGCGCTGACATGTCGTGCAAGGTACAGTGCCAGCCACGCGCGTGCATGAACTGAGTGCACGGTTTCCTTTAGGACCTGCACGGAGCATCTGTTCTTCATTTAGCTGCGTGCAGCAATCAAGTCGGATGCGTCGAAGCGCTAATTCGAGCCGGTCATCCCATCGCGTCGTTAGATAGTTCTGGTTGGCCTCCACTGCTCTATGCCAACTTCGCTGCTAACGAAGATCTCGTATTGACTCTGATGAAATACGATCCAAACCAGGTCTTGTAGTACGTACGAAGGTGAATTTAAATACATTTTGAAATTTGTTTGTTTGCAGCTGTGCGTTCTTGAAGATCTTTTGCGGAAGCGCTTTGGGTCGAAAAGGGAAAAAAGACGGACGAACAAAGTTTGCTTCTTAGCTGAATATGTCGAAAATATCTAATAGGGTTCCCCCCAAGGTCGTTCGAGATCTAATCACTTCGTTTGCTAACCAAGAAGCCTACTATAAAGCCTTCAACGAATTCATTCGTTCCAATCCTTCGCTGTTAGATCACAAAGAGTTCGCTTTTCATTGTCGAGGTATGCTCGATTTTAACAATAAGAAGAATTTTTTTAAGAAACACGTGGAAATGAGGTTGGACTAAAGCGTCGGTTTTGGCCTTCTCATAGCCGAGCGTTCGTAATTACATAGGCGGCGTCGCAGACGGTTCTCGAGTCCGTTTGTTCATCTGGTCGTTGATCGTGACCGAATTCTCGAAAGTACTGTTGAAAGACTATCGGACTTTCGCGGCGAAGTTCTCGCGGACATATGTCTTAACGTGACGTTCAAAAACGAGTCAGGTAAGCCACGTAGTGAGGAGTTCTCTTTCGAGCGAATTGCATGACCGCCTGCCTTTGCAGGATCCTGCTTAGGACCCAGACGAGAATTCTTCTCGTGTCTTATTAATGAAGTTGTTAGCAAGGAAAGACGATTGTTTACCCGGTGCGACAATTCTCAGCTAAGGTTATATAAATACGCGAGTTCTGTGCGCGTATGGGAACCCCGTTTGTGTAGCTTTCTTCCCGGGGTCTTTATGACCAAAGTGCTCGCAACGGCTCCCCAGTCGAGCCCCCAGAAAATAATTTCTAACACGCAACGACTAAAAATGCTCACTTTTTTGGGACGCATTGTCGGAATGGCGTTGTGTCAAGCAGACCTACTGCAACTTCCCTTGGCAAGACCCATTATCAAGCAGGTACACACATTGAAACCACGTTAGGCCAGAATGTTTTAACGTGATTAGCTTCTTGACGTTCCTGTGACGCATCCGAACGATTTGGACGCTATCGATCATCAGCTATACGCGTCTTCCGTTGAATACCTCGACTCCACGTCTATTGATTGTACGGTGTAAATTCTTGTTCAGTCGAGACTTCAGCCTATCGTACCTCTTTAGCACTTGATCTAGGACTCACGTTTACATTTACTCAGACTTTTCTCGATGATAAGCACCCGCTTGAGATTGAGCTGGAGAAGGATGGTGCGAATAAAGTTGTGACGGACGAAAACAAAGTCAGTTTCGTTAGCGCCGCTTTTAATTAATTAATTAATTAATAATTACTCTGTAGCGCCGATACATGTCTTTGATATCCAAATACAAATTAGAGAAGTCGATTCTCGCTGAACTTAGCAGCTTCAAAAGAGGGCTATATCAGGCTAGAAAGCTTTATTGACGCGTTATTATTAAAGAGAATTGCAAATTTGCTAGGTTGTTGACCAAAACTGTCTTCGACTTTTCAATCCCGACGAATTTGTATTGCTACTTGCTGGCGTTCAGTCTATTGACGTTAACGATTGGATGAAAAATACGACAGTAGGGCGTAGCTACCAGTATTAACTCAAGTCAAGTGTTTTTATATAGTATCATGGCTGGGATTCCAACCGTGACAATGAGATTCTCTGGTTCTGGACGCTTGTCAAGACTCTGAAAGAGGAAGAAAAAGCACTGTTATTGAAATTTGCCACTGGCTCTCCATGTGTGCCTTCCGGCGGTTTTAGGAGCCTACAGGTAACAGAGCAAAATAATTTTTCTACAAGCTAATATTTTGAGTGCTTGTGTTAGGGTTTGTCTGGCCCGACGTTGTTTTCTATTTCTAAGAATGCGAGTTGTTTTGATAAGGTGGTTTCAGCTGCAGTTTTTGAATGCTGCTCCAAATTTTTTAATTTTGTTTTAGGTGCCACATGCTTCTACTTGCTTTAATCTTCTCCAATTGCCTTTGTATTCTTCGGAGCGTTCATTGCGTCAGAAGGTGCTGATTGCCATCAGACACGGTTGTGAAGGCTTTTCGTTTGGCTAGTTGAAAGAGATTTCGTGTGAAATTGAGTTATAAATTCTCTCTCCAGTCGGTAACATTACGTAAATGCGCGTATAATTTTGTTTGGTCATAAACTGTATGTTTTCAATTTTCTAATCAGAGATTATCTGAGTGTACGGGACTAGCCACTCCCCCGTATAGCCGAAATGGCTCACATCTTGAAGAAGGAAATACGAGGCATGCAGAGGAGAATAGACGAAGAAAAGTGACCTAATCGCTTTACTAGAACTCCTCAAACAAAAGACGAAGATCCAAGCAAAAGGAAACCTTCTAGAAGAGGCGAAAATCTGCAACGCACTCGGCGATCTCTACTCGAAGAGCGGTAAAAACCCGAAAAATCGACAAATTTACATAACAATTCACCGCCACAGGTCAAATCGACAAAGCAATAGCCGAACATCGCACAGAATTGCGTCTATGCGAGAGCCTCTCGCTTCCAATCGACATCGCCGTCGCCCATCGCAAACTCGGCGAGTGCCTGTGCGAATCGAGCGCCTACGCCGACGCTCTCCGTCACCAACGTCTTCACCTGAAAATCGCCCAAGAACAGGACGATTTGAAAGAGCAGCAGCGCGCTTTCGCGACAATCGGTCGCACCTATTTCGTCTGGTCGCAGGACGGCGATTCGGAAAAGGTTCTCGACGCGAAGCGAGCCTATTTGGACAGTTGGGACCTTTGCGGTCGTCTCGTCGGCGAAGTGACGGACAAGGAGTTGATCGAAATGAAGGCGAGACTCTATTTGAATCTCGGTCTCGTGTTCGATGCGATGGAGAACGTGAAACGGGCGAAGCAGTTCGTGAAGCGCGCCCTATCGATAGCTCAAGAGAGAGGATTGAACGAGACGGAGCGACTCGCTCAGCTCTCGCTCGGCGGACTGCATCTTCAGGGGAGAGAACCGTCGCAGAGTTTGCGTTGCTACGAGGAGGCGTTGAAGATAGTGAGACGGGAGAAGGACGTCGTCGCTGAAGCCGAGCTGTTTGAAGCAATGGGACAGGTGATATTTCAGATTTTTAATTAAACTTTTTGAAAATTCAGTTCTTTTAGTCGTATCTCGTTCTCGGAGATTTGTCTGCGGCGAGAGATTGCTTTAGGCGTTCGTACAAAATTGACCTCGCTCCCAATCGAGTGATGCTGCTGAGAACTTTGAAAATTGTTTGCAAGGCAGTGAAGTTGGAGCGGGAATTGAATGCGACAGACGCTGTCGGTCGAGAGCTCATGGCTCGCTGGGATCGACTGGGTGATCTGTGCAGTAAAGTAAAAGCGTATAAGAAAGCAATTGAATCCTATCAAAAAGAAGTGTGCTCTAATCGTCGAATAGATTATTGATTTTAGTGTATGTGTTATATATATAGCTTGATGTTGGAAAGCGGCTCGGGCTGGAGGAAGGCGATTTGACGTCCATCTATGTGTCTTTGGCTATGACGTACGACGATGACGGTCAGTATGAAAAGGCGCTTGACTTTGCGATGAGAGAACTCAAAGCTCTTGCAGAAGAGAATCTTTTGGGAGTACGTAAAATGGGGGACTAAACGGAATCCGTTATGGAGTGTCATTATTTGCAGGCAGCTGATAGTTGGTGTTTTATTGGACGTATTCGAGCGGAGGCTCGCCGGAGCAAGGAGAGCGTTTGCGGAGCGTATGAAGAGGCTTTGGAGTGTGCAAAGAGAGCTACTAGTGTAAGAAAACAGGTTCGTTTTGTAGACAGCACAGTGCCACAAGAAAAAAAAACGGAACGGGTTTTCTCTCATATTAGGTTAAAGTTTTGACTCACTGGAAGGACGTTTGCACTGATAGAGGCTATGACAATGAATTGAACAAAATAGAAGAAATCTTGTCGGATTTGGAGCCATTGGACGAAGGCGACGACGAGACGGAGGAAAACAGTGAAGCTCGAGCTGCATACGACGATAACGTCTCTGACACCTCTGACTTGGAGTTTTCGGAATCAGGTAGAATTGATTGCCAGTTGTACGTGCACTGTGACGAGAATCTGTTTAGACGTATCTGACGAAGAATTGACAGCCACTCCAGGGAATAGGAGAAAGCGAGTGAATGCAACTAAGGTATATAGAGAACGTCAACCGGGTTGTAGTTTACACTGGCGGCGACAGATTCACAAAGTTAATCAGAAGGGAGAAACTATGCTGCAGCAAGCCTGTATAGCTGGCAACTCGAAAGAAGTACAGCGGCTATTGTCTCAGGTTTTGAAACACACGCGTTCCGTGGGCGCGTTGCAAGTAGCAGAAAAAATGATTAGGGAGCGTCTGTTATAACACGGGACTACTGCGGATGGACTCCACTTCACGAAGCGTGCAACCACGGCTACGAAGGTGATTTCGATTGAATGAAAGAGCCACCAAATGACGTTGTTTGACACTAGAGATTGCCAAACTTCTTCTCGATTACGGTGCCGACGTCAATGACCGAGGAGGCCAGCACTGCAACGGAATGACTCCTCTTCACGACGCCGCCGTAAACGGTCACTGCGACGTCGTTCGTCTTCTAGTTGACCGCGGAGCGAATGTGTTTGAGAAAGACGGAGACGTATGTCTTTGGATTTCTTCTATTTTTTTTCTAATTTGTGCACGTGTTTTTTTAGGGACAGACTCCTTTGGATGTTCTTCTGTCGGCTCTCGACAATGACGACGACGTTGACGAGTCTCAAGACTCCGAGTTGAATCAGGGCCACAGGGAAGTTGTTTCCTATCTTAGACACATTATGACGGGGCGTCGCGATGACCAAGGGCTAAGTCGACGGAGAAATGCTAGCTTTGGCTTTGGATATGACGACGATGACGACGACCACGGCGGCGGCGGCGGCGACGAAGAAGTCGAAGACCGACTTTCAATTTTGTCGTCTCCCCCAGCTTCTCCCCCTGCTTTGATCTCTGAGCATGACGACATGGATGTAGATGATTCGCTTCCAAGCGACGGGGAGACTTCGTCACATAGACGTCGGGTGAATAAATCCAGATCAAGATTGATCGACGACGAAGACGACGACACTTGGAATCGAGGTACACGTAGGCGCAGGAGGGAAGCGCCATCCGCTTTGATAGCGGAGAATGGCGACGACGATTGGCTTGTGGACGATATCAGTCCTGTGGCCAAAAGAAGGAAAAGTGATAAGAAGAGACAAACGTCCGCGGAGAAGGCCGAAACGATAGTGGAGCATACTGCCAACGCTATCAGCGAACCTGCCGGGCCTACGAACAGAATTCCAACGGGAATCTCTCCGATGAGAGTTCGGGTTACCGTTCTCGGAAAAACGTTTGTCATACCATGTCCTTCGGTTCTCAAAGACGGGTCTTCGTCGACGATAGGCTGGCTTGCGACACAGGCGGCTGATCGCTACTACGAACTCTGTGGCCTCAAGCCGAGACTGAGAATTGTAACGAAAGAAGAGGCAATGTTTAGCACCGAGGACGAGATCGGCTTCGTTTTGGGAAATAACGAGGAATTGGAAGGTAAGGTGGAGAATTGGAATCTTCCGCCGCTCAAAGAACGATATCTGACCGCTTGTCGGACGACCGGACAAGGCAAGTTACTGACAGTACCGTTCCAAAGTTTAGAACGACCTTTTTTTCGCCCCGCTCACTCTCCCTGGTTAGAACGTTTTGTACGTGAAAGAAGCGCGTTTTTTGGCCCCTTAACGGTCACGCGTCTCCAATCTTCCGAAAGGGGCCCCCACCCTATGAAATAATCTTTTAATCAAACCCCTAATGTTCGCCATTTTTTCACGATTATGCCTACGTAGGGTCCTAAAACTTTCTGACCGGTACTGTATGTAAGGATCTACTGTACGTAGCAAATAATGTTCGTTGACTTCTAGAGCCCGTTTCCGAGTTGTCCTCTCTCCTCGAATCGGATCCCGACTTGAATCGCCTTTTCTTGACAGACTCTTTTCTGTCGGCGAACGCGCTTCTGCCTCTGTTTCGTTCGCTTCAACGTCAGACGTCTCTCACAGCGATCGAGCTTTCCGGCAACGAGATCGACGACGTCGGCATGGAGCAGCTCGCCTTGGCCATGACCACCTTACCCAACGTCGTGCGTCTTAATCTCGCACTCAATCGATTCACAATGGACGGCGTGAGACGATTTGTCGAGGTTGTACGACGACGCGACGACGCGACGAGCTCCGACCTAGGCGGTCAACCATTTGGAAGACTTTCGAGTTTCGATATAAGTTATAACGAATTGGACGACTCATTAGCGTCGTGCCTCGGCGATCTTTTTCTTCACTGTCCCTGTTTGGTTGAACTGAAACTCGTCTCTTGCGGATTGACGTCCGCTTTTGCTTCACCTCGTTCAGCTATTCAAGGTACGTAGCAACGTTGCAATTTGGTCTATAGGGTATTTTTTTTGTAGTGGCGCGTTTGAGGCATCTGTCTGTGGCTCACAATAGGCTGGGATCGGCCGGCTTAAAGGCGATACTTCAGCTTGTCGATTGCAGTTGCCTTCAGTCACTCGATCTCTCCGCCACTCGTTTGCACGACTCCGCTTTTGCTAGTCCTGAACGAATTGGAAGAATTCTGGCCGACGCATATGCCAATCTAGTTTGTTTTGATTTACGAAACTTGTTCTTTGTATATCGTGCCTTTGTTTCAGGAGGAGCAAAAAGTGCAGTATCTGAATTTGTCGGACTGCGGTCTGGTTGATTTGGACATTGAACGCTTGATGTCGTTGCTACGCGGTTGCTCCGATTGCCTCAAGACGCTTGATCTCAGTTGCAATCAACTACGACATCAGTCAATTGAGATATTCTCTCGGTGAGTCAGTAGCACAATTGCGAACGTGTGTTTAGAGAAATTTACAGATGGCTTACGAATGCCAAAGCACTGGAGCGCCTTGATCTAAGCTGTAATCCCTGTACAGCAGAAGACGCAGTAGACCTAGCTTTTCTGGCAGTGTCCGCGGCAAACGATAAGCGCATTCAAGTTTGCCAAACGTTCGAGGGGCATTTTAATCTGACATTTACTTAGAATCGTCGATTTTGCGACGTGGTAGGTGCTTGCGGTGATAAGGTCCGCGAATGTACATAGACTATACACTGCTCGAATTTCTCGAGATTGTTTAACCTGCAAGTTAATTCAAACGCGCTCTTTTATTAGGGAATGTCAGCAGGTAGTAAATGTACTACTGTATAAATCGCTATGTAATAACAAATCTTGTTTTTTTATATTCACTTCAATGTCAATGCAAAAGTCATTCGATAGTTGCAAGTTCCTGAATAACGGTGCTTTGCTGAAGATTATGCAACGTGATGCTTTTCCGAAATCCCACCGTCAACGATCTCATGAGGCTCGTGAAGAACGTCGTCTCGTACGGCTTTTCAGAGTACTTCTCATAATGATCCAAATTGTCTTGCAACTTCAACGTGAGAGTGTCATAGTTGATTCGAACCACTTCTAGCACCTGCTCCGGCGTCAGAGCGGCAATCTGTTTCGACGACGAAAACGAATCGATTTTGGGAACGAAATGATTGACGATCGCTCGGATGTTAATCAAGTCGTTCGCCACTTTGGCGGCGTGCGTCTTCCACGCGCCGTCCGTCGTCGAGTGTCGCAAGGCGACGGCGTAGAGATTTTCAAACACCTGATGAACGCGTATCAGTTCGTAATAGAGCTCGTCGTACGTCGTCGGACTCGGGAGAAACGTGTCGCCGTACGTTATGAAAAGATTGAATATGCTCACGACGCGATGAGCGAGAGCGAACAAATTCAAACTGGCGACCAATTGGGCTTCGCTGGCGACGAGAAACTTGACGACGCTGATCAAGGACGACCAGAGACCCTGCCAGTGATAGGGCAAGCGAACGCGACAGCGCTTCTGATAGCAGAGGAGTCGATGTATGATGCCGAGACATCGAGCGTACAAGTCGCACGAGAGATTCTTCGCCAAATGGGAGACGAGCGTCTCAACCATGAGATCGAGAATAGTCGAGGCGAGCGACTGGTTGAGCGTCTGCGTGGTCGTCGTCGCGCGATGGCGCATGTGAGCGCGTTGGAGCGTCACCTTGAAGGCGATGTTGGGATCGTGAATGAACGAATTGGCGTATTGATCCTCGACTATGCACGTTAAAGTGATGAGACACAGGCGAGAGTGATCGCCGCCGCTTCCCTTGTAACTCTGTAGGGCGATCGACGTGTACGTCAAAAACGTTCCCAGAAGATTGACCGGATACGACGGCTGATTCGCGGTCGTTGTCGGTGCCGCCGTTGCCGTCGCGGCGGCGGCGACCGACGAGAGCGCCGATTGAGGATGAAGCAGAATTGAGGCCGTCTGCTCGACGGCATGCCCGAGCGACTTGGCGGGACTCGGCAACGACTGCGACGAATGGGTCTGCGTGAGAACGGTGATAAAATTCCGATTCAAGTGCACGGCTTCGTAGAGAGCCAACAATATGGCCTCATTCATTCGAAGCCGTTCTTTCGGCTGCTCGCCGCCAACGAACATGCTGCTTATGAAACTCGTGAGACGATAGAAAAACCCGGCGCCGGACGCCGTCCCCGTCGCCGGATCGACGTTGCCGCCGCGACTTTCAATTTCAACGTAGTGGCGATTCCACTGGGTGAGCGTCGACGAGAGAACGACGCCGAGTCCGTTCAAAGCGATCTCGTCGTCGAGCACGGATAGTTTGAGTATATACGGATTGGCGGCTTCGTACTTGCGATAGTTGACGAGGACGGTGAGGAGGAGGAGAGCGTCGTAGCCGTGCTCCTGTCGCGCCGACGGCGACGCGAATATGGCGACGATTGCCTCGAAGACGCTATTCATCATGAGATACTCGATCATCGTGTTCTCGCTCACGTTGTCCGTTGCCGTGACGAGGACGAGAAGAAATTTCAGAGCGAGATTTTTGACGCTGACTGCCGCCGATTCGCCGGAAAGAAAATCGGCAATTCGACTGATGAGCGATTGCATTTCCGTTTCGGCGGCGTTGAATCCAACGAGAACGTCGATGACGTCAAATCCGGCCAAGCCGGAAGCGATTTTGCGAAAAACTGCGCGAACGAGTGCGCAGAGGGTTTGAAGTGCGTTGACGACGCGAATCGGCCGATCGGCGCGCAGCATCTCGACGCATTTGACGAAGAGACTATTGACGATGTCTTTTTTGTCGAGAAGTTCGCGCGGACTGATTTCGTCGATCGACTGTTCGATGAAAACGACGTTGACTTTGAGCAGGAAGAGCTCGTCCCAAAATCCCGCTCTGCCCTCGCTCGGATCGGCACCGGCGAATAGGCGTTCGTATATCGTCACGAATTTTTCCTTCACAACGCCGTGGGACGTTCGCTTAGCGAACTTTCCAACCGACGAGTCTTCAGCCATTTAGCGCTAACGGTTACGTCTGTCCGTAACTTTAGCAAAACACGTGATCCGTATCCGTGATCCATTCCTTTTCCTCCCTCAGCCAGACAGGCCAGGCCTTTTCTTCAGAGAAGGAGCTTGTGCGCATGTCATTCTATCGCCATGGAGTACCGGTAAGCGCTCAAGCTGTCCGCTAGCTTTTGTGACGTCTCTTGGGCGTCGCTTCGATGCTCTTCTCTCGTAAAGAATCGAGAGTGTGACGGAGAGAGAAGGGGTCGGCTGAGCTAACTGTGCTTTCTTAGTAACATTTTCGGTTTTCTTTCTGAGAAAGCGTTCCAGTTCAGCACAGCCTTTTGCGCCGAGATTGCTGTCTCGCTTCATCCGAAGACGATAGCAGGAGGTGTTACGTCACCGTATCATGGTCGGCTGTACATTTTGGGTCATGAAGGCGTTGGAAAGACGAATCTGGCTCGAAACCTATCCTTCCGCTCATTTCAGCCATCACATATTCCAACAGAAGGTGCGGACGTATTTAATGTTCGACCCCAATTTGCCAAAACGAATTGGCGAATTGAAGAACATCTAAGCTCAAATTTTGATCGGTCTGCAGTAAGCACTACGGCAGAATCAACTTCTGTTCAATTTCAAGCACTGGCTGTCGTTATATTTGGATTATTATTCAACTTTCTTATCCTGGCGCTGCTTGAGTTTTTATTGGGAATGCCGTTTTTTTCACTTTTTTTGACAATCATTCTGATGATACCTTTCAGAGGTGGCGCCAAACACAATGTCAAGGTCCCGTGGCTGGCCTACTTTGTGTGGGTGTTTCCCGCAGTGCTTGATATCTCAATGAAAGTGGCTCGTGAAGGGAACACATCTCTGCTTTTCCTGTGCTTAATTGGTGCAGGATATAGTATGATGAAGCGGTCTAGAGAAGTCTATTACTCTTTCTTTTTGCTGTGTTCTATGTACTATCTGTTTGTTCCGGCTCCTGAAAACGTTTCTAGTGAAGCTATAACTCATTGCGCTTCCTGTGCGTTTTTCGGAACAGTTGTTCTCTTGGTTCGTATTGTTCTCAACAAATACGGCCAGCGTCTGCAGTCGTTGTGGTGGTATTTCTTGGCAGCGTTTGACTCAGCGGTGTTGATTGTTTTTGCATTCGGACTCGTTGTCACCAAAGCTCCATTGGGATTTCAACTGTTTGCCGGCGTTCTCTACTCTGTGAGAAGTCTTCTATGCGTGTTCAAAACGTTTCGATCGTCTGAGTCTTTTGTCGGAAGTTTTTTCAGAATTCCGACAAATTTAAATAGCCCGTGGCAAGTAGTGATTTGTGGACTATTAATAGGCTCTTTGAGCTTTCATGGACTACTGTCCGCGGCAAGAGGTGTTGGTCACCTATGCTACAATAATCTTGTCACAGTTTTGTGTGCCATTCTGGAGTCGTTGTACTGGAAAGAAAAGGTCGAACCCAAGCCGTTCCGAAAGCGTACACTCGTGTCACGTCTTGCTAGCGTGATGTATGATGCAGCCCAACTGGAAAATCTTAAGCAGCCTCTTATGGTTTTTATGGACTTCGCCGGTCAAGAACTGTATTACATGCTGCATCATCTCTATCTTACACCCAACAGCATTTACGTCGTCGTTTTTGATTTTTCAAAGGTCTGCGGTGACATTAACAGAAGGATACAGCACGTAAATAAACTTTTGTTTTGGCTAACTTCGGTTGTCACTCACGGTCGAGAAGATGCGTCAATTTTCCTTGTAGGAACTCATCGCGATTCATGTCAGAAAGAGGACAGAGAAGACGCTGTGCGCTATATTGTTAATCGCCTTCAATCGTACCACTACAATATTTGTCGTCGTTCTGATCAGGAGACAGGAGATTTGAGCTTTGTCTTTCGAATTGAAAATAGCGGAGAGAGAGACGATTCTGAGATCGTTTTGCTTAGGCAACTTATTTTGGAAGAGCTAGACAGAAAACGTGAACGAGATAGAAAAGTGCCTATCCGATGGTTGGAGCTAGAAGACAAAATAGTTGCAAATTCGCAGCAGCAGCAGCAGCAGCAGCAAGACGACTCAGCTCTGTCTTTGGACTTGACGTCAAAAATTGTTACCGTTGTTGATTTGGAGCAAGCATCGGGCATGACTCCAGAAGATTTTACTGGAGCGCTTAAGTATTTAAAGAATGCCGGAGTTGTATTTCACTGCTCCGACAGCGAGCGGTTGAAAGATTACGTAATATTAGACATGGATTTTCTCATTTCTGCTGTTCGGTCTTTAGTGTCCATTCCGTCACCAAGTAGACGCCCTCGCGGCAGATTGGGCAGATCTTGGGAAAGGCTTCGAACTGAAGGAATAGCAGATGGGAATTTGCTGAAACACGTTTGGAAAGACAATCTCAATCATATTGGGCTTGTGCTGGAGTACTTGGAACACTACGGAATTATGCATAACATCAGTAGCCACTCTGGTAATCCAATGGAATATGCCATGGTCGCTTTTCTTCCCGAACAGAGAGATCTCACTCTTGCTGATGCCAAAAGGTCCAGCGCTGTTTTTGACGGCGGCTCTATCTTTGTTGGATTTGACAAACACTTCGGCTCGCAGCACAGCCTGTTCAATGTTCTTCTTACTCGAGCCTACCGAGAATCTCAATGCGTCGAAAATTTCACCCCCTGTTGGTGGAATAAAGGGGGAATTTTTGTGATCGAAGTTCCTCATTTCTACGGGCATCAAATTGTCTACAAACTGGAATTCTACGAAGACGGCTTTGAAATTTCAACAACGTGAGTAGTCTAAATGATATTGGGCAGTAGTTGTGGTTGATGTAGCACCTCTCTTGTAGACATTCTGCATCTTTTAGGTCTGCTTTGATTCGGCATATTTGGAATCTGCTAGACGATATCCGTGTTACCTTGTTCAAATCTGTTCAGTTTTGGATTGGTCCTTGCTGTCCTGTTTGCTTACCGTCTGGAAGAGACTCGAAACCGCCCCTTGACGCAAGCGAAAGAACGACGCCACCATTGAATTCACTCCACGTGCTACCTATGGCAAAGAGCAGTTCATCAGAGAATCATGACTTGAGGCAATTTCAAAGTGTCTTACCAAGACTGTACTGTGGCAACAGAGAAGTTGATTTTGACAAGTATCCTTGCGTGCGAGAATGGCTCCAGCCTCAACAGATTCCACGGGTACTACACAAATTGCGCGATTAGTAAAGTCTATCACTTGTTCTGTAGGTTGGATCGGCTATATTGCAGGAGCTGCACGAAAGAAGTCAGAAAGCGTCGTCAATGAAGGGTGGAGATGGTAAAAAGTTGAATATTGTAGTTCTCCCTAATTTTATTTTGCAGTTGTGTCTGATGATATGATCCATCAAATAGCTGCTGCGATCCAGAACGACTGGGCTTTTCTCGGACGCCATCTTTCCGTTGAAGACGAGAAGATTGATCGGATTCGATCAAGGTATCGCGGAGATCTCGTAGCCTGTGCAACCGAAGTTTTGTTTTGTTGGAAAAGAAGGAATAGAGACTTGGCTATTGGGTGGGAATTGGCAAGAGCGCTGAAACAGGTTGACCGAGTTGATTTGGCTGAAGCACACATTCAAGTTTTTTAATTTTCAGACATTTGAGCTTACGTCTGTCCGTAACTTTTTCAAACCACGTGATCAAGTCCTATCTGCCAGAAACTTTGATGCGATTCAACGTGCAATAATGTAAAGTGCAGTCACACAGTAAGAAGTTGCAAATACGCAATGTTAGTGACCTCTACGGTAGAGCTTGAATCAACGAAAGAAAACTTTTCATGTCTTCACGAATCTGCAGCTTTTCCAGAGTCGGGAAGTGGGTGTAGAATTGGTATGCACCGTTCGACTTTATCAAGATCTACAGTACACATCCATCTGAGCAAAAACTTGTCCATTCTCTTGGAGGAAATTGTAGGCCCTGAGATGGGAGCGCATATTTCATCCAATCCTCTTGCTCAATTCCTGTTCTCTAGCAGCATCCCGAGCACGAGTCAGTGCCGACAGATGTACAGGAGTGACGTCAGGCGATGACGTTTCAAGAGCGCGGGCATTCGGGCCTTTGTCGCCCTAACGTGCGTCTGTGTCGGCCAAAAATCGCAAAATGGCGGTGAAGCTCGATCGCGACGTCTTCTTTCGTCGCGCGGAAATAATGTACAAGTTGTGGAAGGTGATAGTAACGCGACTACGACGTTTCCGCGCGTCTAACACGCCGTCTTTCGCCAGGAAAAAGCGAACGACGTATTTCAAGGCGCCGACGCGATCGTATGGTCAGTCGGACAAGACGAAGACATTACGTATGCAAAATCAACGGCACTGCAGGTGAAGAAAACGCCAGTCCATTCGCGGGTCCCCGATTTCCCGCGCGAAAGGAGAGGGGCCCCGCACGATTCTAATCCGACCCTTGCGTCGATAGACGTGGCTGTTCGGTTACGAACTTCCCGACACAATCTGCGTCCTAACGAAGACAGGATTGCTCGTCTTGACGAGTAAGAAGAAGGTGGAGTTCTTGAATCCGCTCAAAGACGGAGGGGACATTGAAGTGGAGTTAATACTGAAGAGCAAGGTAAATCGACTAGGGCAGTGAAACCTCTTTCGCAGACGGATCAGGGATGCTTTTATTTTTCATGACTTGATTAATTAGCTAAATAAATAATTCACATTGCTTTTATTTTGTTATGTGCATTTGTTCACGTGCGCTTTTTTTTGAAGGAGGATAATGTTGATCAGTTTGGGAAATTAATTGCGTCGATGAAACAGAGTGGAAATGTGATGAGATGCAATTGTTTGTTTTCTCTTTCTGACGTCTTTCTTTATAGGGAAAGACAATTGGAATGTTTCTGAAAGAGAAAACGCGAAGCACGTTTGTCGATCGCTGGGGTGCAAGATTAGATAAGGAATCATTTGAAAAAGTGAGGCACGAGTTTTACTTTAAATTTTTCACCGGGCAATATTTATTTAAATTGAAAGGTTGAAATTGGCCCCGCTATGGCACTAGTTATGGCACCCAAAGACGAAGCTGAGTTGGCAGTCATAAAGGTTGCACAAAGAAGAGAGCAGGAGCAACGTTTGTTTCTAGTCAGTGTTCTATAGAGAGCTGCTCAGTTGTCTTCAGACGTTTTCAGCAAATTCTACAAGACGAAGCTCGTTGAAGTTGTTGATCAGGAAAAGGTTGTCTGTCACTAGTTGTCTGGTTGAAGAAGCGAAGGTGAAATTGTCATTGTGCAGAGACTGAAGCACTCCCAGTTGGCAGATGCAATTGAAAGAGCCCTCTCGGATGATAAAAAGTGGACAGCGGGAATGAACATGGAACAGGTAAAGAACTCATATGTACGAGCACGGAAGTAATTTTTTGTTTCCTAGTTGGAGGTGTGTTATCCGCCCATTGTTCAGAGCGGAGGGAAATTTCAACTAAAATTCAGTGCTGTTAGGTGAAGGCCTAGATGAGTGTCATTCCATCTGGTGATTGATTCTTTTTCTACTTCAGCGACGAAAATCGTCTTCACTTTGGTGTCATTGTCTGTTCGTTCGGCGCCAGATATAAGAGCTATTGCTCAAACATTGTTCGAACTATGCTCGTTGAACCCAGTGAGGTAGGGAGATTAATTAATTAATTAATTAATACTGCAGCGTACTCTTATAACGCTTTTTAATTTGCATGTTTAGGAGCAACAGAATATTTACGTGTTTCTTGTTGAGCTGGAAGAGTATTTGTTGGAAAAACTAGTGCCTGGTTAGTAGTCCAGCTTTAGTTATAATGCACTGTACTTCTGGGACATGTAGGAGCTAAGCTTGCTGGCATCTATGAGGCCGTTTTGGACCGTATAAAAACAAAGAGACCAGAACTGGAAACGCACTTAATTTCAACTATTGGGTACTGCAGTGATCTTGACCTACTCTTTGATCTGTCCTGAAGATCAAGACCACAGATTTGCTATGGGTATTGAATTTCGCGAAGGCTCTCTGATGATCAATGCCAAGAGCAAAGCGACAGCTCAAGCAGGTAATAAATCAATTGTACGTAGGCTCAGTTTTTATATTACCTTTTTTTGAAGGCATGGTTTTCAATGTACACGTCGGTCTTTCTAATTTGAAAAAGCCTGGTGCCGTCGACGAAGCGGACAAGGCGTATGCACTTTTTATTGGAGACACTGTCGTTGTTCAAGAGGCTAGTCAGTGTTGCTTTTGATTCTTTGTATTAATGACGGTTATAGCATGGGGCTGCGACGCTACTTACTCCTGCGAAGAAAATGATTAAGAACATTGCCATCTTCCTCAAGGACGAAGACGAAGACGATAACGAAGATGATTACGAACCGAATGGAAACGTATGGACGATATAGAAATCTTCTTCAATTGATTGATTGATTGATTGATCTTTAGGATGATCTGATTCGAGCGACGGACGGGCGCACTCGATCCAAAGTTTTGGATTCAAGAACCAGGGTAAGGAGCCGAACAAGTAGTCACGTTCGTTCGTATTCATACGTTTTCTATAGACCGAAGCTCAGTCAGAAGGAAAGAGAAAGGAGCACCAGTCGAAATTGGCCAAGCAGATGCAGGAAGAAGCGAAGGTTAGTGGAAGATCAGCACTCCGGTCAAAAAGACATTACGTCTATTGTTTTGTAGCGGCGTCTTGCTGAAGTTCGAGGACAGGTGACGCAGAAGAAGTAGGGGTCCTTTATTTTTGTCTCGTTTTTCCCACTCAGCGTTCTATCTCCAACAGAACTCGGTCGAATAATACCTTGGCTTACAAACATTCGTCGATGATGCCGCAAGAGCCGGACATTCAAGACCTCAAGATATTCGTCGGTCAGGATACTGAAACTACTCTTTGTGATTTGGGTAATTTTTTTTCATGCAGACCGAAAGTACAACACCGTCGTTTTGCCGATTGCTGGAATTCCCACTCCCTTTCACATATCAGCGATAAAGGTCAGTTGAAACGAAGTCTAATCTTGCTCTATTCTATTGACTCCCTCTCGTAGAATATAAGCAAAAGTGAAGAAGGTGACTACAGCTACTTGAGAATCAACTTCTTCTGTCCTGGAAGGTCAGTTGAAGAGATCATCTGTTAGAGCGAGTGACCTATTGTGCGTTTGTGCAGTACGTTTGGGCGCGTCGACGGGCAGGCTTTCACCAATCCCGATGCCACCTACGTGAAGGAAGTGTAAGAGGAGAAAACGCTACGTAATCTCTCTGTGCTTACACTTCCTGTCGCCTTTAGTACGTACCGTGGCAGCTGTGGATCGACGGGACACCTGTCAACACCGGCTACGAATCTCAGCACGGCCTTTCGATTGATCAAAGAAATTCAGAAGAAGTGGAAAACGCAGGAAGCGGAGCGAAAGGAGAGAGAGGTACGTAGGATGAGTAGCATCAACCGACGCAGGGCATTCGTTCCATAGGGAATAGTCGCTCAAGAGGATCTTCAACTGACGAAGAAAAATGCTCCCAGACTAAAAGATCTCTACATTCGACCGAACATCACCGCAGGGAAGGCCAAGTCTCACGTGAGTGTACTGATGAAGAAGTCTTTCTCACGTCCAACTTTTTTTCTCTTTAGGGTGTTCTAGAAGCGCACGTCAATGGTTGGTGATTGGACGACATTTTGTTCACGCTAATTATATTCTCGTCAAAGGTTTTCGTTTCACTTCCTATCGCGGGGGAACGAACGTCGACATACTTTATAATAATATCCGATTTGCCTTCTATCAACCGTGCGACCACGAGATGATTGTCCTGCTTCATTTTAATCTCAAGGTAGGGACGCGTAAGAAATTGAACCGACAGGGGGGGACGCATGTACGCATTTCGTAGAATCCCATTCTGCTGGGAAAGAAAAAACAGGAGAACATTCAATTTTATACAGAAGTCGGTGAAATGGTCACTGACTTGGGTCAGAGCCATTCCATGCACGATCGCGACGATTTGTACGCAGAGCAAGTGAGATGTTTATTATTATTATTATTATTCACACTAACTGACGTGTGGTAATTAATTAAAAGGCTGAAAGAGAAGTGAGGAGGAAATTGAACGCTTCCTTCAGCAATTTCAAATCGAAGGTTGAAGTGTTGACGCGCCAGGAAGTAGAATTCGACAGTCCGTTTAGGGAATTGGGGTGGGTGCGCGCGAATATGTGTACTTTACATTCCATTTTGGGTAAATATCCTATCTTATAGATTCAGCGGAGTTCCTGGAAAGAGTACCGTATTCGTCCAGCCGACGACTCATTGTCTCGTTCACCTCACAGAATGGGTACGTTACCTGTGCACGGGCGAATCATTTTGCAAACGTTTTCTGTAGCCTCCTTTCGTCATTGCTCTCGATGACATTGAATTGGTTCACTTTGAAAGAGTTTCTGTACGAAATATATAGCAACGCTGTTCATTTTTCTTTTCTACTCGTTCTTCGTTTTGCAGTTTCACTTGAAGAACTTTGACATGGTTTACATCTTCAAAGACTATACGCGTAAGGTTGCCTACGTGCTTAGCGTTCCGATGACTTCGCTGGATCAAGTCAAAGATTGGCTCGAGTATGAATTTCAGAAAACGGATCAATTGTAGTTATCTCCTTTTTTTTATTTCTTCAGCTCGTGCGACATCAAGTACACAGAAGGCGTTCAGAGTCTTAACTGGGTAAAAATCATGAAGACAATCGCCGAAGATCCCGAGGGCTTTTTTGAGAACGGCGGCTGGACTTTTCTCGCACCCGAAAGCAGCGTATATTCTCCTCTTTACATAAGGTTGGCACGATGTGCAGGATTGGTTTTAGGAGGAAGAGTCCGAAGGAGGCGAGTCGGACATTTACTCGCCGTCGGAGGGTGGCGACGATCCCGATGGCACCTTGTCTGAGGAAGACTACGAGTCGGGATCAGAATCGGAGGAAGAAGATCTGGAGGACTTTTCCGGTGAAGACGAGGAGCTGGGCAGCGACGAGTCCGAGGGGAAGGATTGGGATGAATTGGAAAAAGAAGCAAAAGAAGGTAAGCGGCGAGAATAACTAAGGCGACGCGCGCACAACCATTTCTTTCTCTCCTGTTAGCCGACTTTAGACGTGGATCAACTTGGGAGGAGGAGCAGCAACTCGCCGACTCGAGAAAGAGAAAAAGGCACGACAACCGATCAAACAGTAAGAGAAAGCGATAGACGATAGACGCAACATCGAACAAGCGCGGTTCGCAGTTGGCATAGTACCCAAGTGTTTTAATTTTTTTTGCGAGCGAACACGTAGTGTGTGTAATAATGCCACTGCATAGGTGATTGGCAGGCTACCCGTTTGTTTCTGTTGACTTCTCGATGACTAGTTTGGGCTGTGCATACATCATTCCAATCAAAACCTAAAACACAACGTCGCGTGTCGTAAAGAAAGGACAGGAAGCCACGATTGCCTACAGTTTGCCAATAGCCTACATCTACCTCAATTATTGAGTTAATTAGACAAGAATCTGATTGGATAAATTTTAAGGCCAATGCTTATAAGTTTAGATAATATTAGACCTTGTGTAGAGTCATGTAATGTGAGAACTGCGCATAATCGTGGTTCGTCTATCTCATAAATTTCGCTTTACCTGTCTCTGGATCGTTTCGAGGCTTCTTTCAGCCTTTCTCAGAAGGTGACTTAACTCCTCGGAATTGTTGACGTTCTTGTTTCGCTTGAATTCCTCTCGAATTCTCCTCCTTGCGTGTTCTCTGTAGAATTAGTCGTTGCAAAGAACAAGCACCATTGTAGGACTAAAACTACCTGTAGTTGTAACTAGTGAACTTGCCGCTTTCGACTAGAAGTCGCCTATACAAACGCAGCGCAGTCGTTCGCGACATTGATGGTGGGATAGTTACGACGATCGTAATTACGTTTACGGCATTCGATGATCTCTCCAAGTAGGCGTCAAAAATAAATCATTAAAATGTTGGCATGCTTCTTAGCAACTGATTTGTCTTTCTCAGCCGGTTTTCATGACAGGACTACAGGGTAAAAAACCCCATTGTACTTTTTCTTTTAACGCGCGTTACTAAGGCAACGTCATGCGACTGTTCTTTCTTCCATTTCTCTTTCTGCAATGGCAAGCTTTTCTGCAATTGCTTACGTTCTTCTCTTTAAAATTCTGTTTCAAAGTTGTGCCGTTCAAGACGACCTAAAAGCTCAGATCATCTTGGAGCAAGCAGAGAAGATGTTTCGAGACGGATTCGCGGAGATATCTGAAGGCTTTGCAAAAGTGAAAACAAGTATCACATTCAGCGAAGCGGACACAAACGGAAATGGACTCGTCGAGGCCTCCGAACTCGCTGAGCATTTCGCAGTCTCCGAGGAGGCAAGAGAGACCAGAGAGAACAAAAAACTGCCGTGCTCTATTTAGTGAAATCGTGCAGAAAGCGAAAGAGTGGACAAAAGTGTATGATATCGATCGCAAAGGCGGTCTATTCCCAGATGAGTTTGATGCTCTCGTTGCAGCATCTGAGGTTAGTGGAACCTTTGCACTCTTTGTATCCTAAATCTATCATCAGAGGTAGTATACTACGTTTGTGTACGTTTTAAAGAAACGTGTCTACTAAAATAGGAGGTCTACGCTACACTGTGACGAGGAGAGCTTACGTCATTGAGACGCGCTTAGGAAAGATACCGGTAGCTGATGTCTAATGTTTTATTTGTTAGGACTTGAGCAACAGTGACGGCCATGAGACGAATGATGACTCTGATGTTTATTCAAAGTTGAAGATGGTTGTTCTTGTGACTGGTGTTGCTGCCTTGGTGTCTGCATTGTACATGTGGTACTCAACGAGATCATGCCGGCCGACAGAACGTAGGTGATTAATTAGATTTATGAACAAATGTAAAAATGAATGACTTTAGGAGTAGGTGATGTCAGAATGATGCGCTTAGCCCGATTCAATTCAAAAGGCAAAAGCTCTAAAGCTGAGAGCAGCAGCAGCAACGATTTAACAAATAAATGAATAAATAAATAAATAAATAAATAAAAATAGTAATGTATGCGCACGCTAAAGCCACATCACGAAAGTGAATCTGGCTGCTTCGGGCACTTGTACGTCGTTTCGTCTCATTCGCCTTCTTTTGCTCGCCGCGTCATGCGTGAGAGTTTGTTAGGAGAGCGCTGGTAAGGCGAATGCAAAAAGGAGTCGCTACGCGAATTGATTGCGACGTCACAGCTCGATTTCGAACGTTCGACTCTCCGTCGTCGCGACTCGCCCTAGCTTTTCGCACCTTGGCCCTGGAAAAGTCGAGGCGACATGGAACGAATCGAATGGAGCTATGTTCGTACCCGGAAAAGTAAGTTCAGCGTCCCTTGGGCCAAGGATCGGGTTACCAACAGTAAACTGCGATAGGACGTATTGGGGTCGCCACCAAGTGGAAGGACACGTGGAAATTCCGAAAGCAGCTCTTCTTCAGGGCAAAGTACTCAGTATCAACAAAAACAACAGGGAAATAATCAGTACTCTTCACCACCGCCCAGCGGTGGTGGTGGTGGTGGCGGCGGCGGAGGGGGAGGAAATGGGGCAGCAGGAGGTGGAAGAAAGGGAGGGAATGATGGAGGGAATGATGGAGACGGCGAAGATGACAGGAAGAAGAAGAAGAAGAAAAAGAATAAAGAGGAGGAGAGCTGTCAGGATGATGAAAGAGATATAAATACGATGGAAGAGAACGAGGAAGCTCCGGCTGAGGAATCAGTTGCTAAGAAACCAAAAGGTACTGTAAAGCCAAAAGAAGAAAAAAACCACCACGACGACGACGACGTTTATTCTCAAGGTGGCAATGATCCCGTTTCGGAGGACGAAGCGCGAGAAAAGGTGCTGTCAAAGAGATTGGCCAAGTTTCAATCGCCTCCCAAGCCGGCCAACGATGCTGCTGCTCCTTCGAAAGAAATTCCTCCTACAGAGAACCAAAGCAAGCCAATGTCTCCCGGCGAGAAACCGACGTCTGTTTCGAAGATCAAAAGACCGACTACGACTTCGCCCGTTTCGAAAACGCTAGCAGAAGCAACGGCTCCGATTTCAAAAGGAGAACGACGAACGTCGTCGACCAAACCCACCAAGCCTCCAGCGTCCGTTTTCCAGGTTCTTTAGAAAAGCAGAGGCGAGATCTGATGCTGACTTGTCTCCTCCCCTTTTGGTTCAGAACATGAGTGAAGACGAGAAGCTCAAATTTTTCTTAGAAAAGACGCTTGGCTATGAACTGGTAAGAGAGAAGAAGGAATTAAGATTAATTAAATAATTTATTCGTTGAAGGTGATCAAAGCCATTGATATGGTAACGCCGATAGCAGTCAGAAATACTATAGAGTTGCGAGCGGCGTCGATGCCCCAGCCAAGCGACGAAAGCACGCTGAAACAGGTACAGACTTTGCCTTGCTCATTTGGTTATACTTTTAGTGGGACTTGCATAGAAATTGCAAACGTTGATTCTAGTGTGTCTAAGCAAAGAGCAGGTAAAGCGCGCAAAGCTCTGAGATATATATGGACTGTCCAATTTTTCTCTCCTTTAGGACCCTATTCTATTCTGCCTGACGTGCTATGACAACGTAGTGTCATTCGAACGAGAAACGGATCCGCTAGTAGACAAACTGACTTCAATAGTCAAAGACGTCTTTGTCCGAGTAGCTCTAGAGCAGATCCTCGAAGGCAAGACAAAATTATTTCCACGCACATAATAATTATTTATTATTATAATTTTCTAGGATGTCAAGTGTCGACTGACGACGACCTTTGGTCCAGCTTTTCTCGGAGCGGTTCATCGACTGTGAGATTTGTAGTAGGCGCTCGAAACCGTTTTTGTCTAGAATTCAACTTTTCAGACTCCAGTGTATTCTTTTCTGTCTCGTCTGTCGCCCGGGTGGATAGGTGGCGTAGGAATGCCTCACGATTTTTTCACCCGTTTTGTCGACCTTGCGACGGAATCGTCGTTAGGAGAAAAACTCTTCTGTCACCTGGTGAGTAACGTCAGCAAACGTCTTCTAAAAAAGTCAACACGTGTGTATTTAGGTCAGGAATGCTTCGAGTAAAATCCGCTCAGTAGTCAGGTACCGTATACTTGAAGAATTCCGTAGCAGTGCTGGTGTATTTTCTGTATCTGTGCTAAAGGCCGGACGATGTTATTTTAGAAGGCGGCCCGTATTTTGGCGCTTTGGAGACGATGCTAGCCAAGGTGAGTTTGAAGCTGACACGTTCTCTCTGTACTAATGACTAACTAGCCGGAGATTCTTGACGCTGTTGGAAGAGAACTCCAAAGAGAAGTGATTGCAGCGCAGAAGAATATGGTGAGACGTCGTCAGATTTTATTCCCTGTGTTTTTGATTTCCTTTTTTTTTCGAAGGGTGTGTATTTTGAACGGGAGAGCATACTCTCCAACCTGCTAATGATTTCCAAATTTTACGAATTTCACGACGGCGCTTCGATAATGATTTTACCGAAATCAACTGAATGCTACACGAGCCTTCCAGGCTTTCCCCAAACCCATAGGAGCGACCTGGAGAGACTTGATGTAAGAGAGAAGAATTTTATGAGGGAACACTTTATACATCAATACATCGTTCTCAGCAACAAATCCGAGCTGGTTTTCAAAGATGTCAAGCAATTACACATGCGGTTCTTTTGAAACTATTGAAAACGTCAAATAAAGCCAAGTACAGTTTCTACGCATGTTTCTTCAGGAAATAAAAAAGAACTTTTCTTTTCTTCCTTCAAGTGTTCTAGCTTGGATTGCGTCTGTCGTCTCTTTGAACGAATTGCGCACGGCGGCTAAATTTCGTCGCGAAAAAATTAGGCATCCAGTGGCGTGCGACGGTCTGTCTAATAGTATGACGTTCACTTCGACTTTCATCGTGTTTTTCTCATTTAGGTTTTATGCTGAATTTTTGCGCCGTGATGCTCAAATTCTGTCAACCGATTTTCGCCTCTTCGCCGACGCCCAAATTGGCGAAAATCGATCCTCTCTACTGTTCGCTGCCAACTGCGCGACTAGACTTCGACAACGAAACGTGCATGGCTCTGGGTTGCCTTCACGGTAGACAACCAAGCATTATTGTCATCGAAAAAATTCAATTTTTTTTCTTAGCTTTGGACGAAAGAATTGGCAAAGCGCACGAGCGATTTTTTGTCGAAGGCAACGCTCACCGTTTCGTTGCCGCGTTCGCTTTTGTTTACGTGCTGTCTCTCGCCTAGGTCACAATTTTTTGACCGAGTGCTTTTTCCTGACTCAGCGCGCACTGCACGTCGGTTTGCATTCCACAATCAATCATTTCGAAAAGATGCTACAGTGAGAAACGGATCCTAAACGGATACATGTGCTCACCGATTGAAATTTTGCGTAGCGAACTTATTAAACTTGAAAAGGCCCTGGACGGCGCTAAAAAGGAAGAAATACACAAACGTGTTATGGTAGGAAAGGGGGAGCAATCGATAAAAGAACAAAAATTTATCGTTTTTGTTAGTTGCTAGTCGTTAATTTTGGCACGTTTCTGTTCGATTCGACTTTTGCCGAACTCTGCTCCAAGTTCTACATCACCCAGTCCGTTTGGCTTCTTATGCAATTGGAATCATGCCGAAAGGTGAACTGTTTAAGTTTCTTTTCAGTCTTGGTTGCATCGTACGTTTTACGTAGGAGGGAATGAGCGAGGAAGATGTCGTTGAAGCCCAGCAGAATCTCTGTTCTTCCATACCGGAATACTGCATCAAAGACATGGCGGCCTGGTTCAAGTTTTTGGCCTTTCACAATTCGGATCTACTCAAATCGACTACAGTACTCGAAGTGACACGGAGGACGAATGTCTAACGTCGTACAATTTTTAGATTTCCTTGGTGCCGTTTGTCGAGTGCTGCGTCGGGCTCCTTCAGAGACCCGATCTTTTACCGAGTCCTTTGACTCAAAGTCGAATCGTCGGCGTGCTTTTAGCATTTGTGGATCACTCAGACAAACAGCAGAGGTGACACATGCACAAATGAACTCCTTCGTCATATAACGAACGATCTTTAGATCGGGTTTGCTTGGTCCCATGGGATGGGGAAGGTTCGAATGGCAGTCGCGTAAAATCGCCTCAGAAGATTTTTTATTTCTTTTAGTGGCGTCGCTGACGATTTGGCGGCGGTCGTTCACACTTGTCCGGCTGTGCAGAGTTATCTGGGACCGGCGCTTCTGAGCACCTACGCTGCCGTCGACGTCGTCGAAGGACTCGACGTTGACAAGGAAGAGTTTGACAAATACGGATCAAGGTAGTATCATTCATGTAGAGGAGCAACGTTAAAACAATCGTATTTTTATTTTGTGTTTCAGATCTGATATTACGAAGCTGATTGAACACTTTTGGCTCCGACAGGACTGCCGATCGTCCATTCTTGCCCAAGCGTCCACTGCTCGATTCCAGGCAAGTCCACAGTAGTCAAAAGACCGCATCTCTTTGTTGATATCTCAAATATTGTAGGCCTTTCTGAGTGCGATCTTTGACACTTTGCTCTACCAGTTGAACGATAGCATGCAGCGACTTGCCAACGTCAAGCAGGTGCAACAGGCGATGGAAGACGGTAGGAACAGGAGTTGTGTGTGCCAGTGGCGCTAGCTAGCCCCCTTTCCTCACGTTTGAACAGAGAACGCGTGGAAGGCGTTACCTCGTCACGAGCGAGACAAAAAGACGGAATTCCTTCGAAACGAAGAGGGCGTCGGCTCCGGATTTATGAAAATGGTGAAACAAGCGCGCGCTTCTCTATTTAGCAATAACAAAATTTTTTTATCAGGCGACTTCTACTCTGGGCCTTCTCGATTTAGTCACTCAATCAGAAGAAGTGGCAAAATGTTTTTCTCAGCCTCCTCTCTCACTGAGAGCCGCTGCAGCGGTAAAAAAACTCATGCACGCTTTGCTGAACCGGTATTCCCTTCTCCTTAGATCATCAACTTCATCGAATCGCTGTGCGGTAGTCGTTCGCTCGACTTCAAAGTCAAAGACATGTCGAAGTGAGGATCCGAAACAAGCGACTGCTTATATTTATATTTATATTCATATTTAATTTTTCCTCTATAGATACAACTTCAATCCGCGCAATCTTCTGGGTACGATCACGGGAATCGCCGTTCGTCTCGCCAAGCAGAGTCCGTCCGAATCGTTTTCCGGTCGAGACGAGAGCGCGTACGATTTCGTCGAAGCGCTCGCCGCTCATCCCGACTATTCCGAGTCGACGATGCAGAAGACGCTGTCTATTCTGCGACGAATTGGTCTGGGGAGCGAGGACATGCGAAGCGACTTCGAAGAGTGCGTTCTACGCGTTCAGCTCATTCAAACCGAAATGATCGGCGACGACGACGGCAACGTCGACGCCGATTTCGACAAGAGCGATTGGCAAGCGGAGGCGGAGGCAGCCGACGACTTCGATCGCGGCGTGCTCGCCGGAATTTACATCGAGGCGCTTCGCGAAGCAAAATACGATTCGTGCGATTTTGAAGTGAGGAAAATTAAATTTGACTCGTCAATCTTTTTTCGACGAATTTTCTTTCTTTTTTTTTAGGATCGACACGCTTTTCATTCTCACAGCTTGAATCGTTTCTTGGACCCGAGATCGCCTAAAGTTCGAGCGTTGATGAAGGAGTTCAGTCAACTCGCTGAGTCTCTTCCGCTCCACCCGGATTCTTCCATTCTGATCCGGCAGGCAAGGATTCGTTCGACGACGACGTTTGACTTTTCCCCTTAGACGTATTACTTCTCTTTAGGATGAAGATCGCATGGACATGGCTCGTGCGCTGATAACGGGTCCTATTGGGACCCCGTACAGCTTGGGCTGCTTTGCCTTTGATATATACTATCCGTCTAATTATCCCAACGTTCCGCCTCTCGTGAAATTAATTACCACTGGGAATGGAACCGTGAGATTTAATCCCAATCTCTATGCAGACGGAAAGGCGAGGCGGAAAATTGAAATTACGTCATAGGCTGACGTTTCTGCTGACGTTTTAGGTTTGTCTCAGTTTGCTTGGAACTTGGCACGGAGGCGACTCAACGGAAAAGTGGGATCCCAAGCAATCGAGCCTTTTTCAGGTGATAGCAATGTCTTTGTAGTAACTGACTAGTCAATGAGACGACGTTTAGGTCCTCGTGTCTATTCAAGGAATGATTCTCATTTCCGATCCCATGTACAACGAACCTGGCTACGAAGGAATGCGCGGAACAGCGGAAGGAAACGTGAGCCAATGCATGATTTATTATTATTCATAAGAAAAGCATATAATGCTCAGGCGCGAAGCCGTCAATGTAACGCCGCAATAAGGCTGAATACGGTCAGGCTTGCTATGGTGGGCCAACTGAGGTGTCCTGCTGAGGGTAGGGGAGTTCCTTGCTCTGGTATTGAGGGTCTGAGTTTTTTTTTCTACGTAGGGTTTGAGGACGCTATCAAAGTTCATTTTGCTTTGCAGAGACATACGCTGCTGAACCAGTGCTCTCAGTGGCTGCGTGAGTGCGAGAGTGCTGAAGAGGAGCGACGACTGAGAAGAGCCGTCAACGATTTGCGCAGAGAAATGAACAAATTGTAAAGCGAGAGGAACAGGTAGGAAGTATGAGTATCGAGTGCGGAAAAGAGTGTATTTGTGACCAAAAGTGTCAGTGTCTGCACTACAACAATGCAGTCGTATAAGAGAGTATTTAGATCTCTCTCCCCCCCCCCCCCCCCCCCCCCCTCTCTCTCCCCGTACTGAACGAAAGCTACAGTATTCAGCTCGCGTGAAAAGGTTTTTGTACGACGAAGAACACGCAGTTATAAGTCATCTTCATCATCGACTTGGGACTTTGTATGTACGTTGACGGCACATTCGTTACCTCTTTCTAAACCCAAACGACTCGTTCAACGCCAACCAAAAAGAAGCCAAACTCACAATAAGCTGAAATCCATAGTGAGTGAGCATAGCTCGCTTGATAGTCTCATAGCTCAGTTCAACGGACTTTTCGTTGGGCATATCGGCAAAGTGATACAGTAGCGGTCCTATAGAAGTATAGAAAACGTTATAGAACCTTCCACGCGTCTGATAGCCCAATTAAGATCTTAACATACCAAAATTGATCCAGTATCCGCCCGGTTTTAGAATATTTGAAATAGTTTCTACGTAATCCAGTACGTTAGCGGCGGTGTCGATAAAATAACAAGTTGCAACGCAATCCCATACATCTGAAAGTAATCATTTGTCCACACACGCGTGATTTACTCTATGCTCCGCGTTCTAACTGGGTTCCGTATAGACTTCGGTAAAACTTCCTGCTGCCATAGAAAAGTGTGAGCCCTTTGGCATTGAGTGAGGATCAACGTCCGGTATCCGTACGGTCTGGAGTTGATCTTCATTTGCCAAATTGTTGCAAAAATGATGCAACCAAGGATGTATGGTATAAACGTTGGTTCCCTTTACACTAAAACAGTTGAGAAGACAGGTCAAAATTGTGAATCACTCTCGATTTGTCTTTATTACTGATTCAGCATAAAATGTGACGCCGTCAGCATGAACATACTCCATTCATTGCCTTGACATTGATACCCTTTATTGATCACACGCACACAAAAAGGAGTTGTCTAATTTGGTATTGACTTGCTTCTATCTGGGTACCTAATTTTGCTATTTCAAAGGCGAGTCTACCGAGACCTGAGCCAGGTACGAGAACCGACACAGGACGCCTGCAACGATCAGCCTTTCTATTACATTGCTAGGTTTTGAGTAAGCCATACTCCGAGGACAACGGCAATCGCATTTGCAATTCTTCTATGATAGGATGATAGCAGATTTCCCTTTCAGCTTCACCCTGGAAGCAGCGAATTGGACATTGGCAGGTAAGGTGGAGCGTCAAAAGCACAGCAGCATACAGTACCACCGCACATATGGTCTCCCTCTATACAACTTCTCCAATTTCGTTATAAATATAATTATATATATGTTCGGTGCACGCAATACACTACTGTGATTTTTGACGCTCCATAGAACAACGGAGAAGCAAACTACTACTGTACTTCAATGCTCCAGTCTCGATAGAACTGCTTGACGGTCGTCGTCACTTTGTCCATGTCGACTCCAGAGGCAAGCGGGACGCTCTCGTCGATGACGCGACCCGTGACGGGATCGATGGGCGGCACGACGTCATCCGTCATGCCCGAATTGACGAACATTCCTCGCGAGGCGACGAGCAGTTGAAGAATAAAGCGGTAGTTCGCGTCGGCCGCTTCTTTAATTCGCTCCAAGTGAGGTAAGAAGTCGTGTAGGATTTTCTGATGGGACGACGGTAGGAGAGAGTAGTTTTGATGAGCGCGAGCGACGCGCTTTAGTGTGTGGATCCTGAGCGATGCATCTTTGCTCGAGTTCGAGCGAAGAGATCGATTTGTTTGCTGCACCTGTAGTAGGCAAACGAGTTGCAGACTCTCTGAAAGTGCTCCTTTTCCTTCTCTTCGTCGTCGTCCATGTCGCCCGCTCCGGGAATCTAGATCTCCCGGATAGGAAAACTTCGAAGTTGTTTGTTAGAGACCTGTGCCAGGCAACGACGAAATGAGCGGATTTGCTAGGGAAGTTTTGAAGTGGATACAAAGCTTGGACCTCACGTATTCCGTAAAGAACCCTAGAAGGTCGATTTTTTGCTCGCAGCAGCCAACTTCACAGCGAATATCGATTTTCTCGCTCAGGGACTTTTCCAATGGCTACCTAGTGGCTGAAATATTCTCGTGGTACTTTCCTCAAGACATTCAGATGCACTCGTACGTCAACGGAACGTCAATCGAACGAAAATTGGGAAACTGGCAGCAACTCGAAAGAGTAAGCAGCACATTCGCCTTTTTCAAAAAAAAAATCGATCTGAGTTTCTAGTTTATTCAAAAATACCAGTTTCCAATTCCTAAGGATTTCATCGAAGGCACAATACATTGCAAACCCAATGCTGCCGTCTCTCTCGTTGAACTTTTGTATACGCTTCTTACCAATAGACAGTACGCAGTAGAACGTCACTTCTGACGTGCCACTGACCCCTTCATTTTTTCACAAGTGTTCGGCGATTGGATCAAGGCGTGGGAGAATTTACTGACAGCAGTTATCAAAGCCAGTTGCCAATGTATGCCAGATCAACGGCTTCGCAGGTGATCCTATCTCTCGCACTTTTGAGTCATTCATAATGCAGCAGTATTACAGGCTATCAAGAATAACATAGCCTTGACCGAACTGACTACGCAACCTGATAGAATTGTTTGCACTCAAAAAGTAAGTGGCCTGGTGGTTCGTACGAGTATACGTCTATTATATCTTCCTTGCTCTCTTTAGGCAAAGGCGATTGTTCACGGTCACGCGGAACATCGTCGACAGGAAAGACATGAGGATCCAGGCGAGGCACACGGACACACGAGATTATACGCAGTTGATAATTTGATCATTTTTTCTTAGAAAGGTTTGGGCTCCGCAAAGTGAAAAGTAAACGGAATACTGTGGAGACTATAAAAGGTGACTAACTACCGCGGTAAAAATGTTGTGGCATTTATCTTGACCGCGTTCGAATACCAGACGAGTCAGCAGCAGCAGCAGCAGCAGCAACAAAGACCAAAGGCAATCCGGCGGTTTCCTATCGAGAAGTGGATGTCAATCAACCGAGCCAAATTGCAACGGAGTCATAACAACTGTTAGAGGTACGCACTCTTGCATCGCCACGCATAGGTACACACATACAACCGCTACAAGAACCGCTACACTATAACTATTGATCAAAGAAGTCTCTATTCCCTGACGCCTTCCGCTTGGCTGCATTTCGGCGTTTGATTGAGCCGTGACCGCACGCGTAGCATCCCGGCACCAGGTTACAAACGAGCCGTCGTTTAAGCAAAAAGGGTAGTCCAACATTCGTTTTGCTACGCAAACAAGAGAACTCGATCGAACGACGGTCTTCCCTCCCTCCCTCGTTAGCAAACCTTCCGGTTTCGATCAGATCCTCGACGTCGTCGAATGTCTGCGTCTGATCGCTTCCTAATGAGACCATGCCATCGTCCGAATTATAGTACACCTAAGAGAGTCGAGCTATGAGGGACGACGTACGCGCGATCTATTGCCGTCTTGCTCTATAGTGCCAGACGCGCTTTTCGATATCTGGTGTCGGGGATCCGTAGAGTGTAAGCACTTTACAGACGTTTTCACTCTGCGATAGAGGATTTCGAACGATAAACGCTCCCTGCTGTTTATCGTCCGGCCACTCGCGCGTTCGATGGGCAATGTATTCCTCGTAGTCGGTATGAGTCGCAGGCTTGCGACACGTGCATCCTTCGCAGACAAAACGCTAAACGTCGAATAGGAGGGAGATGATGAGGCGAGTGTCCTACGTTTTAGTTTGGTGTAGTTGCTGTTCGGCGCCACTATTAGAAATTCCAATCGAACGAGGCCCTCGACAATTGGGCGAACGAGCGACATACCTTCATCTTGACGAATCACCGTGTATACCTGATCGGGATCAGGTGTTCGCTTTCTCCTTCGCGGTGGTCGTCGTTGCACGGGCTGGAACACGCTCGCCGAGTCGTCTGTAGAATCTGCTAATAGGACAGCGGGAGGTATAACCTGTTACTACCCGGTAGGCAGCGCGGGTCCCCTTCGCTTCCCTACCCTGTCTGTTAGCTCCGTATGGTTCATGTTTATTCGTGGGAACTAGAGGCTGATATTCCGGTTCTGGTGACTTTGCTCTCTGACATAAACACCAGTACATACATCATTCTCTTCTCATTAGAATTGACGTACAAAAGACGACGTAACTCGTTCAATGAATCCTGACGTCTGCGTTCGTCGCTCGTCGAGCTCCGGTGACGTCGCCGGCGTCACGGTAGTCGAGCTGCCCGGCGGCGGCGGCGGCCGGCCGGGTCGATTGCGGCAGAGGAGAAGCGCGACGGCGAGTAGGATCGTGAGGAGAACGATCAGGAAGCACAAGAGAACGCCAATCGCGTAGACCCACAGTTGCACAGAGCAGTTGAAGGGATTCGCCGCGGTATCGCTCACGTATCCGAATATAGTACAGGAACAATTCATGGCACGCAAACGTAAAAAGATCGCAAAAAGAGACCGTCACGCATTAGCGCGTGACGGCACGTGAGCCGATTGGACTCGCTACTTAAATTGTGAATATTTAAAAGCGACGAAAACGGCGCCGCCGGAATTAGCGTCCCGTCGGCATGGCAACGACGATGACTCGATCCGCGAATAATTTCGACGTGTGCGGCCGCGCGCCGCGCCTCGTCACCAGAGATCGGCTACGTGGTGACGATTATTTTACGTCTGAAACGTGTTTATATAGTAACCGGAAGCGGTCATGCATCCCAGACGAGTTTCGCGTCTGAATCACGCTCGATGCTCCCCCCTCCGATGCACGCTAATTGAGACGCTTTTGTACCGATCTGAAGTAACGTTCATTCTCATCATCAATCATCGCCTCACTTTACATCTTTTGATTTATACGCGAGAGACGGAAATCGCGCGAGAGACGAGAATAGAAATAGAAGAGGTGCAGTTCACGGAAGGCGGCGATCACTCGCGGAAACGCGCCCACGTTTTTCATAAAGGTATGACCACGCCTACCTAGACAGATTCATTTAGTCGATCGCCCGTATAAGACACTTTCCTTCTCGCGTGGGAGCTCACTCGCTCGCTCGTCTCCCGCACACGGTGCGTCGCTCTACGTCCCCCTCGCTAGACAACAATGGTCGACGCGACCCGTGTTGGTCTTGCCTGTCTACTGCCTATTGTGATTCTTCTAAGCGTCGAAGGTGAGAAAGGGAGAGAGAGAGACGTCATAGCGTCACGCGTTCATCCGGTCGGGCATAACGGGCATAAACCAACGTGCGCCGAAAGGAAAAAGCGCGAACCGTAACGTGCTTCGTCACGCAGAACGAAAACGTTTCCCCTCGCGAGGCCTTACGACGAGACCCTATTACGCAGCCACGCAGACTTAGCCCACACACAATCTTGTTTCGATCAAATCGGGCGGTGAGCGAATAGACTAAAACGGCTTCGGGAACCGCGTTCCCGCTGCTTTTCGCATCGCGCGTCCGTCTACGCGCGATTATCCCCTTTTGGGATGTAGGCGCGTCGCATTCCTCGATCGTTTGTACTAACATTCGCATGGCGTTGATCTCGCGTCAGGCCATTACGCTCGATTTGGGTTCGACGCTTACAAAAGCCACTTGGCGGGTTTCCTAAAGTGACCAATGGCATGGAAAACCGATATATTGATGAGCTTCTGTTTTCGCGCGCTCCACAGGCGTCAATTCGCTCGACGGACCGCCGAAAGCGACGAATCTCGTCGCGACGCCGGTTAGCGCGAAGGCGATCAAACTCACGTGGGACGTCAAGGGTGTCTTCGCTTCGAATCGTTCGGCGCGTTTCATCTTGCGCTATAGCAGCGGTGTGAGCATCAAGTGGCAGACGGCCAACGACTCTGTACCGTCGAGCGCGCGATCGTTCGTCTTCACGTTCAAAAATCCGAGCTCATTCGGCTACACCTTCAAAATCACTTCCGTGTACGATGACACGGGGAGGAAAACGTCCGAAGAAACGGCCGTTCCGGTGCATCCGCGCGATCCGCCGACGACCGAACCCCCGCCGCCGGGCAACGCCAACTTCACGTGTCACCTCTACAAAGGGTCCCAGTGTGCCGGCTTACTGACTCACGGATATTTCTACGTCGAAAACGGCGATCAGCCCGACGACGATAAGAAAGAGGCGTTAGCCGGCGAAGTTTTGGCGAGGCTCGACGACGAGTGCGTCGTCGCGAAACGAATGGCGTGCGACATGATTTTCCGACCATGCCATCCGTTTGAGTATCGTAAAAGAGGCGTGGGCGTGGCGCGGCCCGTGTGTCAGCAAGACTGTCGAAGCGTTGCCGACGGAGCGTGTGGAACGAAGTTGCTCGAGTCCATCGGCGTTCAATGCGACGACTTACCTCCGGCGAACGGCGGAGAGTGGCCGGAATGCTTGCGATACGGTGAGGGTCTCTCCGCTCTCCCTTGGGGTCGGCGCACCTGCATCGTCTTTTTTCTCTCTCTAGACACGAAAAGCGACGGCGGGATCGACGACAGGAAATCGAGTAAGGGGGGATTTGTTTGTTTATCTAGGTGTCGACCTCCGTGAGAGGACGCACTCGCGTGTGCATTAGAGACACCCGCGCGTTGCTTACTCTAGAAAATTTTGCTATTAGAGCGCACACCTGTTCCTCGTCTTCCCACTCGCCCAGCGCAGTCTAAGGGCCTGGCGCATAACGTTCTATTTTTTTCCCCCGCAGCTGATTGCTATTATGGTAACGGACAAGGCTATGAAGGGAAAGTGCGCGTTGAGCAGTCGGGAAGGACGTGTGAGCTGTGGTATAACGAAAATTTGAAGGATGAAGACCAGATTTTCTTCGGCTACAATTCGTCGGTGGTCATGAGTTGGGAGAATTTTTGCCGAAATCCGCAGGGACGCGGCGTGAAACCTTGGTGCTATACGTCGACGGACCGAAAGTCGTGGGCCTATTGTACCATCCCGAAATGCGGTAAGATGCTCTCCTTTCTCTAAGGGAGGGAGGGGGGAATGACGAAAATTTGATTCTAAGGTACGGAAATCGAATGCCAAACGTATGACCTGGATATGGAGAAGGGGAGCATGTGTAAAGGCATGTTCGGATTCCGAGACTATAAGGTTGCAATCAACGAAAGCCGCCTTAGCATGTTCAATGCGAACAAGGAAATTATCGAAGTGGCAGCGGACGACGATCTCAACGACGAAGATACGTGCGAGATTCTGAAACCTGCCCTTAGCTTGCTCTGCTACCAGACGATGCCATTTTGCGAAGCTCAGAATGCGTCATTGATTCATCGGCTTTGCAGAGAAACGTGCGAAAGCTGGAGTCAATATACGTGTGGCGGAAAAGTCTTGGGCGTATTGTTGCAAAAGGTAATTGAAGAGAAGATTGGTGACGGTGTTGAGCATATTGTGCACAACTGTGCTCTGCTGCCGGAGAAGAACGGCGGTGCGGAGCCAGAATGCATCGATCTTCCCCCGCCACCATCCGTTGCGCCTACAACAACAGCTAACCATACCTCTCTGCCACCTGAAACAGGTACCATATCAAATGAGTCACTCTCTTTATCCTTTGACTCCTTCTGTTTTTAGAATGCTATTACGGAAGCGGTGAAAACTACGTGGGAAACGTCAGCGTTGCAAACGGTAGTTACGAGTGCGCCTTCTGGAATTCTACGACGCCTCATTTTCATCCGTTCGTCTCGCCTTCTTCCATTTATCCGAACCTCGTCGAGAACTACTGTCGTAACCCGGGCAACAGGGGCAAGAAACCGTGGTGCTACACGAAAAATCCTAACGTGCGATGGGCCTATTGCGATGTTTTGGAATGCGGTAAGTTCGCCGCGGCGCTCGCGGAAACAAATGCTCGTCCACTAATCTCCGAATCTTTTTCCAGTGCCCACGACCCAACCAAGCACTGTAGACGACCCCGAAACGAAGCAAGAGGCGACGAACAACGCAATGATAGCCGCGATTGCCGGCGTACTCGGCGGAATCATCGTCGTCTGTTTGATCGTTTTCTTCGAGGTGAGAAGACGACACAAGAAGAGACGACTCCACCACATCAACGCCGGCCCGGTTCGTCTCCTGTCGCGCGGACGTTCGAACAGTTCGGCGATGGAAAACAATCCGCTCTACATGGAAAAGATCGCCTGTCCGGAGATATCCGTCGAGAAAGTCGTTCGCTTGTCCGATCTCGGCGAGGGAAATTTCGGCAAGGTATTCAAAGGCGAAATTTGCGGTCTCGTCGACGACGCGACGACGACGATCGTCGCCGTCAAGACGCTCAAAGCCGACTCGAACGACGAGATGCGACGCGACTTCTATCGCGAGGCGCTTCTAATGAGCAATTTCAATCATCCGAACATCGTTCGTCTTCTCGGCGTCAGCACGGACAGCATGGGACCCGTCTATCTTCTCTTCGAGTACATGGCGCTCGGCGATCTCAATAAATATTTGTTCGACAACGCGGGGAATTATCATCGGAAGAGCTATTACTACAACTCGGTCGGCGGCGCTCACAGTCAAAGTAGCACGCTGTCCGACACGCTGACGCAGAAACCGTCGCTGTCCATCGAACAGCTCATACAGATTGCAACTCAGATTGCCGCCGGGATGAGCTATCTCGCTCATCGTCGCTACGTTCATCGCGACTTGGCGACGCGCAATTGTCTCGTCGCCGAAGGCCTTGTCGTCAAAATCGCCGACTTCGGCATGAGTCAGGACATCTATAGCATGGATTACTATCGCGTCGGCGGAGCGGCTCTCTTGCCCGTGCGCTGGATGCCGCCTGAGGCGATTCTCTACGGAAAGTCGACCGTCTTCAGCGACGTGTGGTCGTTTGGAATCGTCCTTTGGGAGATCTTCTCGTTCGCCATGCAGCCCTACTACGGTCTCTCGAACGAGGAAGTGGTCGATGCCGTGCGAAAGGGACGCCAATTGGGCCTACCCGACGACTGTCCACCGCAGATTTATCATCTCATGAAGGCCTGTTGGAGTATGGAACCGGAAGAGAGGCCGGCGTTTAAGAAGTTGCATCGGCAATTGTCCGATTGGAATCCGGCGCTGATGAGCGGTTCGTTGGCGAATGCGGGTACGAGCGTGACGACGTGCGATCAGTCGGCGACCGGCGAGTCGGGTGCCGAGGATCCCGCCGACGACGTCTTCGACGGGGGCGAGTCGCTCACGGTGCAATTGCCGCCGATAGGCAAGGAGAATGACTACCATTGCAATGGGAAGGTTGCCAGGGAAGGGACGAATGGAGTCGCCGTCAATGGTAATTCAAGAATCACTTCAGCAGTGTAATTATGTGCACGGCATACAGCAAGAAACAATGAACTAGTAGAAGAAGAAGAATTGATTTAGATGCAGCAGTGCTTGTTCTCACATGTTTGTGATAGATTTTACGAAAGTTACAACTTACAATAAAAGGAGAGAGTTTAGTGAAAGCATCCGGGTTCTGATCACGCGAGTCATCGAACACCGAACATCGTCTCCGGCTTGCAGCAGCTCATGGAGCGACTCGATAACGCCAATCCCGTCGTATTCGACAAGATGAAAGAGCGAGAAGTGCTACCGGAAGAAGAGAACGACGAAATCGTGGATAAATTCGACTCGAGAGAAATCTACGATATCCGCCCCCCTCCATCGTTCCCCAAATAGGCCATAGCTTATCTCCTTGACTCCCTCTTACATTTGATACGGTCCATAAACGATCCCGAGCACCCGCTGACGCTCGAAGAGCTCAACGTCGTGCGCGAAGCTCACGTGATCGTCGACGACGATCGCGACGCCGTCAAAGTCGTATTCACGCCGACTATTCCCCATTGCAGCATGGCAACTCTTATAGGACTTTCCATACGAGTTCAACTACTGAGAGCTCTACCTGAACGATTCAAGGAAAGGCATATTTACCCCAATAATTAGTTTTGTTTTCAATAATTCCCCTTATGTCCTGAAATCTCGATCCGTGTCTAGACGTGCTCGTTACATAATTAATTAATTAATTAATGTAGACCCTATTGTAGGTGGACGTTTGCGTTGAGCCTGGGTCACATGCTCAGGAAGGAGCTGTTAATAAACAGCTTGCCGATAAAGAGCGCGTTGCTGCGGCTCTCGAAAACGGTCACCTGCTCAACGTCGTGAATCAGTGCCTGACTGTGAAACAGAACTGATAAATAGACATATGGATGATAGATATGTACTACTACGGTGTCTGTAATACTTATAAAGACGAATTTCACATACATTCAGAGAGAGTGAGAACGAATAAGTGAAGAAACTTGGGAGATGAAATAGCTGCCGTACATCGCCCCTAAAAGTTCAGTTCGTCTCTTAGCATCAAGTGAGTTCAGACGTCGTGTGCTATGAGATCTTCTCTTGACTGAGAGCTGTGACCGTGCTGATAGGGCGACGGCGACGGCAACGAACTCTCGCTGCTACTCGTCCTGATTTTCGTGCTCTGTATTGGCTGCACCTTGGTGTTTGGTTTCTTCGCTCTATATAAAAGGCGAGAACAATAAATAAATAAATAAATAAATAAATAAATAAATGATCTTGGACTTACAATATATAGACGACGACGATGATTGCAACGATGAAGATGAATCCGCCCGCCGAACCAGCGGCTATTCCAACAATCTGCGCTGTCGACAATCCCGAATCGGCGCCGCCTTCGTCGTCCGTTGGAGGAGGCTCCGCCGTCGTCGTCGGCCTAGTGCCGATCACGCACGTGCTTCCGTCATCGTAAGTGCGCTCGGGACACTGACACGAGTACGAGCCGATCGAATTGACGCAGAACTTGCCGGTGTTCGTCGAACACGGCGGCGAATCGGCGTCGATGCACTCGTTCACGTCGTCGCACGTGCGCCCGTCCGCGTTCAAAACGAAGCCCGAACGACAGAGGCAGTGAAACGAACCGACGGTGTTATTGCACGAGTGATCGCAGCCGGCCGTGCCCTCCGTGCACTCGTCGACGTCTGGAGATTATCTCACAACGCTGGGAGAAAAACGTTTCTTTAGTCGTACCGTTGCAGTTGGAATTGTCGTTGGCGAGGACGTGGCCGCGGTTGCAGTAGCACACGTTCGCCGATTCGATGCGAGCGCAATTCTGCGCGCATCCGCCGAGGGACGGACACGACTCGTTGGCTGTGGCGCAGAGAGTGGATGACATTTTTTAAACGTTTTCTTCGTCGGTTTTACCTTCGCAGTTGATCCCGTCGACATTGAGAACGAAACCGTTGTTACAGCCGCACTGAAACGAGCCGATTGAATTGGTGCACGTCTGATGACAAGTCGCTAAATCACACTCATTGATGTCTAGAGACAAGAATGAGACAACCCGGTTCAACACAAAAACGAAGATTCTTTTTTCTTGAAAAATCCTCACCGGAGCAAGTTCTGCCGTCGGCGTTGAGAGTGTAGCCACTCCGGCAGCTGCAAGTAAAACTGAACAATTCGTTGGTGCATATCTGCTCGCAGCCGGACGTCCCCGTCGTACACTCGTCAATATCTAAAAACGTGACGTCAAAATCAAAGAAATCTCATTTTGTCGGAACGCTTACCAACGCAGCTATCGCCGTCGAACGCCTCCGTTCCGCTGGGACACGGACCGCACGTGCCGCTCGTCGACGGCGGCGGCAAATCCGCGCAATCGACGCCGACAAAACAGCCGGTAAACGCGCAGCCGTCCAAATCGCGATCGCACACGTCGCCGTCCCAACCGGCACCGCACGTGCACGTCAACAATTCGAAATCGTCGTCATCCCCGACGGGATCGTTGCACGTCGCGTTGAGATCGAGACGACAGGGACAGAGAAGAAGGCGCGGCTGAAGCAGTCGCGAAGCGCCGTGCGAATCGGTTGCCACGATCTGAACGTTGACCGCTTCGGTCGTCGTCGGCGTCCAAATAAGAGAAACGAGAGTAACGTTGCCGCGGCGTATAGTCAGTAATCCGTTAGCGGGACTGACGAGCTGGATGGTGATCGAATCGCCTTCCGGATCGACTGCCGTGAACGAGTACGTCACTGTTTGATTGACAAAGGCTCGAATTGTGTCGCTGCCGTTCAACGTCGGTGGCAAGTTGGCTAAGATTTCGCTGTCGATAACGTTGAGGCTGTCCGTCTCGAGCGTTTGCTTGGCTAGGCTTATGTCGTTTGTAACGACGGCGTCGTACAAGCAGGCTAAGCTGTCGTTGCACGTCGACAAGAAGACGGCGTTTGTTACGTTGCTCAAGCCCAATTCGTCAGGAAACGGCGGCGTGTGATCGGGAAAACGATAATCGGCCGGACCCTTTCCACTGTCGTAATAGAACAAGGAGTCTTCGTCATCAATTTGCCCTAAACAAAGAAAAAAGATTTGTTTTTTTGATGGGCGGAGGAAGATTTTTTCGCTCACATGTCTGTCCGAAGTCGAAGTGAACTTCTCTATCCGTCGAACTGAGCGGTATTTGACTGCCGTTTCGCGTCGTGAAGTCGTCGTCCGCGTCGTCGTTCCAAACGCCGAACAGTCCGCGCGTTTCTCCCTTGAACACGTCGATTGGCGCAAAGACGGCCGTCAGAAGCGACGGCGTCGCTTCGACGCGCACCGATACGCCGTCGACGAAAGTGGCGACGAGCGTTTTGTCGTCGAGTCTCCGAATCGCCGTACCGTTGAAGAGAAGAACGCTGACGTTGTCCAGAGCGTCGAATCGAGCCGTCAGATCCGTCCACCCGAAACTCGGTCCCTCTCTTCCTTTGACCGCGAGACGCCCGCCGTCGAGCTCGACGTGAACAATTCCCGTTATCGGCGACGACTCGTTTAAATTCTGCGACGTTCCGCTCTCGAAACTACCCATGGCGAACGCCGAAAAAGCGGTCCCATTCGAATTGGCAACGGGTCTCATGCGACCCTCCACCACGAACGTATTATTCAGCGCTTGCACGAGAGTGTACTCGCCGCGACCGTTGAACGTGTACTGGACGCCGTCGAGAGTTCGCACGTGCGGATCGCCGAAAAACCACGACCTACGTTGCGGGGCGTACGAGCGACTCGGCACCGGTCGACGCTCGCGAAACAGATTGCACAGGTGCGCCTCGTCGCAGCACAATTCGTGCGGAATAGCGGTGAAGTTTTCAAAAAGCGCGGCGTCGACGAGACGATGATAGGGCGACGACGACGACAACCCGTCGCCGGCGACGGGATCGTCGAGTGCTCCCAATCGGTAGCAGCAGATCGATTCGACGACGAGATCGTCGATTGTCGTCGAATCGACGACCGGCACGGACTCGTAGCAGGTCACGTCGTGGTGATCGTCGTCGAGTTCGACTGCCGAGATGAACTGAAAATCGCGAAGCGCTTGTTGCTCGGTCGTCGGACACGCTGTCGTCGTTTGCGTCCAAATCGGCGGCTCGTCGCTTTCGCCGAACTCTTCGATGTCGTTGAAGTACCAGTCGGCACAGCCCTTGACTGCACGATCTAACGGTGACAGCGATTGCCACGTGAACAGGACGAGTCGACAATGATTTTTGGAGTGTTCGTCGTCGTCTTCCTCCTCCGCCGTGATTTCGTCAATGTCTTCGATGCCGGTGTGTCCAGAGAGGGGGTGATTGTAAAAGGCGTAGGGCAAGCCGGTTGTGTCGTCGTGAAACAAGTAACCTATTGTTGCCGGTGTAACTCTGCCGGCCCATTCAATGCTAGGATAAATAACGTAACTGAAGGAAACGACGCCGTCGGTTGCAAGCACTAACTGAAAGGTGTTCTCCTACCAGACAAAAAAAACTAGTAACTTCGTCCTTTCAAGAGGCTCTTTCCCTCCTTTACCTCGTCTCCACGCTCTGACGGATAATTTCGGACTTCGTTCCACGTTGCCACGAGAAGATGAAGAGTGTGAAAAGTGACGTTCTTCTTTTCGAGCGTCGCGTCGACTTGATCCAGTACGACGTCGTCGCGATCGTTTTCGCCTCGCGTGTACATGTGATGCCAAACCTCGCCGTCCGTTTGCGGGTCGATGTCGGCCCAAAACGGCGCAATAATGTCGATGCCCTCCAGATCGTCGTCGCCGGGAAATCGTTGAGGTTTGAACGAACTAAACGGCTTGGTTGCAACGAGACCGTTGGCGCAAACCTAAAGAAAAAAAAGCTGCATACATATGTACGCTTTTCCTCTGTTCTTTTCTCACGTAAAACGTGTCGATTCTCTTGCCGAAAAGCGGAAAACCGAACGACGCGCGAATCGGCGCCGAGCACCCGTCGTCCGTCGGCGGCAATTCCGTGTCGCCGACCGCTGAGCCGAACGACAGTGGAGGGCACTTGGGCTGCGTTTCGCACGTCGGAAACTCGGATTGATTATTGACCGCCACGACAAAAGCGACCGTCAGATCATTGATGACGAAATTCCTCTCCCCGTCGTCGTTCGTCAGCGCGGCGACGACGACCGCCGACGATATGAGAGTGGGATAGCAGCCGTCGTGAAAGACGCGAATCGTCACTTGAGCGCCGCGACTGAATGCTTCGAAGTCGCTGTAGTTGACGGTGATGAATTCGTGCTGGTAAGCCGACGTCGGAGGAATCGCTCCCGAACCCGACCCGGAACCCGACGAACCGGTAGGTGGATCGCTAGTCGACTCAGTTTCTGTTTCGTTCACTCGACAGCAGGTGACATTCGTTTCGCCGTAGTCGTCGAGGCTCGTCGCGACGGCGCGCGTAATACGGTCAATCTGCATTTCCAGCTATAGGAAATATAGGGGTGAAATCGTCTCCCCGCCGATTTTCTCCCCCCCCTTTCGTTCTCACCAGCAACGCAGATGCGTTGTAGAAGCCGATAGTTACTTCGCCGCTCTGTGGATCAGTGGTTGGCTGCACCAGAGCGAAGACGATTGGCGACAGGAGCAGAATGGCGACAACAAACGAACGCTCCACCATCATCATCATCATCATCGTCCGACGAGGGAAGCGAAAGAGTAAATAAAACCGGTCGCTACGAGCAGTAAAACCTTATATAGGAGAGCAGGCAGAAGGCGAGATGCTGGTCGTTACGCAAGCACAAACGTCAATGTCTTGACAACCGACGCAAACAAGTCAGTAAATCTCTGTTTGCCTCAGTCGAAAAGTTCTCTCTCTCCTTCCCTGCTACCCACCCGCAGTCACCGCCGAGTCACGAGAGCCGTGTATATACTAAGTGCATCGTTCCACGCTCTTTGCAGTTAGGTTTCCCTAAATAGCGACGACGCCACGAACGCACAAACATTTCACGCACTCTCTCCGGTTGCGACTGAACTGCGTCAAACGCTTACGCACGCTCAGGGGCGCCTTTCGCCCACAGACCAGTACGAATTACAACGCCGCGTATAAAAAGTAAACGAGCGTCACGACAACGGCACAAATAACAACGTATCGAATATTCTGTTTCGACAGAGTTTGATCATCGTCATCAACGTATTGATGATGCAGTAGATAGCCGTTTTTCGTACGCGCTGCCAACGCCCTATCAGATCTCAATTGTACCAGTTGAGGTAGTAGAGTCTTAGTGTAGTTTCGTATGCCTAAACTAAAACAGAAAAGGATTAGCAAACCCTATTGAAGGAAGCAGCGTCTCAGACCTGTTTTCCAGTCGAAGATTATTTCGGCTAGCAATCAATGCTGGCGGATAAGCGGCAAAGAGTCGAATCGCTTGACGTATTATGCGTTCCAGGGGCAGACTCGACGGCCAGCGTAGAGCCGCGTGAACGGCGCTCAGTTCGCAGTTGACGCTCACCACGTCGTCTCTCACGTGCAAAACGACCTTCATCCGTAGATTATTATATAGATCAATAGGGGGTTTATCTAGTTATTACGGCTGCAGAGAGATAGACGGGCATCAACGGGTGACTGGCTAGGAAAAGATCGTAGAGACGTACAACGGCGCCCCAATTGGTTAGAACGTGGGAAAACCACGTCAGAATCCAGCTGAGACAGAAAACGGTTCCAACCTCAGATCTGGCAACAGTGCACCAAATATTTAGCGGGAAGACGTCTTTATGCTCCACAGGTCGTCTTACAATTGCAAGAAGTCCTGTAATGGTTTGTCCTCCCGAGCGATGATTGGATATAAGAATGACAAGAGAGAATCGCTCTGAGCAATCGACGTCTCCATGAAATCGCTGAATAAAAGAGATTAGCTCGTTCAACGCGCTCTATCAGCCTCAGTCTCAAGACCCCTTTCAATAGAGTAGATAAGGGGCGTGAGACTGAGGCTATTGTACTCTCTACCGAAGATGTGTATGACATAGCTGATTTAGCAATTGCACGGCCACGTCAGGACCGCATATCAATAGAAACGGGACACTCAGCTCGTGGAAGCCCTAAATGAAATACAAAGGTTTTTTACCCCATCCCATGTTTTCTTCTGCTGACCTGATAGTAATAGAGACTTTTGTTTTGATGTAGAACGCGCATGATTAGCTCCGTGAGCTGCGACTGTTTGAATCTGCGAAACGACGCTTTCGTGTCCGGCGGAAAACGTCGATCTGAACGGCGGACGTCGAGAAGGACCTGACCGTGATCCCGATGGCTTTGAAGAGTTTGGGCATCTAAAGCGAAGAAATCGTTGGATGTCACAACAGTTCACGTGCAATGCAAAGTAAGTGACAGAAAATGAGCAAGGGAGAGAATCAATTACCTTTATGAATTTCATACACATAAACACACATAGATGCACAAATATATAGGTGTATTGGTTTAGACATGCGCAGACGACATACGGTGATTGATCTCTGAGTGCTACCTGTTTTTTTTGTTTTTTGGTAGGCATTCACTCCGAGGAGTTTCGGCCAGACTCTCTGACGCACGGAATCATTAACTAGACCGCCCGAAAGCGTCGCGCAGTCGCGCAGCGAGACAATGTCGACGGGATCGCTGTCGAGAGCCGCGTTGATTCGTCGCACTTTTTCGCGCCGCTCGTCGGGGCCGAGTTCTACATGAAGAACGACTTTCAACTCGTCGTACGCAGGTCAGAATCACTTCGCGCACCGTAAAGAACCTCGACAGGCTCTTTAGCACGCTTTCGAAGTCGCAAACTAGCCAGGTTTCTGTTTTCTGGCTCTCCTTAGCGCGCGAAGCGAAGCGTGTCACGTGGGAGGAGCTAGCCAATAACGCGCGCCTATCGTTGCCCCGTGAACGCTCTCCGCGAACCTCGACACAGAAAGATGGTCCGTTGCTGCAGCGACGAGCCTCCAGCCACAGGCGACAATTCTTTCCTTCGTCACAACGGCTGGTCGCTTCCTCTCAACCCGTTCCAATGCATCGCCTGGTCTATAATCCTTATTTTTCTCGTCGTCCATTTCGGGCTTCTCTCTCCCTACGTCCCCGAACCGCTACGAACGCTCGAATACGTGGTAAGTCCTCGAACTAGAGAAGGAAAAGCGATCCGATTGTTCGTTTTGGCGAAGATTTCGAGCATCGTCGCTCTCGTTCACGTCGTTTTTCTTCTCGTCGCGACGACCGTCGATCCCGGCGACGCGAACGTTCGCAAACTCGGTGCCGATCGGCCGACAGCTGTTTTCGATCGATCTGTCAGATCGCACGTCGTCGAGGAACAGCATTGTTGCCTGTGCGTCGTCGAAGTGTGAGGCCCACCCTGCCACGCCCACGTTTCCCTTCGACGGGGATTTCCGTTTGCGTAGAGATGCGTCTTCGAAGCACTGTCGCGCGTGCAATAAGTGCGTTTTCGAGTTCGATCATCATTGCAAGTGGCTCAATAACTGCGTCGGCGGTAGAAATTACCGGTACGATTTCAATTAATTAATTAATTAATTAAGTTAACTCCTAACAAAAGTTATTATACTGTGTAGTATTGCTCAATATAATGATAATATATAATTACGTTTTTGACGTGTTGTTTTTTAGGTTTTTCATTGCCACACTTGTCAGTGGAATTTTTACAATTATTCAAATGCTAGTCGTATCGTGCTACGTCTTCAGCCAGTACTTCGCCAATAAGGACAATTTGAAGTATTTAGAAAAAACTGACAGTGGTACAGTAGTAATGGCAAATGACTAATGTGTGTGAAAATATTATTGTCTTTAGCAATGTACATGTTTGGCGCTGAAGCGCCCGGTGCTGCGCTTGTGACCGTAGCAATAGTGCACACCATTCTCTTGTTCATCACTCTTGGACTCATCTCGCATCTCTTCTTCTTTCACGTATATCTCAGTAAGGGCTGCATGCTTTTATACAGCGGCACGTGCCTTTATCGTGCGTTATAGTGACAAAAGACATGTCGACGTACGAGTACATCGTGGAGGCAGAGGAGAACGCCTCCAAATGGAGTGATCTAGAAGAAGGCAGAATGCCGGCAGCCAAGAGTGGATGCAAAAAGGTCAGATTTCAATTTATAGTTGGTAGATACCAGTTAGAGATGTGCTAAGCCGCGACAGTGAAAATATGTCTATAGGGACCATTAGAGAGGTGGTCACTATACCATACTAAAAGGGGGTCTACTTTGCGCACTTGCAGTCTAATAGTATTATGTTATGTAACTTGTGTCTTTCCCTATTAGAACAAAGTTGTCCCAGCACCTGATGATGTAAAGCCTTCGTTTCCTAAAGAACCCAAACTCGCTTTTGTGCAAGAGAGGCTGCCTGAAGTATGAACACGTCTTCGTTTCTTCGCTGCGCTTCCACGTATTTTTTCCTCCCCTAGTTTGACCTCGATTCAAATGGCGACAAACAAGTAATTCCCATTCCCAACACAACGACTGCAGACTGCGAGTCATTGAAGGAAATTCCCATCAGCGAAATACACGTGCCTAGATCGGAAGACAACGCGGCCGCCAAAAATCCGTCAGCAGCACAGTTGCGCCGGCTGAAAGAAAAGCAATCGTTTGATGGCTCGGTCAAGTCGTTTGCATCTTTCGGCAGCGGTCGTCGAGTTCTTCCGCCCTTGGTAATAGATCGCTCCTTTCAGCAGCAGCCGCCTCCGCCGCCGCCCTTACCGGTGGTCAAGGGCAGCAACGGAATTAACGTGAATCATCAAATAGATTCAAAAACGTTGTACAGTTAGTGTATAATTATATGTAGTAGATATATTTTATTAGATGTAGAATTATTGTATTCGATCTTCTTGTTCTTTCTAAGCCTCTAGGTAGATGTGGCAGACCCTGGCAGACTCTAACTAGTTAGTTACATACAGTAGATCTATTGTAGGGCACCGTAGTCCTTTTCCTAGTTTTCTTTAGAAATAACAGACTGCGAAAGTGAAGAGGAAAAAGATTGAACGTTGTTCTGGGGAAAAATCTGACCTCGAACCAAAGTTCATTCTTAATCGACTAGGTAATGATGTTAATCTCTGTTTTCGCTATCCCGTATATTCGGACATTGAATTTGCGGCGTTTTGCGCTTTGTCTTGCAAAATGACGTCGAAAAAGCAACGAGAAGCGCTGGAACGAGTTTAGAGGTAAAACTAAATTATCGCGTTGTAAAACGACTGTCAGGGGCCCTCTCTAGGACTCGCGAACGCCGCTTGCTCTCCGTGCGCCCCAACTTCGTTCTCGGGCATCGCCAAGACGCTCAAGCAAGAGCACTCTGGAACAAGAAGGAAAGTAAAAGGCAGGTAAAACCGAGGGGCCCCTCCTTGTCCGTCTTTTTGCGCTAATAGGGCTTATGCATGACGTCACCTTGCACTTTGAAATGTTCAAGCGACGCGTATCGTTTTACCACGGATTGTAGAGTATACTCTACAATCCGAACGAGCCCGAACAGCCCCCAAAAGAGTCGGAAGTCTGCTGCACCTCCTCCAAATTTTTCGGACCCGTTTTTAAAATTTTCTTTTAATTAAACGATAGAGCTTTAGCATGCAGTTAACTCTAAAGTCTCAAATTTGCCTACCGCACCAATTTTGGAGCGTGACTGCTGATAATTAAAAATAGTGTCTACTCATTACCGGAAGCGGTTCGCTTTAGTGTGAAATTTGACTCGCACCAACTGTCTGACCCTGTAGAGTTGCCATACTAATGAAGTACAATAGATTGAGCGCGTTTATTTGGAAATCAGTGAGGTCAGGTTTTTTAGCATCCCTGAACTATAGCACACGGTTTTTGGTCAAAAACCTTCTCTCTCAAAATTCTGAGATTTCTGTGGCAAACGATAGAGCTTTAGCACCTGTTTGACTCTATCGTTTCAGATTTGTCTACCCTGCCAATTTTGAGGTTTTAAAAGGGCGTGACTGATATTAATGCGTACCGGAAGTGTGTTTTTTTTGGGTGAAATTTGACCTGCATCAACTGTTTGACTTCGTGCCAATGTTAGACTAGTGAAGTGTAATAGATCTAGCGCGTTTATTTGGAAATCGGCGAGATGAGGTTTTTTAGCATCCCTGAACTATAGCACACGGTTTTTGGGCAGTTTGGGTCACCTCTCCGATTTCTAATATTTCTTTATAGAACAATGGGGATCGGTTGCCTGTTTAACCTTGCGGTACCAAATTGACCTCACACCATCAATTTTGGCTAATATTGACTTTTTTGTAGATGTTGATATTGACATATGGATCAATGCCCTCCTCCTCCCCCACAGTTCCTTCAGCCATGCCAGGTCTTTAGAGAGGATAATAGTAAATTTGATTACATTCAATTTACTAAATTTAATTTGATTTAGTTCTGTCCTCTCCCCAAAGCAAACGCATCGACCAATCCGACGATTCAGATGCAGAAAGAAGAAGACGTAGACGAAGACATCCCCTGGGGACTTGGGATAAAGTCTCCCTCCTTGTGGGCTGGAGGCTAATATGCGCCTCCCTCCTTGGCAGCTGGAGGTTAATCCGCTGTCCCCCTGGGGACTTGGGAGAAAGTCTTCCTCCTTGGGGGCTGGAGGTTAATGTGCCTTCCTCCTGTGGACTTGGGTAAAGTCCACTGTGGGGACTGCAGCAGTCTCAGTCCCACCGCTTGGCCAGGAGGTCAAGCGGTAGCGCAGGAGCGGCGGCGCGGGGACAACCAAGAGGGAGGATGAGGAGGAGGAAGGGGAGACAATTTTATAATATACATCCGGGACATTTTCAATAAAATTTTTGAACATGACTTTCCCTTCTTTGACGCAAAGGCGCGCGAGCACGTGCGACGTACAACTACTACACGCACGTTAGCTTAGGGACATGCTCAGAAAGCACACTCTGTGCAACAGCACACTTGGTGCACGCAAGTCCCTAAGCTAAAAGCGTTTGCTTTTGTCTCCTCCATACCGGGAGATCAAAAGCTGCGTGCGCCTACACTGCTAGTTTCATGCACTAAAAAAACACGCGCGAAGATGTTCTTTTCTTTCTTGTTGGCGCTCTTTCCATTTCGGTTTGTACTTCACAGGAACAGCTAAACAAAAAAAACGGAGCTCAGTTTACACTGTACTACAACCATTTTCCATACATATACTGTACCATCATAACCATGGTCTATTTTTGACTATGATCAACACACAGAATATAGGCCACGGTGATTGATAAATTGTGCAGTCAAAAAATGGCAATCAGCGACTGCCATTTGACTGCGCGGTTTGTGGTTAGAAAACCATAAGCTATAGATCATGAAAAGTATTCAAAATGCTGACTAACTGTAGGAGGGGGAGTCTGGGGCGGAGTCTGCCCCCAGAAAAATTTTAAACAAGTGTGGTCTTTTAGGGGTGTAGGAACAGCTTCATTAATAGGTTCATAAAATTGTTCTGTTGCTCTCAAAGGGGGGAATCGGGGCTCCCGGATCCCTATCTGAATCAGTCACTGCCCTTTCTACAAAAGTTTTTTTGCAAAGCTAACTACTACTAGTAGTTAGTTATTTTTTTCCATGCAGAATAGTTCAATAGCTGAATGACCTTTCACAGACTGCGTTTGTACATAGCCTGGATTATATCTTTACACTAAGACCAACTATGAAGCAAGATAGACTCAGTGCAGGCTTTAGGAAGATTTAAGAAATACTTAACTCGTGCACTCTTAGAAGGGACTGAAATGCTGCGCAGCTTTGCCGCTGCTGTCACTATTAAACTGTAAAACATGCATGGCCAGGGCAGAGCTGTTGAGTTGACTGATCTAAATGCTACTAGTAGAGGAGAGGCTCGTGGCCTGTCACTATAGGGCCACACGACACGTACTAGGCAAGTACATTTGGCGTTTTATTGGTCAGGCCATGGCCCGAGATGGGTTGCACTTACGTGACCGTAGCCTCTCCGCCGGGCCTGTAATCCGGCCATCAGGACGTCGGTTTTCAATAGGTGAACTGCTGTTGCAGACGACTATCAGTATGTCTTGCTCATACTCCTGCAGATCTTCAGTAGAGAGAGAAATGTAGCACCACTCCATCGGAGTACCACGCGGACAGCTTCGATGACTTCCTTGACTTTTGCAAGGGTTCTTTCAGCCGCTTTTTCATCTCCTTCAGGCAGCATCACGCAGTAGGGCCCCGCAGTAGGTCATCCACGCATGCAGTTAGGAGTAGGTTATCATTGATATCTTCTCACGTGACGGCTTGGTCACCATAGATATATGGTCACACGCTTGTCGCTTGACGCTTCGGTGTCTTGTGATAAGTCTTGTGATATAAGCATTGCCAGTCGTGATGCGTTTCCGGGCAGTTCTCCTCCTCGCCTTAGCCAATTGCTTGGCAGAAGCGCTCGAAACTCACATCTACCCCGAGTTTCCACAGAACTTCACACTATCTCTACGCACCAACATCCGCGCGGCACCAAAGACTTCGCGCATCTACGTCTCACGGTGGAAAGACGACACAGGGAAAAAACAGTCATTCAGTATCTTCTTGAACGAAACCGAATCTTTGATAGGTACATTTGGCATCCTCTACAAATAGTCTACCTCCATATTCTTTCCTCAAGGCAATCATACCTACTTGATTATGACAGATCCTCCTGGCGTTAATCAAGGCAGTTTGCCCGCTCTTAACCGACTTGTGCATATTCAATTAGGAGATGACTGTCAGTATTCCGGCATCATTACCAGAATTGGCCACTTGCCCATCGGACTCGCCTCCTTCATAGGCAAATACCAGGTATTTTTCGACGAAACGTGCATTGGAATGCAAATTTGCTCGAACATGGCCTACATTCGAACGACGACGTACGGCATGACCAAAGCGGACGTATGGAATCGCTTCATAGAGTACGACAAGGACAATTTGACAGTGTATTCCGACGCGTCGACAGGAATTCCCATTCACAGCGAACGCTGTTATCCCGGAAGGCCCGGCACGTTGAATCCGGAGCCGGAGTACATAACTACGGACACTTACGACGTCGTTGTTGGTAATCCATCAATCGACTTCAATTCGCTTGTGCCGCACGACTGGATGCGAAGGTGCAAAAATTTGGATGAATCCTGGGATTTTCATCCAAGCAGAAGCTCATACTATACGACACCTAAAGGAAACGACAGCATTGCACCATATTTGGTGGATCCGCCTGCGTGGGGAAGTGTGACTCTGACAGTTTTTTCTCACAAACTTGGCAAGCTCAATTGCACTGACTGTTTTGAAATCGTTCCTTCTGTTCTCGTATTCACGCAAGAGAACTATACCAAGCCTCAAAGGGTGGACTTCGTTTACAGAAAAGATGGATGCGGTGACTTTGGCTTCAGTTTCAAGGGGAGTGGGTGGGATGGCTCTCATGTCGATAAGTTCACCGTGTGCTCCTGCAAGAGAGGCGTTCCGGGCAAGTCTTGTCCTCAAGTGAATGACTGACGACATTCTTAGCTGGCTTGCTTGCTTGCTTGCTCCGTTCGTCTGTTTGCTGACGCCGCTTGATTATCCTTTGTTACATACAATCTGTGAAAATATGAAATCGTCAGTAATGCAAGCGTAGATATATCTATGATGCAAGAAACGTTGAAGGAACGATGATATCTTAGACAAAAGTTTCCCTCAGACTAGAAAGACACTCATTTAATTAATTTGAGGCCTCTGTCACTCAGACAGTGGCCCAGTCTGTGTTAAGGAGTTACTTCCAGACGTGCGCGCTGCTTTTGCGCGTAGACATTGTAATGTTTTCCTTATATGGGATCCTCTCGCAAATGGATTTGACTTGAGGGGGCCCCTTTGAAGACGACTCACCTTCCAGCGTGCTTACAGACGGTGCCGAACTCCCTGCCTTTTCGCTGTTTAGCGAGAACGGCGCGGGGAACATCCGGCGACGCCGGCGCCACGTGAGCATGCAGGCTTCAGCTAACGTAGTCTTTGAGGAGCCCTCGCTACGCACTCGCTCGCTGAAAGAAAACAACCAACTTTGCAAGACGACCGCGTGCGTCGTGCGAGTCTGCGAGAGCGACAAGCTCTAGAACGAAAATCGAACGGGAATCCTAAAGACCACGTGACCGAGAGATCATCCCCGATTATCTGTTTCGAAAGAACCTTCCTACGTAGCAGCTATAAACAAACCTAAACTCTCTCTCTCTAGTGAAGCGCTCCCTACAACTACTAGACCAGCCCTACTAGAACAGCATGGTACAATTAATCAAAGAGAAAAAAGAAACGCGACTATACCATCCCCGGATGGCACGTCATTAATACTCCAATTCTTTCAAGAAGCCCTTAATTTCAGTATATATGGCACCATCACCGAGTGGGCACGTCGTCAATACTTGGATTCCTTCAAGAAGCCCTTCATTCCCGTGGGCAACGGCAACTGCTGTATCAAATCAAACCGAGTCAACTGTCGTATGACAAAACGACAGTGATGCTGCAACGATCGCACGTGAATAAATCGCGAAAGCGGCTGGGTCAATCGAACGGGATAGGAGCGCGCGTTGGCACCGCGACCGCGCGAAAAACAGAAAATCCCGTCGCGCGAATCCTCCATAGATCGATGTATCAACTCGACGACGCTTCGATACCCGTCCGCTTCGAGATGCCGATAGAAACTGAATTTCCCGTTGAAATACTCGATTCGCGTGTGCAACGTTCGACCTTGCGATCGAAAGCTCACGCTGAGCAAATAGCGCTCGTCCGAACTGTCCCGAACGAGAAAGGCCCCATCGGGCATTCGATCCAACTTCTCCTCCGCCTCCTGTCGCGTCAACGGACCCCAATACCAGCCGTTCACCGACAGGTTCTTCAGACCTTGCATCACGGCCGATTGACCCTGTTGCTGCTGTTCGCTGCCGAGAAGCGGCGCAACGCGCGTATAGACGACCTCCTCTTCCACGCCGACGCCGCCGCCCGACGTCGGCGGCGCGGGCAGCGGCTGCGGTTGACGCGACGTCAAGCGACGGCGTTCCTGCTCGTGCGAGTACCATCGACCGACGTCGCGTAGAGGCCCGAAAGCGCGCGCCACCGCCGCCGTATCGTAAATTGGACACTCGGTTGGCGGCGACGCGTATCGACGAGTCGTCTCGATGGGTAACGGCTCGGGACCGCGTTCGTCGACCAAATCCTCGATGCTATTCGCTTCGCAGAGTTGGATCGACTTTGTGAACGATGACGTCGACGACGAGGGCGATTGGTCGACGAGAACGCGCGTCGGCGTCGTCGGCGGTGGCATCTCGTGACTCGACGCGCGTTGACCCGGGGCGGCGCCGGTGATATCCGGGAACTGACGCGAACGCGTCGGCACGGGAAGCGTCGCCGATCGAGAGACGACGGCGTGATCGTCGCGATTTGAGTCCTTGGCGTTTTGCTCTCGACGCTTGCGCGACGACGAGCCGCCGAAACGCTTCTTGAGCGATCGAAAGAAGGACGACGATTTCGACTTCGCTCGAGCGCTCGTCGGCGACGAGGCGGCGACGGCGTCGTCCGGCGCTTCTCGAGTCGCAACGAAGGCGGATTCCTTCTCGTCTTCTGTTCGCGAATCGACGCCATTTTGTTTGGAGCGATTTGCGGTCGACGCCGCGCTGTCGGCGAACGAGGCGCTGCGCTTTTCCATTCGACGACGCCCTTTTTCTTCCGGCGTCACGCAACACGCACTTCTCTCTCTACGGTCTTTTCTTGCTTGGGTGATGCTCGACACGCATGCGCACTCGAAGAAAGAATATTTATCTAGTCATTCATTCGTCGCTCGCGCACTGTCAGGGCGTCGACGAATAAGCGGCAAAGAAATCGGCGGCAAACTCGCACACGTCGTCCGGTTTGCGAAGAAGGAGAAATTGCATGAAATCGGCCATCATTGCCTTGAGTTCCGGGTGTTTCTTCATGTAATCCTCATGGCTATCCCGGAGTTCCTCCTAAAGGGGGGAGCAAAAACGACTGTGCCAGAGCAAATTAGTACACGCCCACGCATACCTTCCGGTCAAGATAAAGCGAATACATGGCCATGTCATCTTCCCATTTTAGCGATCCCGGCAACGCCATCACATCTGTTGTTGCCAAGGAAATGTCTGACGTCGCAGGCTCATCTATAAAACCTCGTTCGGTAAACAGGAATCCCGTGTACGTGCCCCAGCGCCGTTTTTCCGGCTATTACCCGAATTCCCGTCAACCTTGTCTCTGATCAATGCGGATATGGGCGTGGTCGGCGGCGACCAGACGCTGTTTAGTTTCTGAATGCGTCTGTAGGCGATGAGAGCATGTGTCATCATCTGTGTTTAGTCCTATTTCTCTTGTACCCGTCTGCGTTGAACTGCGTCAGCCACGTGACGCACGATTCGTCTTGACGATACACTGTTCTTGATGTGCCTATGATGTCACTATCTGGGTTCAACTTGTCGGCAGCCTAACAATAGAGAAAGAAGTCCTTTTGTCTATTATGAGTATAAACGCTTTTTGGCTGACCAATAGACATTGACATGCTGTCCCTGTTTCATAGTCAATCGAGCTGAATTCAAGGGGCCACTGAAGATTAGTTCTCTCTGGTGTAGCCAAGCATAAAAGACGCTGAAGAAGAAAACAGCCAGCTAGAGAAACAAAAAGAGGTAAAGAATACTCCATTGATTATGAAAGGAGGTGAGTGACAAAGGCACTATGCCAATAAGGTTTCGATTAGAAGCAACTTACTGCTTGTAATGAGATTGATATCCGAAGGAACTGACAATCCGGAAATCACAGTTTCCTAATCCAATATTTCACTTGGGAGAAAGTATCCTCAGATGAATTGACTTGCCTGTCCTTTAGTAAGCGTTCGATTGAGAGAGTATTGTTTACCGTCATCAGCCAATTTAGTGTCGAGTTGAATCGACCTATCCGGACATACTAGCTATTCATGATAGATTAGATAACGCAAAGCTCAGCCGTATATCTAACCTTATACTCTTCTTCCAGCAATTGCAGTGAAGATGAAAAACATGCTAAAAATCAATCAGAAGAATATGACAACAAGCAACTACAATATTTCTTACCTTTTACATTCACTCTGCTTGTCTCCAGCGACAAATCATCGACATTCATTGACACATAATAGCAATTTTCGTCCTGTCTCGAAGTCATCGTGATTTCGACGCTAAACCTGACTTTGTCTGCTTCGATCAGCTCTGACTGCCCTTTAATTTCAGCCTCGAAGCTTTCGGAGAACAGAACATCGTTTCTGACGCCATCTCCTGTAAAAAACAGGTCGGCCGTTGCGGCAACGGTCAAGAAGGGGATTCCACAAACCGTATGACATCAAAAGCAAGGCGATAGTCTCGCTCTTGCTCAAACTAGACAGTCAATCAAGCAATGGTTGCAAGAAAAGAGCGCATACCTTCCCTTGTCCATTGAGTTGCCCTGGCAATGGAGTCCCGTATACGAATAGAGCAATCTGTCTGCGACAGTCTGCATGTCTGCAAACTGTTTTTTCGTCTGACCTCCAGTCCTCAAAAAAAGCGTACATATAATCGAATAACATTGGTTAAGCGCAAACTTTCCTCACAACACACTTATTGGATGTGACTGTTGCTGGATGTGATTTCTAAAATGTAGAAAATTTTACTAAACCGTTCCAAAACTATTGCGTTTCCTATTCTAATCAAAATTGCGTGCGAATGTACAACGCTGTGCTTTTCATGGCGCAGTCCAGCTGTTCCATAAAATTCAGCACTATAAAACCGCGTGGAAGAATCAATCGCTCTAACTTTTTACGAGTAAGTCGTTCTCTTTAGTTCCTGCTGCTGCATATTCCACGACTGCTCCCAATCAATTCGCTGACTCTGCAATTCGTGCAATCGATGATTTGACGGCGCCGGGGCCGGAGAAGACCGAGAACTGGGTGACGGCGTAGATCTACTAGAAGGCGAAACGACGCCGCTGCCGTCCAAAACCGCGCCTCCAGGCTGCAAAGAATCTTTGAAATTGCCAATCGGCTTCGCTGCCGTATGATTGGAGCGATTCCTTTCGTTGCTAGGGTACGTCGATGAACCGTCCTGAAACTCGTCCATATTCAGCCAGGGAGACCCTTTGGAGCGAGGCCACGAAGACGAAGACCGAGAACCGGGCTACGAGAGAAAAAATATGATATCACATGGACCATCAGCAAAGCCCAAAGACAACAGACACACGTCATTCTGAAGGACAGCAAAAAATTTACGTTTCAACTAAGGAAAGGTTGACGCGTTCTTGAAATTTACTTACGAAAACCTAATGTATGCCCTGAGCTCAACTCATCTTCCCTCCCCTTGGGATCCCCCTAACAAGGCGCTCGTTTCTCTGCATATCAGCACGTCCCCCAATCCTCTCAAACAACGATCTTACCAAAACTAAACAAGCGCAGTTCTTTACCTCTGACTTTTGGCCACGACGAGGTGACATGCTGCGCTGTCGACTGGGCAACGGGCTATACGCTTCCGGTTGAAGAAAGTTCATTGGCGCAATACCTTGCTGAGCCATGACAAAACCGTGAGCATATCCGCCGTGAGACCCACTGTCTTTCGGCGATCCGCCGCTGGACGGAGTCGACACTTCGTAGATGACGTTGTGACCGTACGGAGTAATGCCGTCGTCGTCAAACAACGCGGACTTACGACCGGCACTACCGCATCGATTCCGATTAGTGCCACGCGACGAAGATGACGAAGACGACCCCCTTCCTCCGTCGCCGCCGCCAAACGACGACGTCATTGCCGCCGATCTAGAACTACTCGCACGCGACCAGCCAAAACTGCCGCTATGCGACGAAGCGTAGCCTACTTCAACGCCGCTCAGGTCCGACTCATAATCATATGAACCCGAGCTCCAACCGCCGTAAGCGCCGCCCGCTGGCCCGGGCTGGCCACCGAAGGACGCCTGCGCTTCGCTCGTGATCGAATAGCCGGATAAAAAGTCGATGACGCTTTGGAGTTCGTCAGCTGTGGCCAAGTGAACGTCGCCGTCGTTTGACGCCGTTGTTGTCGTCGTCGTCGTGCTGACGTCGTCTATTGACCTTGTTACGGAGCTTTCCTTCTTTTCGCTAACAACGTTTGGTTCCGGCGACGTCGACGTAGCTGGTCCCCGTTCGTCTGTCGCCTTTTCAGTCATGACGACATTGTCTTTCTCGCCGCCGCCGCCGCCGCCGCCGCCGCCTCGGTCAGCGTTAGCGACTCCCTTTCGAGGACGACGCAGCACGACCCCAGCAATTGACGTCCGCTCGGGAGTGGCGGGAGCCGACGACGAAACGCGAGAAGCGTCGTTCACTTCACTCGCTTGCTTCGTGGCTTCAACTGGCGACGTCGGGGCATCATCGACAGGCAAATACGACGTGAAAGACGCCTTTTTCGTCGTACTCGCGCCGCCGCCACCGCCGTCGCCACTGACGCTGATTTTCTCGCCGCTGCTGTGACGACGTTCGCTGCCGCTGCTTCCGTGACCCGTTAGCCAGCTAAAACGATGCGTCATCTTGCTAAAAGACTTGCGAAAACTGCTCGTTCCGGTTGGCGATTTGGCAGGCGGCGACACGACGAGAGGTCTCCAGTGGACGCTGATCTGAGGCAACGCGGCGGGTCTAGAAAGAAAGATCGGTGTCTGGCCCACTTTGAAAACATTTTTCCTCTACTTGGATGCTAGGAAGTCGGATAAGCTGAACGAGCGCTTGTACGTCGCCTCGATGTTGCCCAGCTTGAAATTGGGATCCAGGTCCGGTCGCACAGGCGACAGTGTCACCGAATCTTCGACGAGCCACCTAAGCAGGAAGAGAAAAAGTTAAAGGAGCGACGACGTTTGTGCGCTACGGAACTACAACATGTATAGTACACCATGCCGATCCTATAGAGCTTTCTATAAAAGGTCCTCTACGCTAAAATTCCTTTTCATGGCCAAGGACAACAGGCATAACAATGGACGTACAGTCTATACATGTACATCCTTAATTAATTAATTCAAGTACAATGTAATAAGAAGACAAAGTATATGAGTGCGCAGGAATACGGAAAGAGAGAAGAGCACTGACCAGGTCGACGATACTTCAATATGAATAGCTGACGCGACAGCCGTGATCACCGTTGGCGACTGATCCGAGCGGTCCGTGCTGGGCCTCACAAGAATCTAACTCGAAACGATTAAGGCTAAAAACTCGACGAAAAACGAGACCCTTTACCAAATTCGCCTGTCCGTAGGCGAGCTGAACCGCCGTTCTCGACGCGCAATTGGCCACAGTGGAGCACGTCTCGTTCAGAACTCGAACAGCAAACGTCTCCAGCGCCGACTGCGGCACGGCGGTCGAGATTAGCCCATTCGCCAAATCAACAATAGCTTTCTAAACAATGTAACGATTTAGATCTCGTTGGTCTCCCGACCAGAAATGATTCTGTGAAATTACTATTTTAGCTTTTGAATTTTCCGCTGCTTTTCCTGATGGAACCGTGTCAAACCACTTGTTTCCTATTCTGTATTCGACTCTCGACGTATCGCGTTGTATTTGAGCCATCATTTCGTCGTTGGTCGTCTCCTCCTTGTATCCGCTCGCACCGCGCGCTTCGAGTTCCGAGCAACAATCCTGCACAAATTGATATCATAGGCGTGAAAAAGGGAATGTCTCTTCTCACTTTCAAAGCAGCTTCAATTCCTTTTGGATTCAAGCTGAATCCTCCGCATAAGTCGACTTGCTTCGAAGGCGCTTTCTCCAAAGCAATTTTGTAGTCCTGTAGAGAAAGAAAGAGTTTTAGATTCCAAATTCGTATTTTGAAAAAATACGCATTAACATTTATTATTTATTTATTTATTTTCTACCTGTAGAAGTCGGTCGATCTTTTGATTGAGCCCATTTTTTACTGTCTCCGGCAATTCATATCCTTGTGACGTCAGCAATATAAGCTGAATATCATTCGAATTCAAACAGCCCTTTCGCAATTCCGCATTTGCCTGAAATCCATCGTAAAATCATATATATAATCCCGATTCATACTTCCGGTTTTCCTTACTTGAGAAGCAGCTAACCACTTGGCCGTTGCGTCCCTGACGACGTTCACCTTGTCGGTGCCGAGAATGTCGCCGACTTGCCGAAACTTCGCCAAACCCGAAATGGCGTCGAGCGATTGAGAAAAAAGAGACGCCTGCGTCTGAAACAAATTCAGCAACGACGATCCGAGCATCTAAAGAGCAACGAAGTAAATGAAATAACCGGTCTCTTGACTGAAAGGCTGAAGCCCCCGCTGAAACCCCCAAGCGAACGTCAGCCGGCCGGTCTTCTGACTCAAAAAAAGCCCCACCTTTACCTGCACTTTCTGCTCGCCGATTTCCTGAACGGCCTTCGCGAGACGCGCGTCGTTCTGCGCGAATGCCGTCGCCGCCTCCTCGAGACGCGTCTCGGCGCGACGTCGAACGCGCTCGCCTTCGCCGGGACGCATATGATCGAGCGTTTCGCGCGTCTTGTCGAAATGATTCCAGCTGCGCTGGTGCGCTTCGACGGCCGATTTCGTGCCCGGTATAAGATGCGTGTACTTGTGCAATACCGACGAAACGTCCTGACTCAATTGGCTCGTCGTGCGCGACGCGACGTCGCCGAGAAGATCGGCGCGCTCGCGATAGCGCGTCGCGACTTCGGCGAGCGGCGTTTCGGCGAAGAGTTTTGCAAGGGCGTCGGCGAGTTGAACGACCGCCTGTCCCGTGCCGTTGACGGCTTCGAGGTACGAAGACAGGCGCGTTTGAACGTCGGCCACTTGAGTTTCCGCGCTTTCGCACCGCGAAAGAACGCCTCGATAGTATTTGTCCTGATCCATAATCTGGGCGAATCCAGTGGCGAATCCTGGACGGTCTAGCGTGCTTGCGCGGAAACCACTGGCAGGTTAACATTATTGTTAACCGTCGTTGATTACGAAGCCCGTGTATCTCTGTCCGTTTTATTCTACCAGAGATTATACAAACTGATCATTTTCCCACACATATGTTTTCTAAGTTCTAACTAAGTAAATCATAATGAACAACAACAAGGTCAGGTAAAGGGAAAAGTAAATAGGAACAACGAAAACGAGGGATGGAGAAAAAGGATGATATTGTTAGTCACGAAGTACTCGGAGGAACAGCACAGCTGAGGTGCGTCATACTCACAAAATATTCTCTCAAAGTGAAGCCATCCATGGTGAGATCCGTTCGCGCCTTCTTCCTACCAGATTTATCATCTTTCCTACCAGATTTCAGATCTTTCTTCGTATATGAAAAGAATCCATTTTCATCAGCATCGTATAGTGCCTTATTTTTCTCTTTCCAACTTTTAAGCACCCCAGGTGCAACAACGTAGATCAAATGCGCTTCATTGACGCCATATCGGTTATGTATGGCCTTCAAGACGTTGCACATCTTTTCCGGTTTCGTTGAGTGATTTGAGCCGACGGTAAGTTGAAACAACCAATTTGGCGTCACAAGGAAATCAATCACTGGAAAATTTTTCGCTGTCGGCTCAACAAACGCATTTTTCTCAACTTTCTCAAGCGCACTCTCTAGATGCTCTGACAACCCATCGATTGGCTTCCCTCCCGTAAGTTCAATGTCAAAGTCTCGGGGCCGCTGCGCGCTTTGAACCAACGGGCACGCAGAAAACTTGACGTCTAGAGGACAAAATTAACGTATTATTTATTAGAAACTTTTTAAATCAACAAATGCTTACGTTTGCCCACAGCATCACACATAAAGAAACGGAAACGTGCCTCATGCACTCTTCCAGCAACACTATTCATAGGCGCCATGTCAGCACTCAAAACTCGCTAAAAACGTAATTGAGAACTCAATCAAGTGAAATGAACTCAACATACATCGACAAAGGCATCCAAAACTGTTGCGGCTTTAAGATTTTCGTTTTCAAAGACTTTCTTTTGGATGTGTTTCGATGCGATATTGTAATAGTATTCGCGATAATTATCATCACGGATTTCCAAATGAAGCAGCAGATGAGGTAGGTCAGTTACGTCTAGACGAACAGGACTGGAGATGAAATCCTTCAGCAATTCAAGAAGATTAGAGGTATTCTTGATTTGAGAGTGTAGTCTTTGCACGATCTTTCGAAAACCTTGTGCCGAGGCAAAAAGATACCTGGGTATACCCCCAAGAATCTTAAAGCGCTTCTCCAGTAATATTTTCCCTTCATCTTTGACTGTAAATGCGCCGCCAAGCAGTTCGTACTCCACCTTGAATATCTCTGACAACGGCCATACTGGCATGTACAGACTGCTTGACTCCAGATCCTGTAGCCTCATGGAAGCCACACCAGGAGAAGAGCAAATAAGTGCGGACTTGTAGTCTAAAAAAGTAAAAAATGCAATCAGAATTGCAGTAATTCTGTATCAAACCTTTAAATGAAAAAGATGGCACTTGGCCAACGCTATTATCAATCAGCAGAAACGTATTCTTCTCATTGACGTAACTGGCCATAGCATCAAAAGAGTTAAAAAATCTACATAGATAGATAGATAGATAGATCTCACCCCAAATCACAAAGAAACACTATCGATATATCACCTCACAATCGGCGGCTTCTTATTGACGTCGTCCTTCTGAGGCTCAAGAGCGGAATCCTTGGAGCCCTTACATTCGACCACGCCATCCGCTTCTGATACACAATGACCAGTTTCCATTGTCAGTGCCACGCCTCTTTCTGAATCATCTTCGCCTTCTGCTGGCACCAAGCTTTCACACCGCTTGCCTTTGCGTTCCGTTCGTTTAATGGCCTTCTTCCGTACGCGTTCTTCATCGTAATCAGACGTCTCAATGTCATGGTCACTTTGAACTGGCTCAGCGTTGGTTGCTTCTGCCTCTGGCTGCTCATCATTGCTTAAGAGATCATCGAGAAAACTGTCGTCGTCATCCTCTTCAAGTTCTAATGTGCATTGACTTTCGTGTTGACTCTCTTCTTGGCGATCGCGTTCAATTTCCTCTTCCTCCCAAGTCACATACACGAAGAAACGAAGAAAATCGTGGCTGAAGGCAAAAGAATGTCTGTTGTGCACGAGCTGCCTAATGCAATAGAGCATGAAAACGCTTTTCCCCACTCCGGGGTTGCCCTTCACAACCGCCAATTTTTCCTTCTGACTCAATTGCCACAGCTTCTTATACGACTCTCTTACGTAAACTTTGTTTGGACGAATATCCAAAAAACCGTGGGTGCAAAACGTATCATGAAAAGGCGACATGTCGCGAATGAATTTCAAAAACGCGCCCTCGTTTCGACGTTTATCACCTAAAAGGTAAGAACGGATGCCATTACGCTTAAGGTTTTAAACGTTTTCTTACTCTGTCTAATTCGACCCTCCTTCAGTTCCACTAAAGAACTTATAGAATTTTGCATTTGTTGTTGTTGTTGTTGCATTTGTTCGATAAGATTTAAAATAAGTTTCTCCCCTTGCGTGCAAAACGTCAGCAATTTACGTAAGTTCAAGCATCAACCCCTACCTGCAGTTAAAGATCTAGGGGAAGTCTTCTCGGCGTCGGCGGAAGACTTCTCGGCGTCGGCGGAAGACTTCTCGGCGTCGGGAGAAGACTTCTTGTCGTTAGGGGAAGTCTTGTCTCCAACATTCGGCATCTTAATTCCACGACAAAAATACAAGAGAGACTGCGGAGCGAAGAGTGTCTCGGTTCACTCGCAGAATGAGGAAACTACAAGCAAAAACGATGTGACACAAACCGCACATACGAAAACGCAGTGGATATTGTTACGTCAGCCATAAGGGAAACTGAGATTACGGCAAACAGAAACAAAACAAATCGAATGTTTGGGTATACAGCATTTTAGATCAAAACTGCAGTTAGATCAAGTACTGACGTAACAGCTGCCCTCTGGTACAAAAAACGATTTGAAAGCCAACTTACGCGACAAAAATGCCGAAGACCCGCTCCTTAAGCTTCGTCGCCTGTTGCCTAGATAGTCTAGATAGTTACAGACAGCAGTTTCCCTGCGCCGCGACAACGTTTAGAGATACGAAACTGCACGCCTGCGCTTAGACTCCCAAATGAAATCGAAATCGGAAGAAATCTTCACTGTACTCACCGTGAACGGAAGTAGCTTAGGATAGACGAAGAAACGAGGTGGCCGAGGAAAAGCGAGTTGGTTGGGAGTGTGAAAGCGACGCATGCGCAGTGTTAGCACTGTTTAGTCTACTAGAAGCCCGTATATCCCTGCCCGCCCAGTCCGGCGCCCAGTCCACAACCAGAGATATGCCACAACAAAGTGAAGAAGACGTACAACAGAAGAAAGTCGTCTTCTTTCAAAGTTCGATATTCGAGACGGCCATCGACGTTGGCGGGTTATTGTGACGCCAGGTTCTGTGTCTAGATCATTCCATGTAAGAAAGCGATTTGTAGTCAATGCAATCCAATTGTTTGCTGTAGATCTTCAAAAGCAGCTCGTATGTCAACCAGTCCTAATAGACCGCGTTGATATTAGAGGACCGTGCGGTATGCCACTTTGTCCCCCTCCCTCGCGTTGATTAATTGTGCTGTCCAGGTTCGGAGTGCGTCGAGATTGTCAAACAATGCGAATGCAAGCCGCAGTGTTATCGTATGCCGTATTTCAAGCACTTCGTCGAAGTCTTCAATGATGAGAACGGCCTTCTGTCTGAACAGAGAAGAGTAAGCCACTTGAAAATTAGTACTTGTTCACGTTGGGGTTTGTCTCTTCAGGAATTCAACGTCGAAAAGTGTGTTGGCACTTACAATCAGGCTGCCTACAGTGACGTCACGAACTTGGGAGATAAAGACTGCTCAATGAAATGCAGCCCGCGTGGATATAAATACATTTCGAGATTCTTAATTAATTGACACGAGACGGCAGCTACGTTTCCGTCCCGCTCATCACGGCCTAAAAATTGAAGAAAAAAACGCATAATCACACCGGTTTTCTGTCTTCTTTCTCTCCAACTGCAAATGTGCTGTCATTCGTAAAACTTAATTGCGTATTGCTCTTTCGCGTTTTCTCTCTGCGCCTTCTCACCCATTCTTGCTCCTTTCGTTAAATGTTGAAGATCGTTGAAAATGCAAAAATCACATTATAAACAATGACAAACGAATACCAATGAAATGTACGTACTTGGGCCGTCGCGGCATCCTGCATGTGACGGCGCGTGGGCATAACATCCGAACGGATTGTTCGGAAGCCTTTGGCCGTAGGGGTCCCGGCCGCAGGGGCGGCAAGGACGCCGCCACTTCTAAGTTCTGTGAAAACAGCGGTCAACAAAATTCGAATTGCGTCAATGCGGTTGTTCTAAGTTCCACTTCGAGTTCCATTGTCCTCCATTCCGTATAAAAGCTCGCAAGTTTTGCAGAGACTCTGACTGCATGAGAGAGCTACAGGAAGGCGTTATGAAGAGAATTTTCCTTGTGATTGCTCTAGCAGCCATCTCTCATTGCCAAACAGTATGTTCATCCATAGATGGTTCATCTAACTTGACAACGCACTTGTGACTGTCAATTCCCTGTGGTAGCGGCCACCTCACCAAAAATGTTGCAGAGTGCGAAGCCATCTCAAGAAATTCGGACCCAGTATGTTCCTCCTGCTCATTTTAGTGATGTGGCACTGTAATCGGATGCCATATATATATATATATATATATACAGGCATTGGAGCTAGACGATCCCATGCATTACCGTCGACGTTGGAAGCTAGCTGCCACGGATCATGTACCGGTGTGCCGACAGCCACCATCATCGACGGCACAATTGACTACTTCGTTGGTCCCGAGCCGGCTTCGCCGACTCCAGAGCTAGTCAACAGTTCAGTCCTAGACGTGGCCCGCTGGTCGGTTTCGACTCGGGCCGATATACCTCCAACAAATGGTTCGCTCACACAGTTCGTCTGCCGCCCAATTGCCGCGACCTAGCCAGTATCTGCCAGTAGCGTCTCCCCCTCGTCTGTCCCGGACGGAAAACCGTCACGAGACCTTTCTCAATTGGGGACTTTAGCAGAAGTGAGATCGACGCCGCTGCATGTCTCATTCCCCAATGAGCTACGAGGAATATTCTGAAGTTGTTCAGGCGTCCTTGCGAAACTCCGGTTTCTGGTACGAAAGAGACTGTCTCGGAAAAAGCAATTTTCAGAACCAAAACGTTTACGGTTACGGAGCTTTTGCCTGCTCCAGACCTCGGTGCAATAATCAGTGGACGAGCCGTCGCGCCTGGTTGACTGTAGATCTAAAGAATTGGGAAATAACCTACATTTTTCGTCAGAAGTGCCAAAATTGCAATACTAAGGCAGAAGCAACGTTTTCCGACTCAGAATTGGAAAGAATGATTGCTATTGTCGTCGATCGCTTTACCGGACTTGTAAACGGCACCTACGAGAGCGGGCCTCGAAGGACGTCGAACGGCCCTCACGATTCGAGTCGATGCGAAAAATGCGGATTCGGTCGCGGCAGACCGTGCATCCAAAGCAGCCACTACGAGGAAGACGAAGACAATGAAGAGTAATGAATGATTTGTTTAATTAATTGCGACAATTTTACCATAGACTCTTTGACCATAGGTCAAGCAGTAGTCCCAACGACAGTGATGATCAGTCTGATGAGGACATCAAGGACGAAGATTCGTATGAAGACTATGAAAATCAGGATGACAAAGAGTATGATGATGACTGTGAAGATCAAGATGACAACGAGTATGACGACGACGAGTATGATGAGGACGAATATGAAGATCACGAAGATCAGGATGATGACGAGTTTGATGAGGACGAGTATGAAGATGATGAAGATCAGGATGACGAAGAGTACGATGATGACTTTGAAAATCAGGATAACGAAGATGAAGACGGCAACCACGAAGATCAGTACAACGACGACCCGTTTGAAGAGGGTGATGACAGCTTCTGCCCTAGTAACAATCAATATGACGACTATGATCAATACGGCGACGACTATCATCCACATGACGACGATCAGATTCAAGAGGATGAGTACGACGACTATGATCAATACGGTGACGATTATCAGCATTACTATGATGAATGAGAACGGCGACGCTCTCAATTGCAATGCCCGTGCCAATCCTTTGTGTTCGCACTTGCACACTTCACTGCTTGAGACCCTAATACAAAAATAGGCATGCACTAGTACTACTCACTAACAGTTGCGGACCAGATATCACTGCCACCACTCTCCTCCCTCTTTGTCCTCCACTGCAGTCTTAGTCACTTCCGTCATTTCTTCGTCCTCTCTGTGTCCCAGCAAGAACTCGGACGCCGTGGCGTCTAGCGGCACAGCGGGCATCAAATCAAGCGCCCGATTCAAGCCAACTGCCCCCAGCAACCCGCTCCCGTCCCGCTCCAAAACCCGCAACTTCTCCAACGTCCTCAGCCCGTCAGCACAATCAAACTGACTAGGCGACCCGTACGTCTCCGCCAGCCAATTAGCAATCCCCGTCTCGAGCTCGTCGACACTAACAAAAGCCCGCCCACCCAACATGTTCATCAGCAAAAAACTATAAACGAGTAGAGCTTCCTTGAACTCCTCATCGACGGCACGATCGACGAGCAACGTCAACACCCCCCTGTTATGAGCGACCGTCTTATAATAGAGCGTACGCGACAAATCGACCAAATAGGCATTGCGTCGATTCCTGTAGACAAGCCAGACGCGCAACCCAATCAAACCGGACGCCAAGAAAGCGAGATAGGACCACTGAATCGTCGCGAAACTATTCAGAAACGAAATCGACTTGACGACGACGCTCACACCGGCGACGCCGGCCGTCGTCGCGAGAAACGTCTTCGTGACGTTCGTCATCTTGATCTTGCCCGTGGGAAAGAGAGTCTCGAGTCGACTGCAGCGCACGTCCTTGAACGCTTTCAGCGTGAGCGCCGGCGAGAGTTTCAGTCGAACGGCGATGACGACGCGCTTGTATATGTCGCCCGACGCGTCCGTGTAGCGCTTCGGCTGGCCCGTGACCTTCGATCGCAAGGAGTCGTACGCTCGCGTTAGGAAACCGACGGCGAAGTTCTTGTCGCGCTGGCGACTGCGCACCCACACTCGCATCGTCGTGAATTTTTTCGGATTGACGCTGACCTAAAAGTCAAACTTTTTGAATGTACATATATACACATATACACCTATATATGTATAAGTATATATTCTTTTTTTACTGTGACTCCTCGATCTGTTTCGTGCTCGCGGAGAAGACTTTTCAGGTTCGATTCGGGTATTTCCCAGTAGTTTGCGCGTCTTGCGAGTCGATCGAGACCGCGTAGGAGCCAAAATTCGCTGTCGCGACGTTCGGGTTCGGAGAATTTGTGAACGGTTATCGTGTCCTTGTCGGGATCCAGGGGATCGTACCTGTGCTAAAATGTGTTCATTTATTTTTAATCAATTATCATTGTGAGAAAAACTGTGTTTTTCACTTTCACATCTCCCAGTGTTTTGTTGTATTGGGAGGCGAGGAAGAAGTCGAGAGATGCTGCAAATTGCTCGAATTTTTGTCCGTCCTTTGTTTCCGACTGTAAGAGGCCTTCTGGCTGCATGATTCTTCCTATAAGTTCTCGTCTTGTCGTTGGGATGAAGAGATTGGGTGGCTCCACGAAGTCTTCCTCTGCTTCTTGTTTCGGAGAGGCTGGCTCCGCCGATTTTGCGCCTATGCCGGGAATCCACCTCTGAGGAAGAAGCTGGCGCAGTTTCTCCTTCACTGCAGCTGTCGTTCTGCTGGGAAAGACCTTCGCCAACATAGCGGAGGGAAGAACTGCGCATGCTCGACGTCTCAAATACGGACTGATCAAGCGGCAAGCAGGTGGACAGGTCTGTTTTCTGTCTTCTGGTGATAAGGAGAGAAAGAATGAGAAAAAGAAAAAAATCCAAAGTAGAAAAAATTCGCGGGCTCACCCGGGAATCGAACCCGGAACCACTCGCACCCAAAGCGAGTATCATACCATTAGACCAGTAAGCCGCACCCTGATGGTTTTGGATAAAACGCGTAGACATTCCCTCAGACGACACCCACACGTTGTTCCAGCACAGAAGTGATTCAAGCACGTACAATAGTTACATGCGACCTGCAAATAACTAATAACGATAGTAGTCTGGCTTGAATGGCCCTTCCTTGTTCACTCCCAAATATTTAGCCTGATCATCCCTAAGCGTCGTCAATTTCACACCCAATTTCTCCAAATGAAGAGCAGCCACCTCTTCATCGAGCTAATAAAAAATCACGCATCCCATCGATTCCAACTCTCTCAAAAACGTCACTCACTTTTTTGGGCAACATGTGAACGCCGAGAGGATACTTCTCCGCGTGGGTCCACAATTCGATCTGAGCCAATATCTGATTGGTGAACGAGTTGCTCATGACAAAACTAGGATGACCCATGGCACATCCCAAGTTCACCAGACGTCCACGAGCCAAAAGAATCAGATGACGGCCACTGGGCATAGTGTACCTATCAACCTGCAGAAAAGTAAATAAATTCCATAATAATAATAATAATATACAGATTATCTTCTTGCCTGAGGTTTTATGTTGACTTTGGCTGTACTGTTTGCCTCCAGCCAAGCGACGTCTATTTCACAATCGAAATGACCTATGTTAGCAAGGATGGCATCTTCTTTCATCTCGGGAAAATGTTTCCCGGTGATGATGTCAGAGCAGCCACTCGACGTGACAAAGATATTGGCCTCTTTGCACGCTTCTTCCATTGTCGTCACCTCGTAGCCTAGGTGAACATTTGACGTGAGCAAAAAAATAAACTGCCTCAACAAACCTTCCATTGCAGCTTGCAGTGCATTGATAGGATCAACCTCTGTGATAAGAACTCGAGCGCCGAACGCGCGCAGAGACTGAGCGCAGCCTTTGCCCACGTCGCCGTATCCAGCCACAACAGCAACCTTGTAAAGACAAAAAAAGCATACCCTATGTATTATTCTTACTCTAGAGCAGCTCTTTTCACCTTTCCAGCTATCATGATGTCCGTGGCTCTTCGAATCCCGTCCAGAAGAGACTCGCGACAGCCATACAAATTATCAAATTTGCTCTATTACAACAACCAACTGATTGAACTACAACTATAAAGGCATCTCGCTCAGCTCCCACCTTTGTCACTGAATCATTGACGTTGATAGCACGCACTTTGAGTTCGCCCTTGGCATGCTTTTTATAGAGATTGTGCACGCCGGTCGTCGTCTCCTCGCTAATGCCGCGTATGCCGTCGAGCAATTCCGGGTGTTTTTGGTGCACCAAATTCGTCAAGTCGCCCCCGTCGTCGAGGATCATGTTGAGCGGTTGGCCGTCCGGAAAGAAGAGCGTCTGCTCGATGCACCAAATGTATTCCTCCTCGGTTTCGCCTTTCCACGCGTATACGGGAACGCCGGCCTTTGCCATGGCAGCGGCGGCGTGGTCTTGCGAAGAGAAAATATTGCACGACGACCACGTGACCTGAGCATGGTTTAGGAAAGGGCGTGCCTTTTTCTTCTTTCTTTACCTCTGCGCCGAGTTCTTTGAGAGTCTCTATGAGAACGGCCGTTTGGATGGTCATGTGAAGGCAACCGGCTATGCGGGCCCCTTTTAGGGGCTTCTTCGGGCCGTACGTTCTTCGCATCTCCATGAGACCGGGCATTTCGTTCTCGGCGAGTTCGATCTCCTTGCGACCGAATTCGGCGAGAGAGAGATCGGCTAAATTACAGCCGATAAGCCTAGAAAGACGAAAGACATTCTCTCAGCAACGTACCAACTTTGTAGGGCAGTTTCTTAGCCATGGAATACGAGTTCTTTTTTTCGACCACGTGAGGTAGAATCACGTGTCGTTGGTAACGTGCGCGCCGGCTCTGATGTTTTTTTTTCATTACTCCCAGCGTTATTATTATTCCCAACCCCAATTCCGAAAAAGACCGACAAAATAGCACTTATTGGTCGCTAACGTTATAATGATAATAATTTCGAACAACAATGCGGTAATAATAAACTTGCTACTGTACTACAAGAGCCCCATCTGCTCCAAATGAAGAGTTGTAATAATGTGCTTACAGTCGTTAAATACACGCTTGATATTATTCGTATCGATAGCGGTCGTGAAATGAGGATAACACTGCCGATGACTGTCCTCCTCGTCCTCCTCGGACCAACTAATTTGCTAGAAGAACAAATATAAAAAAATCAATCAATATTTCTCAATCCACGCCTACCATGAACTGTTCAACAAGCCACAATTTAGCGCGATGAACTTCCGACGACTCGCCAGGATCCAACCGATCTCGCACTAGACATTATCACATAGCATGCATAATGTACGTCGCGCCTTCATCGCCTTACTCTCGTCCAACACTTGGCTATTTGCAACAGAGTAGTCCGCGTAGCTACTGAAATACTTCTCGATTTTCGACACACCGGCGTCGATTTTCTCGCGAAGCAAGTCCTCCTTATTCAGGAACAGAATCATGGACGTGTTTAGAAGCCATCGATTGAGCCAGATGCTTTCGAACAGCTCAATCGCTTCTTCGAGACGCAACTAAAAATAAATGCACACGTGAACTTTAGGTCTTTTGGAAGTGAGTACTAAAGGTCGGTCAAGCCACTATCACATACATGATATTAGAAGAGGCTCCTCCTATTGACGCAAAGGAACTTTGCCTAAATACGTATACTATTGCCTAAAGACTGACTCTGCGCAGGCACTAGGGACGGAGTCGGCTATTTCTTTAGATGCAGCCAGACAATGGCTACAGGCCTACCAAGAGGTTTCACTTATAAATAGCAGACACTAAAAATTATGGCTACCACAGTATATGCTCTCACTTCCCAAGAATAAAGGTCACGCCTCTTCTCGGATAATCTCGTTTAGGGAAACACGACGGTTACACAACAAAGTCTGCCTCCTACACCTATGCGTGTAGAAGCTTTTAAATTTAACATTAAAAGCATCACTGCATTATTCAAGATGAAGAGAGTGAGAAAATTGCGCTCCACTCACCTTCGAAGGATCTTCTCTCAAGTACGTATCATATCCACTGCAGGCGACCACAAAAATGATTGCAGTAATCCCAGTGAAACATTGAATCCACTTGCCCCGCTCCGTTCTCTGTCCTCCGACATCGAACATGCTAGGAAAATGTGACAATAACATCCTTTTCTTCTTTTTCCTCGATTAATCTCACTAGAAGGTGACTCGATTGACTTCAAATTTTGTCTCATATATTCCCTGCGTTATGATTCGACATCGAAGGAGATCTTCGTTCGTCGGCAAGTAGTCCGGTCGTCGAATTGCGCCGATTCGTCCAAGGAAACTAAAGAGAGCGTTCCGATACGATGACGAAACGCGTGGAAATTTTAAAGCGATCAGCTTACTAGCCAGCTGAGTCCAACAGCTGGAACTCATTCGATCGCTTATATGCCTTTTGAATGCCGGAATCTTTCCACAGAGCCAGCGTATTATCGTAGAATTCCTAGTAAACGGTAGCATATTGACTCCGGGGGGAGAGCGATCCCGGCATTATGACTGAACCGACCTCGGGATAATCGAAATCGCGCTCCGAACGTATCCTCGTCACGTATTCAGCGCGCGGTCGATTCGCTTCGTCCGCTAAATCGACGGCGGGATTCGCAAGCGTCCCGAGCGCCTCGACGAGGGTCTACAACGGCAAAACAGGTGAAGTTCCCTTCCGGGGGCCCCCCGTTCGAAATATACGTACGCAAATGACTTCGCGAACGTTCGCTTTGATCGCCGGTATCTTCGCCCGTCGTTCGCTAAGCAATGCAGGGGGTGGGGAGGGAGAGACGAGAGAGGGAATGAGTAATCGCATTGAAAAAAAAAGAAAAAGGAATGCGCGTCGCGCGATCGCGCGCCTAAGAAACGGAGCCGGAAGCCAATGTGCTCGAAACACGTCGAGCACGTCAACGCGGCATAAGCAAGGAACACGCGATCTCTTTATACACGAGCACTCGTATTTTCCTTTCTCCTCTTACTCCGAACTGAAGCCTTTCTCCTTCTCTTGACGTTCTTGCGAGTCGTGTATGATGCGCATCTGTTTGACGATCGTGCTCTTGCCCGACTCGCCGGCGCCTGCGAAGAAAAAGCGAAGCATCGCTATAGAATAAGTCTCTTCTCCTCGCTCGCTTCCCCATTCCCCCCCTCGGGCGCGCGCGTGCAAACGTTGCTATGCGCTTCTCTCGCTCCTTCTTCGAGAGGCTTCGTCGCGCGTTTGTTCGTCGGTTTACTCGCCTAGGAGAAGAAGTCGATGCGTCGCGCGAAATTTCGCCTTTTCGTCGTGAATTTGACGATTTATTTCGCGATTGACTTTCTTCTGCCGTTTCATCTCCTCTCTGTCCGTGTCGGGCGGACTACTAGGAAAGCAGCCCATTTTTTCCTTCGCGCCACTGCTAGAAGACGTCGACGCGACGCGAAATCCGGACAGGAAAATGGCGAACGAGAGAAAACCGCTTGACACGATACGGGACAAGCGGTCGATGAGAAGGGACACGCCCTATACGGGAGATCCACGACGTCATATTTCGAACAATATGGGGTTGTCACGTGCTAGATATGACGTCATCAGGAACTACTAGAGAATGATGGCCCGGTGTGTTCACCGTGTTGCCATCATGCAGAGTCTCCCACCGCTTACAGTACGCGAGTGCATATCATAGTGTGACGTCATATTTTTATGCTGTCACATATTCACGTGGTCATTACAGCCGTTAGCTACTGTACTACAGCTCAGTCGTACCTACATACTGTAAATACTTGCAATGTTTTCCTTATTAGGCGCTTTTCTGACGTACAGTATTTGATAATGTGCTCTGTATTTGGCCTATGCATGTGTACGGGTCATATTTCCTGTTACCCGTACACGCGTACATACCACATACTGTACATGAGTAGATACTTTTGATTGTGACGTCAGAGCGTGACAATCAAAACTGTCGTTTCGGTTTCTCAGCGCATTTATAACACGGAAAATAGCACAGATCAATTGGAAACAGGGGTTTCTAAACATTTTTTCCGTTTATGAAAGAAAAACCGCTTTATTCGCGCCCGGGTCACCCTATGTCACGCATGCGCTGTACAAAAAAAACGGGGTTTTAAGTTACGTCACAATACCGAGCGAACAGACAGACGGACATGGGCCGACGAACATACAGACACTTCCGGCCCTAAGATCACGCCGTTATACGGGCTCCACCCGTACAACTGCGGTGGTCGGCTCACTAGACTACTTGTAAAATGCTGAAGATTACTCTTCTCGTTTCACTGGTTGCCTACACCACTGCATTTATCGTCGATCCGCCAGAAGAGGAAAATCCACCGGCCTCTGCATGTCAATGCAACCCAGGTTGATTTATGCATATATGTCCTGCAAGTTAGAGACAACTCGATGCGCGCCGGTGCTTCCTATCCCAGGACAGCAAGGTCCGCCGGGAAAAGATGGTCTCAACGGACAGCCGGGACAGCCCGGCCCGCAAGGTTTAAGGGGTGTGAAAGGAGACAAAGGAGACAAAGGAGACAAAGGTAACGCCCGTAGGGCGTGTCACAAGTACACATGTCCTACAGTACATCCCAGGACAGCAAGGTCTGCCGGGAAAAGATGGTCTCAACGGACAGCCGGGATCGCCCGGACCACAAGGGCATCTAGGGCATCCAGGTTTAAGGGGTGTGCAAGGAGACAAAGGAGACAAAGGTAACGCCCGTAGGGCGTGTCACAATTGAGAAGACATGTACTTTATTGATTAGGCAATCCCGGCCCTCAGACACTGGAATATATTGACGATGACTGTTCAGTGCCAAACATTGGTATGAAACGCTTTCACTAACTGCGTCTTACGTACTATTCCTATACAGGCAAACTTCGATACCATCAAGTCAAAGACGCCGTTCAGTACTGCAACGGAAAGGAATGGCGTACGTTTCTCATGGAGCAGAAAGAGAATGGTCTCGGGGAATCGAAAGAGAAGCCAGCGGAATCGTGCCTAGCTCTAAGCAAGCTAAGCGGACACCAGCCAGGCGTGTATTGGATCAAACCGTCCGCTTCCGATCCTGCATTCAAAGTAGACACTACAAAGTGGACGTAAAATGTTGATTTATAGCGTCGGTATGTAGACCTACTGCAGAGAGGGAGGCTGGACGCTTCTCATGAAGATTGACGGTAGGAAGCAGACGTTCAACTACGACAGCTCCTTCTGGACGTCGATGACCGGCTTCGATGTGGATTCCGTTGAATTCGACACCAACGAAACAAAGCTCGCCTCGTTTTGGACGCTTCCTTTCAACAAACTTCTCCTTGGATTGAGAACAGGAAACGCCATTCACTGGATCACCCTTCACAAAAGCGGGCAATCGCTGAAAAGTGTTTTAGCCGGCGGCTATCAGGCAACCCACGTCGGTCGTTCTGCGTGGAAGAGTCTTATTCCTAATTCCTCTCTGCAGCCCCACTGCAACAGGGTACAGAAACGGCTCCTATACCTCTGTAGCAAGTAGACCTAAACGTTTGTCCTCTATAGGAGGGGTTCAACGTCAATTTCAGTCATATTAAAGTTCGAATCGGAATCAGTTCAAATAATGAGGGCGACTGCAATACCAATGATTCATGGCTTGGTTTCGGCGGTTTTGGCACTGCATGCCTTGGCAACGTTGCAAAGAATGCGTGCGGCAACATCGGTTCATGCGGAGGCGATAACGGAAATCAGAACATTTTCTCCGTCGGATACATCTTTGCCCGCTGATTGAGCAAGCAGGTGGAGACTGAAAGGACTTCTGCAAAGGGGTTTGCTTTGAACACGTGTAGTTGTGTCACGGCTGGTAGATTAGTGAAGCACGGTGAATTGATTGTGAAGTGCACTTAGGTGGCGGAACGCTGCATCGAGACACCTGTTTCAAATTCGTTTTTGAGACAGACCTTTCCTCGAACTCACCATAATCTAAAAGCCCACCTCAACCAACCCCCTTCGGTGTATGCATCACAAGAAAAAAAATGGCCAGCCTTGACGAACAATAAGCTGGCTGCAAGAACAGCTCGAGCTCCTTGAACCAAACACTAAACAAAAAAAAAGCCAGTAGCCAATCCAAGTCGCCTAATTTAATTAAAAATCACGTGGCGTAATTGAGCGAGCGACTCGTATTTGCTTCGACGACTTAGGCGTTGCAGAAGCCAAACAAGCAGAGTCAAAGCAAAGAGTCCAGTGACGACACTGAAGACAGTGACTGGCACGATCCATGGCCGGTCAGGAACGGGGGGATGCGGGAGATGCTCGCAACAGGTGAGCAGTCCGCTCTCGTCGTCCGAGCCAGGACAGCAGTATTTAAACGTCGTTCTGTTTGATAGGGGACAACAGTATCTCATCTCCTCGTCGAAGTCGTCGTATTTCGAGCAGCATTGCCCGGAGGTGCCGTTCGTAGGACAGAACTGATACGAGCATCCGGGTAGCGGCGAATCGATGCTACAGCACTCGGATACGTTGCGTATGCGATCGGACGACGCGACGGCGACGAGAAACACGATTGCGACGATCATCCTCCCCGGATTATCTCTGCATACGGGTAGGTGGAGTAAAAAATGCCATTAATTAAATGCATTGATAATCCCAAACGGTAGAGCTACACTAAAAATGATGTTGATCAGCGTAGACTAAAGGGGAGATAGACTACATACATATTACTATTCAAGAGAGTCAGTACTACTAAAACGACTGAAGTTGCGAGTTTTAGTAGAATAGTTTCGAATAAGCCAAAAATTACCGCTTGTAGAATACTTCACGATGATTCCCCCACCTGAGGGACACCGTGATAATTGCCCGAGCCAAGCGAGGGTCAATTATCAAGGCGTCCCGAGGGTGAAGGGTCCGCGGAATAAAGCCCACCAGGAAGAGAACACTCTCTATATTATATGGGGTTTGGCAATGTCACATGCAAAAAATACTAGACGTGACGTCATCCAGGAACGATTGCCATCATTTTTTCCTGTTGATAAATTTCATCATGGCATTGACAAATTCAGGTGACGTCCATCGATTCCTGAGAACTTCGCATTCACGTCGATTTACTTCGAGCAGGGCAGGTATCATGGCTTCGCGAATGATTTGCTTTGACGCACACATGGCCTGTAGCAGTCAAAAAAACGTAGGAGGCCATTGCCAAGTCTGTCGCGGATCAATGTTTTACCTTAGGTGGTGACGTGACCAGCTTTTGCACGCACTTGTCCGCTTCCTCTCGAAATTGATCGTGTGGATAAACCGCTGTGACTAGGTTTCGATCAAACGCTTCTTTAGCGGTCAGTTTGCGACTTAGCAACAGAACTTCACTGGCCTTGGAAGCATAAAATCAAGGCATATACCGAATAAGTATTCTCGCGTTCAGTGTACTTTTGCTGGTCCCATTATCATAGGAAATAGCAATGATGAGCAGCCCTCGGGCGATTGAGCAGTTTCAGCAAAAGGCGTATAAAAAGTAGCCTTAGCACACATACATAATTGAGCTGCCGGCAATACTATTAATAATATTGTTTAATTAACATACTTTGTCTGAAGAGAAGACCAAATCAGCGAGAGCGAGCGTTGTGACCATGATCCCAAAAGCGGGACCATTCACAATAGCAACCAAAGGCTTGGGAAACTTGATAAACGAATCGACAAACGCACTAAAAAAATAAGATGAAAAATGCAAGACGAATTCTCTAAAAAAGTGCAGTGATACCGAAGAATCTCTTCACCCTCTCTGGCAACGCGTTCCACTCCCTCGGGGGTAACATTCATGAAGCTATTCAAATCGTTGCCGCTGCTATAATAATCGCCGTGAGCAGTGAGCGTGCACACTCGAACTGCGTCATCTGAACCGGCTCTCGCTAAGGCACTCGTAATATCCCTGTACATCTAAGAAAAGCATTCTTATGTAAAGTCTGTTTGAATACAAATTTATTTATTTATTTATTTATTTATTTATTTATTTATTTATTTATATGTACCTGTAGAGTAAGAGAATTCAGTTTTTTGGGCCGGTTTAGAGCAATAGAAAGAACTCCATCCTTCGTCTTCATTAGGAGATCTTGGTCCTCTTCCACTTTCTCTCCTCCTCCTCCTCCCCCTGTTTCCTTGGATACGAGATCATTGACTAGCTTGGCATATTCCTCCTCGGCTTCGCTTTTTTTCATATCTTCCAACGTTTTCCACGCGTCCCATTTTGCCTTAGCGACGAAGTCGAGCATTCCGGGCTTTCTTGTCGTACACGGACCAACTGTCACCTTCGTCGTAGTCGGATGAGAAGATTTATGACGTTGTGCCTTTACTTACCTGTTTGTAATAGGCGTACAGCTTCAGTTTGATCTCGTTGTTGGGCTCATTCGTCAACGTCTTCAACTTCTCTTGCGCTTCAGTAAAAGCACTTGAAGATGCCAAGAAGCGGTAGCCAAGAAGGCGATGCACATTGAAGACGCTACCGGTACCGCTGCTTCGAAGCAAACGCAGCATTTGGGAAGTTTTGCCTTGAGGCTAACGCGCTCGACCTCCAACGTCACTGGACACATAAACTCACATAAATCAGCTCTGAAGATAAGCAGAGCCTCTGAGCCAGACGATAAGTACATGTACAGTACCACTACATGTACAGTGTGTACTGTACCTCTAATCTAACTATTTACCGCGTACTGAGGTCACAGTCACAAAAGAATCAATGGGAGTGACTGTGCCAGCTTTTGGTTCTATCTTTGCTACGTCCCACTGTGTAGCTGAGCCTTGCACTTCTGCAGGTACTGCCAAGTCCCAGACCATCTTGACATCGGAATTGAAGGATATTGAAACGGTAGGAAATCCCTCATTCTCAGGAGTAAGAATCGAATTGCCCATATCGACAACAGAAATGGCGAGTTCTCCGATGTACTGTTCAGCATTTGTAACTAGATAAATAGCACTGACGCGTTAGTTTGATTTTCTCGTTGATTTTGTTGCCCTTACACGCTACTTTGTCTTCATAAATTGGACCACCAACTGAAGCACTAGAGCGAAAAAAATGCTCGATGATAATTCCCCCACCAGGAAGAGAACACTCGTCTCCCACGCGCACACTGTGACAGTCAAAAGAGGCTTCGCCGCCAAACGTCACGACAATTTCCCGAAGCGGAGTGCTGCCTCTCCAATTAAGACTGACCTCCCAAGTCCTTTCCCCGCCAAAGCAAGGCAGTTCAAGCATGGCAGTGCACAATGGACCTAAAATTCAGAATCATGGACCTATGTGTTCACTGAGATAGTAGTCACCTATTGTGTAGAAAATTAGACCGAAGTCTACGGAACACGACTGAGTTATTTGCATTCCTTCGCTTGCAACAAATCGGTATGCGGCACTCTCCAGACAGATTTGTGAGGAATCGCTCACCGACTCACAACTAAAACCAAAAAATTAAATTAGAAAAACTTTTGAGATAAATTAAATGCATTTGCACAGTGATAGATCTGCGTATGGATCTGCAATAACTGAGTCGCTCCTAATTGTCATCCTACTAGTAGTTTTGTTCTTGTAGACACTAAAAGAACTATTACCAATTAGATATTCACCTCCTCATTATCGGCACCTGAGCACTACTTCTGTTGGAATATCATCGGTTTCACAATTATCAACGAAGACGTCTCTATAAAAAGGGAGACTCTCAATCACGCTTCTAGAGAAAGACTGGCTTGACGCACTCTTTTGTATGAGCTTGGACAACTGCTGCGGCTTCAGGATCTAATGCACAACCGAGAGAACGACTGAAGACATAAAAAATAAAAATGAAATTACGCCCTGATGACTCACTGTCGTGCCACAAGACAAAACAAGTTTTAGTTTGGAAAAATGTCTAAGCCTGTCTTGCATGAAATTGCAGGTGTAGCAGTAAAGTATAAAGCAGAGTGCAACGTAAAGGAAAAAAGAGAAGGGTACTTGATGGGTTCTGACCGCAGCATTTCACGAACAGACCCGAATTTCTCCGAAACGAAAAGAGAAAGACCCTAACAAATACCCAGGTGCACAACTACAATGTATCGGACTCCTGAGAGACCCAGTCGCGAGAGCCTACTACCACGACTTCGACAATGGCTCACATGTATGAAGGCGGCGCGTGCGAGAGAATTCGCGAGCGCCAAAGGCTGCGATCGGCGCAGACAGTTTCTTTGGGCGACTCGAGAGTTCTTCAAAAAAATAAAGAATAGACATTCGCCATCACTCATGATCGCAGTATCTCGGCCAACGTTACGTACGCCACTCCAGAATGGTTCACTTGAACGTTGGAAACGCAAACTATCTTTGCACTCGCGCAGCAGTTGTAGCTCTTTTGAAACGTTAAGGTTCCATAGGTTGGTGGCAGAAAATAGAGTAAGTTGATGCCACCGATGATTCCCGCAAAAACAGAGAGAAGAGCTTTGTTGGGCATTTTGGGTACAAAGTAACGCTGGCGCATCCCGTAAGTTCGTGAGGACGTCACTGATATGGCTTTGAGATTACTGTTAGTTTCCTCCACGTCACTGATATGGCTTTGAGATTACTGTTAGTTTCCTCCACGTGGCTGCATTGAAAAGTCGATGAACTAAGTTTAAGATTCCTCCATTTTGCATCAGTTTACTTCAAACAGGGTCGGCGTTGATATAAAGTGCTCAAGAGACGTGTCTGCTACCGGTAAAATAGTGCGTAAAAAGGAAATAACCTATATGAAAAGAAGGTCAAGCGGAATTGGCGTATAAAGAGAAACCTTGAGTCGGTAAAGAGTCACATGTACACAAAATCTAAGTAAAACAGACATATTAGGATTAGGCGCATAGACTTTGAGGTAATTACAAATGCTGGCCGGCCTTTCAATGCGACAGACTCTCAGATCCTCTATTGAGTTAAAACTCTCCACATAGGAGCAATCATACGGAAAGAAATTACGTAAAATGTGAACTTTGCAGAATAGACGACGGCTGTTGCATAGAATCAAAAGCGTTGGATCTTAACCGCAGAAAATCGGCTCTTTCAGATAAATGACGAGCTTTACGTGTGCTTACGATTGCGCTCCTATCTTCGCCTCGAAGAAGACTTCTTCTTCTATCATGCTACTTTTGTCCTTATAGCAAGCCCACACACTGAATATCAATTCCGGTTTCTAATAAGAATTGTGCAGACACTCGGAGGTACGACTTTGATATTAACTCACTCGTAAAAATTTTAGAAGGTATCTAATAGACCAGTTGTATTTAAAAGACTCTTGCTTTTGCTTTACATCTTCAAGCAATTCATTCTACAAAAAGGCAAAGCCTGAATGCCCGAGTCTAGTCATGCACTGCTTGTATATACCGGATTTTTGATTTTCACAATAACGTCGAGAATATCGCCGTTTTCGTGCTCAAACGTGCACCAAACTTTGACAACGTTTACGCACGCTTGCTCTGTTTCGAACGTAACAGAAACTGGATGTTCGGGGTGAGGACGAAACCGAGTCATTGTGTTGCTAAATACTAAAGACACAATGACATTCATATACTACGGTGATCTCTCGAGATGTCGATGTACGGTACTGTGCATAGAAGCCACAATTTGTTCATTTTTGTCTCTTTCGTCCTTGGAGAAGTCGTGAGAAAAGGACACATCACCAACTCCGATTCCGCTTGACACTGTGTCAGAGCGTTCGATGTACAATGCTTTTTGCGTCTGCAGCTCTAAGAAATATCGTCACCGTAGAGTGCATGTCGCGCAGTCTCTATCGCAAGCACCCTGCTTCAGTTGCGCCACGAAATCCGACAGCTTTGAGCGGCAGTGAGGCAATACTTTTAAGAAAAACGGCTGAAAGAAGCTGCTATCTCCTTTCTCGTAGGCCTTTTCCAAACTTCGGCTAAAAGCGGTATACTCATATTAATTAAAGTAATCGACTTAGATTCCCGTTTTTTAGACCTCCCAATCCTTACCATGTTTTGATAATAATCCAGTATCCATATACTTCTATTAAATCCTTTCCAAATTCGAGTAAAGGAACCGGACGCTCTTTCGATTGGACCCTAAGATTAACATAACGTAGGCACGATCCAAAGCCTGAGGCAGTGTACGTACAAAGTTTGGCAACAATCGAAGACAAAGAAGATGGCTTTCGCTGATTTCATTTCAAGGACTTGCCGAATCGATTCAGCCGAGATCGCAGTCAGAACGCTGACACTTTTGTCTGCGTCTATTGGAAGTATATATTGTTGATTGTTACACTCAAATCCGTGCCCGGCATAGAAGACAAAAACGTACGATCCCGGACAAACCATGGAGTAGAATTTTTCCAAGGCTTTGACGAGTTCAAAGTGGGAAAGATCAAGAAACGTTACGACGTGAAAACCGAACAATTCGCTTAGCTTCTTCGAAATGGTTTTCACATCATTTTCAGGCGTCTTTAGACATTTGTGATTCTTGTACTTCCGGTTGCCAATCAGAAGAGCAACCTTGTCGGCGCACTCACGTTTCCCAACAAACTCTCGCACTAGAAATAAAATTATGCCGATTTAATTCAAATTTAGGAGAATAGATTTTCACATCGAGCATTCCTTTTTGTCAGTCCTCTTTCTATGGAACCGATCACTCTATCTAAGAGGGGACCTCCCATGAACAAGTAAGCATACACATTATTTTCAAATGCACAAATTTAATTAAATCGACGTACAAACGCTGATAGTTTCATTATTAATTAATTCTTTACCTTCTATGCGAAGCTCGACTGTTTTTGTTTCCTCAGGCTTGTGATGAGCATCCAATGATAGGACGCAGTGATACGCTCCTTGCAAGTAATCCCGCATGCGGGTTATTCTGAGCTCATGCGACGTTTCTCCGGAAATCTTCAGCCCTTCGAAATACCACTGATACTTCAAGTCTCTTGAAGTCGACCCGTTAAAACACTCTAGACGGATTGGACGTCCGTATCGAAATCGAATAGGATCGTCCTGATTTGAATCCTCCCGCAGTTTGTTGTCTTCGAAAACGACTATTGACAATTTCAAGTCGAGTTCTATTCAAATATACAAACAAAGGCGTGAGTAAAAACTTTGAATTAAACACTACCTTTTGGAGGAGGACACTGCAGTTCAAACGGAATCGCAGCACGGTACGATCGTTCTGTTATCTCAATGCAAGTATAGAGACCGGAATTTCCGTCGGTCGAGGAATCGATCTGCCTTTCATGGGAGAGTTTATCTTGAATTCGTGTGCCGGCTTGACGCCACTCGCAGCGTCCGGAAAACAATGTGGTCAAAACGACCTCATTGCCTCTCTGCGGATCATGTGGAGATGAAGAACGCGTAATTTTCGATAGGCTGACTTCTATGTAAACAATATAAGAAGAAAAATAAAACTGGCATACATTTGTGATACCACGAGGCGGAGCTCCTTGGCAGATGGGAATGTCAGGACACTAAAAAAACGCGTGGTAACGGAAAAGCCGACAAATGGCCGGCATGCATCTCATCACCGTAGTAGTGAACGATGTAGACATCCACGGCTCGAAGTTTAAACTGCGATTTTCCGTTAGAGCGTTTCTAAGACACTGCGTGTCGCAGCAGCTTGGAATTTTATGACGACACGTATAAGGCGGCACGTTCTCAAACGAGTCACGAGAGCGACGATACTGAAGGGAAAAGTGCAAGCCCTTCATTCCAGTTTGAATGATATCGTGTAGGCCAACGACTACGTACTGGAACACTTCCTTACAGATAGCCGCAATTTGGTCTACGGCTATAATGAGAGTCAGTGACAGTCAGAAATATTCTCGCGCCGTAGTCGGTAAAGGCACTGCAGTTGGCGAGAACGACGTCGAACCTCTCGTCGTAATGAAAACGAGAAAAATGACGAAATACTTCCGGGCAAACGCAGAATCGATTGGCGAGTCTCGTCACGAGGCGCGTGTACAGTCCTTCCGGCACCAGATGGCAGTCGCAAAGGAAATAGACAGGCTTAGGAAAAACCGTTTCGGAGCCATCCTTTTGACCCAGTTCCGGATGCAAAGAGAATAAAGAGACGTTCGGATTGAATGTGACTAGAGCCGGAGCGATGAAATACTCGGACTTGAACTCGCTACCATTGTACAGACGCTTGGCACCGTCTGGGCGCTAGAAAGTCGTACTTCTGAAGCATCTGCATGATAATCTCGACGTTTTCGTTTTCCTCTTTGAGATTGGTTTGAATTTCGGAAAAGGAAATGATGCCGTAGCGACTCACTCGTCGCAATCTCTCCTCGTTTCGTCGCTCGTCGACCGTGTGAACGTCAATCAGAGATTGAAATATTTGAACTAGCCAGCTCGGATCGAGAACGACGAAACTTAGGAGGCCATTGCCAAGTCTGTCGCGGATCAATGTTTTACCTTAGGTGGCGACGCGACCAGCTTTTGCACGCACTTGTCCGCTTCCTCTCGAAATTGATCGTGTGGATAAACCGCTGTGACTAGGTTTCGATCAAACACTTCTTTAGCGGTCAGTTTGTGACTCAGCAACAGAATTTCACTGGCCTTGGAAGCATAAAATCAAGGCATGCACCGAATACGTATTATCGCGTTCAGTGTACTTTTGCGGGTCCTATTATCATAGGAAATAGCAATGATGAGCAGCCCTCGGGCGATTGAGCAGTTTCAGCAAAAGGCGTATAAAAAGTAGCCTTAGCACACATACATAATTGAGCTGCCGGCAATACTATTAATAATATTGTTTAATTAACATACTTTGTCTGAAGAGAAGACCAAATCGGCGAGAGCGAGCGTTGTGACCATGATCCCAAAAGCGGGACCGTTCACAATAGCAACCAAAGGCTTGGGAAACTTGATAAACGAATCGACAAACGCACTAAAAATAAGATGAAAAATGCAAGACGAATTCTCTAAAAAAGTGCAGCGATACTGAAGAATCTCTTCACCCTCTCTGGCAATGCGTTCCACTCCCCCAGGGGTAACATTCATGAAGCTATTCAAATCATTACCGCTGCTGTAATAATCACCGTGAGCAGTGAGCGTGCACACTCGAACTGCGTCATCTGAACCGGCTCTCGCTAAGGCACTCGTAATATCCCTGTACATCTAAGAAAAGTATTCTTATGTAAAGTCTGTTTGAATACAAATTTATTTATTTATTTGTTTATTTATTTATTTATTTATTTATATGTACCTGTAGAGTAAGAGAATTCAGTTTTTTGGGCCGGTTTAGAGCAATAGAAAGAACTCCATCCTTCGTCGTCATTAGGAGATCTTGGTCCTCTTTCACTTTCTCTCCTCCTCCTCCTCCTCCTCCTCCTCCTGTTTCCTTGGATACGAGATCATTGACTAGCTTGGCATATTCCTCCTCGGCTTCGCTTTTTTTTCATATCTTCCAACGTTTTCCACGCGTCCCATTTTGCCTTAGCGACGAAGTCGAGCATTCCGGGCTTTCTTGTCGTACACGGACCAACTGTCACCTTCGTCGTAGTCGGATGAGAAGATTTATGACGCTGTGCCTTTACTTACCTGCTTGTAATAGGCGTACAGCTTCAGTTTGATCTCGTTGTTGGGCTCATTCGTCAACGTCTTCAACTTCTCTTGCGCTTCAGTAAAAGCACTTGAAGATGCCAAAAAGCGGTAGCCAAGAAGGCGGTGCACATTGAAGACGCTACCGGTACCGCTGCTTTGAAGTAAACGCAGCATTTGGGAAGTTTCGCAGTGGCTATTGTTACGACAGTCGTAACAGAAATTAGGATTACGGCATAGAATAACAGGGTCCAAAACAAGTCGAATTTTTGAGATTGCAGCATCTTATGCCTTAGAATAAGGCATTCTAACTAACTGCACAAGTGTCTGTTTAGAAAACGACAATTTTTGATGTCAAAACAGACGCAAAAAGCCTCTAAGTCCCCTGTGCATACAACTGCGCATGCGGAACTGTCGTAACAATACTGTAGCCACTACGGGGAAGTTTTGCCTTGAGACTAACGCGCTCGACCTCCAACGTCACTGGACACATAAATCACATAAATCAGCTGAACCATAAGCACATGTACAGTACCACTACATATGTGTACAGTGTGTACCTCTGATCTAACAAAACTATTTACCGGGTGGGGCCACAGTCACAAAAGAATCAATGGGAGTGACTGTGCCAGCTTTTGGTTCTATCTTCGCTACGTCCCACTGTGTAGCTGAGCCCTGCACCCCTGCAGGGACTGCCAAGTCCAAAACCATCTTGACATCGGAATTGAAGGATATTGAAACGGTAGGAAATCCCTCATTCTCAGGAGTAAGAATCGGATTGTCCAAATCGACAACAGAAAAGGCGAGTTCTCCGATGTACTGTTCAGCATTTCTAACTAGATAAATATCACTGACGCGTTAGTTTGATTTTCTCGTTGATTTTGCTGCATGTCCTTACATGTTATTTTGTCTTCAAAACTTGGAGGACCACCTGAAGAACTAGAGTCTAGAGTATGCTCGATGATAATTCCCCCACCAGGAAGAGAACACTCGTCTCCCCCGACCACACTGTGACAGTCAAAAGAGGCTTCGCCGCCAAACGTCACGACAATTTTCCGAAGCGGAGTGCTGCCGGTGTTAACTCTCCAATTAAGACTAACCTCCCAAGTCCTTTCCCCGCCAAAGCAAGGCAGTTCAAGCATGGCAGTGCACAGTGGACCTAAAATTCAGAATTCATGGACCTAACCGTTCACTGAGATAGTAGTCACCTATTGTGTAGAGAATTAGACCGAAGTCTACGGAACACGACTGAGTTATTTGCATTCCTTCGCTTGCAACAAATCGGTATGCGGCACTCTCTAGACAGATTTTTGAGGAATCGCTCACCGACTCACAACTAAAACCAAAAATTAAATTAGAAAGACTTTTGAGATTAAATGCATTTGCACAGTGATCGATCTGCGTATGGATCTGCAATAACCGAGTCGCTCCTAATTGTCATCCTACTAGTAGTTTTGTTCATGTAGACACTAAGAGAAATATTACCAATTAGATATTCACCTCCTCATTATCGGCACCTGAGCACTACTTCTGTTGGAATATCATCGGTTTCACAATTATCAACGAAGACGTCTCTATAAAAAGGGAGACTCTCAATCACGCTTCTAGAGAAAGACTGGCTTGACGCACTCTTTTGTATGAGCTTGGACAACTGCTGCGGCTTCAGGATCTAATGCACAACCACTGAAGACATAAAATTAACATACTATTATACATATGATGACTCACTGTCGTGCCACAAGACAATGACAGCTTACAGCATGCTGTACATAATTTTGTCTTGAGGCACGACTTCGCGACATTGACTCACATGTATGAAGACGGCGCGTGCGAGAGAATTTGCGAGCGCCAAAGGCTGCGATCGGCGCAAAAGGCTTCTTCGGGTGACTCAAGAGCTCTTCAGAAAAAGGGTAGAAACACTCGACATGCATCACACTGGCCCAGTGTCTCCGCCGACGTTAATTACGTACGCCACTCCAGAGTGATTCACTTGAACGTTGGAAACGCAAACTATCTCTGCACTCACGCAGCAGTTGTAGCTCTTTTGAAACGTCAAGGTTCCACTAGTTTCTGGCAGCAAATAGAGTAAGCTGAGGCCACCGATGATACACGCGAAGAGAGAGAGAGGAACTTCGTTGGGCATTTTGGCTACAAACAAAGCTGGTGGAATCCCGTAGGCTATACAAATTCATGCATGAGGACATCAGCCACCTGCATTGATTTGGTTTCAATCACTCAATCCTGTAGGTCTTCCATTCCTCTCCGTCCGCTATTGATGCTACTGCGGGTCGAGATTACTAGAAACCGTGCACACACGTGTACCGGATATAAAAGTCGACGAACGCAGAGATGACGATTCCTCCACTTCAAACAGGATCGGTGTTGATATCTAACACGGATGACTATATAGCATAGAGGCAAGCTTGACCTGCAGGCTCAACACAAACGCACATTATAATAAAATGAGGCACCTTTATACGCACCTGCCAGTCTCCGATTCAGTCACGCGGAAATCCCGCTGTGGTCAGGTTTTGTCATAAGTTCTCAAGAGGCGTGTCTGCTACAGTACCGGTAAAATAATGCGTAAAAAGGAAACAACCCATAAAAAGAAGGCCAAGCGGAATTGAAGTATAAGAAGAAACCCTGGGTCGGTAAAAGAATCACATGTACATAAAATCTAAGTGCAACAAATATATTAGGAATAGGCGCAAAGACTTTGAGGTAATTACATATTCTGGCCGGCCTTTCAATGTGACAGACTTTCAGATCCCCTATTGAGGTAAACCTTTCTACATACTGTAGGAGCAATCATAAGGAAAGAAATTACGTGAAATGCGAACTTTGCAGAATAGACGACGGTTGTTGCATAGAATCAAAAGCGCCGGATCTTAACCGCAGAAAATCGGCTCTTTTAGATAAATGACGAGCTTTACGTATGCTTACGATTGCCCTCCAATCTTCGACTCAAAGAAGACTTCTTCTTCTATCATGCTACTTTTGTCCTTGTAGCGAACCCACACACTGAATATCAATTCCGGTTTCTAAAAAGAATTGTGCAGGCACTCGGAGGTACGACTTTGATATTAACCTACTCGTAAAAAATTTAGAAGGTATCTAATAGACCAGTGATACTCTTGCTTTTGCTTTACATCATCTTCAAGCAATTGAATCTACAAAAGAAAATTCCAGAATGCCCGAGTATAATGAGCAGTATAGCCACGGTATACCGGACTTTTGATTTTCACAATAGCGTCGAGAATATCACCGTTTTCGTGCTCAAACGTGCACCAAACTTTGACAACGTTTACGCACGTTTGCTCTGTTTTGAACGTAACAGAAACTGGATGTTCGGGGTGATGACGAGACTGAGTCATTGTGTTGCTAAATGCTAAAGACACATTCATATACTACGGTGATCTCTCGAGATCTCGATGTACGGTACTGTGCATAGAAGCCACAATTTGTTCATTCTTGTCTCTTTCGTCCTTGGAGACGTCGTGAGAAAAGGACACATCATCAACTCCGATTCCGCTTGACACTGTGTCAGAGCGTTCGATGTACAATGCTTTTTGCGTCTGCAGCTCTAAGAAAAATTATCGTCACCGTAGAGTGTATATGCATGTCGCGCAGTATCTATCGCATGCACCCTGCTTCAGTTGCGCCACGAAATCCGACAGCTTTGAGCGGCAGTGAGGCAATACTTTTAAGAAAAACGGAAGAAAGGAGCTGCTATCCTTTCCCTCGTAGGCCTTTTCCGAACTTCGGCTAAAAGCGGTTATACTCATATTAAAGTAATCAACTTAGATTCCCGTTCTTCAACCCTTCCAATCCTTACCACGTTTTGATAATAATCCAGTATCCATATACTTCTATTAAATCATGTCCAAATTTGAGTAAAGGAGCCGGAAGCTCTTTCGATCGGACCCTAAGATTACATACCGTAGGCACCAAAGCCTGAGGTAGTGTACGTACAAATTTCTGCAGCAATCGAAGACAAAGAAGATGGCTTTCGCTGATTTCATTTCAAGGACTTGCCGAATCGATTCAGCCGAGATCGCAGTCAGAATGCTGACACTTTTGTCTGCGTCGATTGGAAGTATATATTGTTGATTGTTACACTCAAATCCGTGTCCGGCATAGAAGACAAAAACGTACGATCCCGGACGAACCATGGAGTAGAATTTTTCCAAAGCTTTGACGAGTTCAAAGTGGGAAAGATCGAGAAACGTTAAGACGTGAAAACCAAACAATTCGCTTAGCTTCTTCGAAATGGTTTTCACATCGTTTTCAGGCGTCTTTAGACATTCGTGATTCTTGTACTTCTGATTGCCAATGAGAAGAGCAATCTTGTCGGCGCACTCACGTTTTCCAACAAACTCTCGCACTAGAGATAAAATTACGCTGATTCAATTGAAATTTAGGCGAAAATATTTCACATTGAGTATTCCTTTTCGTAAGTCCTCTTTCTATTGAACCGGTCACTCTGTCTAAGAAAAGGAGACCTCCCATGAATAAGTACATACACATGATGTTCGAATGCACAAATTTAATTAAATCGACGTACAAACGCAGATGGTTTCATAATTAATTAATTATTTATTTACCTTCTACGCGAAGCTTGACCGTTTTTGTTTCCTCAGGCTTGTGATGGTCGTCCAATGATACGACGCAGTGATATGCTCCTTGCAAGTAATCCCGCATGCGGGCTATTCTAAGCTCATGCGACGTTTCTCCGGAAATCTTCAGTCCTTCAAAATACCACTGATACTTCAAGTCTCTCGAAGTCAACTCGGTAAAACACTCTAGACGAATCGGACGTCCGTATCGAATAGGATCGTCCCGGTTTGAATCCTCCCGCAGTTTGCTGTCTTCGAAAACGCCTATTGACAATTTCAAGTCGAGTTCTATTCAAACATACAAACAAAGACGTGAGTAAAAACTTCGAACTAAACACTACCTTTTGGAGGAGGACATTGCAGTTCAAACGGAATCGTAGCACGGTACGATCGTTCTGTTATCTCAATGCAAGTATAGAGACCGGAATTTTCGTCGCTCAAGGAATTGATTTGCATTTCACGGGAGAGTTTATCTTGAATTCGTGTGCCGGCTTGACGCCACTCGCAGCGTCCGGGAAACGATGTAGCCAAAACGACCTCATTGCCTCTCTGCGGACCGTGCGGAGATGAAGGACGCGTAATTTTCGATAGGCTGACTTCTACGTAAACGATATAAGAAAAAATAAAACTGGCATACATTTTTGATACCACGAGGCGGAGCTCCTTGGCAGATGGGAATGTCAGGACACTAAAAAAACGCGTGGTAACGGAAAAGCCGACAAATGGCCGGCATGCATCTCATTACCGTAGTAGTGAACGATGTAGACATCCACGGCTCGAAGTTTAAACTGCGATTTTCTGTTAGAGCGTTTCTAAGACACCGCGTGTCGCAGCAGCTTAGAATTTTATGACGATGACACGAATAAGGCGGCACGTTCTCAAACGAGTCACAAGAGCGACGATACTGAAGGGAAAAGTGCAAGCCCTTCATTCCAGTTTGAATGATATCGTGCAGGCCAACAACGACGTACTGGAACACTTCCTTACAGATAGCCGCAATTTGGTCTTCGCTATCACGGCTATAATGAGAGTCAGCGACAGTCAGAAATATTCTCGCGCCGTAGTCGGTAAAGGCACTGCAGTTGGCGAGAACGACGTCGAACCTCTCGTCGTAATGAAAACGAGAAAAATGACGAAATACTTCCGGGCAAACGCAGAATCGATTGGCGAGTCTCGTCACGAGGCGCGTGTACAGTCCTTCCGGCACCAGATGGCAGTCGCAAAGGAAATAGACAGGCTTAGGAAAAACCGTTTCGGAGCCATCCTTTTGACCCAGTTCCGGATGCAAAGAGAATAAAGAGACGTTGGGATTGAACGTGACTAGAGCCGGAGCGATGAAATACTCGGACTTGAACTCGCTACCATTGAACAGACGCTTGGCACCGTCTCTCGAGTTCGTCACGTAGGGCGCTAAAAAATCGTACTTCTGAAGCATCTGCATGATAATCTCGACGTTTTCGTTTTCCTCTTTGAGATTGGTTTGAATTTCCGAAAAGGAAATGATGCCGTAGCGACTCACTCGTCGCAGTCTCTCCTCGTTTTGTCGCTCGTCGACCGTGTGAACGTCAATCAGAGATCGAAATATTTGAACCAGCCAGCTCGGATCGAGAACGACGAAGTGAGAGAGTTCCTCCGGTTGAGAAAAGTAGACGATGACGCTGATATCGTGAAAGTACTGAAGAAGTTCGTTGCAGTTCGAAATGACGACGTCTCTTTCGTTGAGATGACTCTTGAATTCCTCCACTCGCATATACTTACGATTCTTCAGCTCAATGATCATTATTTCAGCTTCTATCCAAGAGAAGGGAAGAAATTTCGTCGTTTGCTGCTTCTGCTTCAACGCCTTTTTGACTATCGACTGTCGTACTTTGCGCAGTTCGCGTCGTCCAAATTCCAACGAGCGAGTATTGTCAACAAAGAAGACGCCGGACACGTACGAGTCGTAGTAGTGCGGACAGCTCTCATACAAGTACTCCTTGATGCGTCGTTGCTTCTGTTCAAGCGTGGACGCGAACGAAGCCAATGTCTTCGAAGTGGAGTATATCTTATCGAGTCGTGTGCCAACCATAAGCACGGAAGGATTCGGTCGCTTCTTGCCGTCGTAGGAAATAGGCTGAGTGCAGCCTATAGCCGTTAGCCACGTTCTTAAGTATTCCTCGTTCGATCGACTGCCAGTCTCTTCGACTTCAACTTTCTTGGAGTCTTTGTACATGGCAGCTGGCCGCTTGCTTTCTTCATCTTCGGTCGAATCGAAAACGAGAGCATAGACGCCGTGTTCAGATAAAAAAGGAATATGACTATTCAAGTAAACGGGCTGGCCGGCGAAGTCTGATATTCGCAGGATGATATAGTCCGGTTCTTTAGTATCGTCGTCTTTTCCTTCTTTCATTTTTTTCAGTTCCTCATCGACAAGTTTTTCCATTTCAGGAGACAGTTTTCGACCTTCAAATGCAAGACGAGACAGCTCATCAGAGCTGCTGTCAACGTTTGCATCATACTGGTAGCTATCGTCAACGTCGTCTTCGTCGTCACGATAGTCTTTCTGCAAACTGGAACTGCTGGGTCGTTCACTGTTGCCACACGACTTCTTCTTGCTCTCAGGAGGATTCCGGATCTCTAAGGCGACTACGCGAGCTCTCATTCGTTCAAGAAACTCGACCTCGTCGGCTTTTTCAAATTCGTACTCTTCTCCTCGTAACGCGCACGTGACGACGGTGAACTCGATGCCCTCTGTGCTTTTCTCCAATTGCTCGCTTTCCCCTTTGCACGGCTTGCCCATGAGAGCGTTTACCAGCGACGACTTGCCGGCCAAATCGCGACCCACGATCATGAGTCTCGCTCTGCGGCAGAGAGTACCACCGTCCTTGCGAAGAGCTTCGAAGTAGGCCATCTCAGCCTTTTGGCCGCGTGCTGTTATCTCAGCTGGGGCGCTTATGATGAGATCCTTTTCTTCATAATACGCTTGAAGAGTCTTGTTAGGAGGCAGCTCGTCTTGAGATACTAGAAGAACATGTCAATTCAGTCAATGCCATTAGATATATATTATTCTACCTAAGCGCTTGACGATGACAACTTTGACAGGCGTGCTTCGAATCGTTTCATCTCGACGAGATTTGACCTCGCAGACGTAAGATCCCGCTGTGCTCGTTTCCAGCGCGCCTGTCTGTTGGCCTGAAAGGGCTTCATCGCCCATGAACCACTGGTAAGTGAGCGGACCATCGCCGTCGGCTCGAACGCGAAGAGTGACGGCGCTGCGAAGCAAACAGTATGCCACTGGTTGCGTCGGTTGCTCAACGAAACGTAGCTCTACAAAAGGTCCATACTACAATTGTGAATGTATACAGTAATACAAACTACTCTTGTACCTTTTACTGAAAACACGCTGGCCTTCGACGAACCTTTCTTTGAGGATACCATAGACTTCTTCGAAAGCAGTTTGACGGGAACATCGACCTTTCTTGGAAATTCCTGCGGAAGCAGCTTGGCGAAATGTTTCTGCGTCGGTCGCTCTAAAAGAACGGTTCTCAACGCGGAAACGACCCCGGGATCGCTTTTCCTTTGCAGGATTTCGATTAGCTTTTCCGCCTTCTTCGAGAAGTTTTCTTGTCTGATTGCGATGACGTCGGTCTCGTCGACGAAGCCGAGGCGATATAGGTCGCTAACTATATAGTCGCTCAAAAACCGGCGATGGTCATTTGGATTCGCTTTGAGTTTTTGTAGAAAGTCTGAAAGAACCAAGGAGTGAGACATCAGGGCGAGAGCTCCTGGTGAGATTTCCTGGTGAGACATTGTGAAGCTGTTTAGCGCGCGCTAAGCTAAAAAATGCAGAAACGCGAAAGCGAAAATCGTACGAAAACGTAGCACAGCATGCAATACTGTAGTGAACGTCAATAAAAGAATAACGAAAACATTACAGTTATTTCTAAACATACTGTGTAACTTTCCGCTCCCTAACCTTTTTTTTCTACAGTACCTCGATCAAGCCCTTCGTCTTTGCGACCGTTGTAGGCAAATGAAAACAAATACCGCCAGTGACTCCGAAAGATGAACTTTTCCTGAGGCCTCGATTGGCAACGCCCGCCCATTCCGTATCCTTGGTAACAGTCATGGTGCATGGTTCCAAATTAGGAACACTTTCCACAGATGTAGTACATTTTCAGCTGATCGCTAGCTTGACTTGAAAGTGAAGGCACAGACAACGCCCTGACAGGTTTATCTCACGTGGGAAACGCCTGAGCGACCTCGCGTGAGAGGACTCCTGGAGTGCACTTCCCAGAAAAACCGCGAGACGTCATGAGTGAAGGGGCAACGAAAAGCGTTCCTGCGTTGCTGATTCTGGCCGAATTCGCTTCCTTGGGAATAGGCATTGCTATTCTTGTAACCGAGAACGACAAAGATGGAGAGCTGCAAGGGGGCGCCATTGCCGCAGTGGTTTCTTTTTGCTTTGGAATATTTGGTCTTGGAGCGTTCTTTGCAGATTACGCATCGCTAACATGCTGTCAAGAATGTCACATGAGAGTCTACGCCATTTTCTTTCTTTTGGCGGGACTTCTTTCCTCTTTGCCCTCCTCCACCCTCTACATCATTGCTGCTTTAAATGCGGATGAGCAAAAGGCTCTTATTGGCGCAGGTGCAGCTTTTTCCATTCTCCTAACCATAGTGCACTTTACGTGTTTTTGCTTGGCTCTTTGCTGCAACTGCTGCTGCTGCCGCCGAGACGAAGATGACGGATGACTACTCGATCCGGTGTTGAAGACTCAATCATGCAAAGACTATTGAGTGCGTGCTTGACTTGCCAGCCTGCTCTCGCCTGCTAAAATGTGTGTCCTTGCCTAACCGCATGCTTATTTCTCTCTTTACTGGTGCTGATGGTATGCTCCGGCTTTGTACGGCTTTTGCACGTAAAATACTGCATTTCCTTGCAATTTAGCTGCCGCGCGCCGCGATCGACGTTGTTCTTTTTTAATTTAGCAGATATCGACGTGCAGCGCCACCTCAGCGACTGATCTTAGGAGATTGGGTATACTAGCCTACTCCGCTCAGCGTAGAGACGACCTCGTGCAGGATTTCGACCTTTTCCGCCTTTTTTGAGAAGTCCGGTCTCATCGACGAAGCTGAGGCAACGTAGATAGGTCGTCGGCAATATAAAATTCGGGTTCGCTTTGAGTCTCTTTCTAGAAGTCTGAAAGAGTCGCGTCAGAGCAGTGAAAGAGTGACGCAGAGAAGAAACGCAGAGAAGCTGTCTTAACGCGCGCTAGTTTAGACTAGATCTATGACGTCTGAAAAAGAAAATCTGTATACTAGATCTATGACGTCTGAAAAAGAAAATCTGTATACGAGAAAGTAAAAGAGTAAACAGCAAGTAAAGATACTAAAAAACGAACCCGATGCAAAGCGGTAACTATAAGTCGAAAAACCAAATTCAGGAGGGGTAAATAAAATGCTCACTACACACACAGCACAGAATAGTACAAATAAAAAATGAGCTTACAAGGTCATATAGAAATAAGCTGAATAGCGTCGTCTTTGAGCCCCTCAGAGTTACCTATTACAATTCTCTTCCGGGAACACTGAGTGTAGCGTTGACTCTCCTTTTCTTGGACTACAATCATATGAGTTTCTCTAGCTGTTGGCCTCTTTGATAGTTCACCATTAGTCATCCGAAGACAGAGCGTCTTCAACTTGGGATTTTCGATTTTTGCCAATTGGCGGGCTTTCCTGCTGCTCTCTGGGCTCTCACCGATGAATAGCTCACAGAGAGTAATTCCAAGACTATAAATATCAGAGTAAAGCGTCGCTCTCGAGTTTTCGCTGTTGTGAGGAGCGGAGAGCCTTTCCGGAGCGAGATAGGGGCCACTTAAGAGGCCTACTGATTGAGATTTGCTTGCATCCTTAATATGACTAGCTCCAAGGTCTCCAATTTTTGCCTTCATGTTTGTTCCAATAAGTATGTTTGTTGATCGAATATCGCAGTGAAGGTAAGGCTTTGGATTCTGTTCGTGAAGGTATCTGATTCCAGATATAGAATCGTCCGCAATGTCAAGCTGTTCTCTTACTGTTAGATACTCTTTCGTCAACTTCGCGGACATCCACAACTGAGCGAGAGACGTTTCCATTAATTCCATAACCAGGCGTGTAGGAATGCCGTCTTGTCTCACGCATGCTCCAAATACAGACACGATGTTGGGATGTTTTGATAATGAACGGCAAGTGAGCATTTCTCGCCGAAATATACGCAACATATACGGCTCTTCCTCTGACAGTAAGATATTGTGAAACGTTTTGATTGCAACTGACGTTTCATTCCACTTTCCCAAACAAACATCTGAAAATTTTCATATTAATTAATAAAAATGCTACGGTATGTTATTCATTCGAAAACACTTACTTCCGTACGAGCCGTGTCCTAGATTTCTACTTTCTTTCACAACTATGTCACTTCGAAGAAGGATAAAATTGCCAAGGTCATCGTCTGGTATTGCTCTTTCATGTTGAACGCTTATTTGTCTGATACGTTCTTCTAGCTCTCTTGTCTGATCCAAATGGTTGCCCACATCAAGTTCAAGCTCCTCAATTCTGCGTTTTTTTTCTTGAACCGACTCTTCGCATTGACGCGAAATATTACCCGCCTCAAGTTCAAGCTCCTCAATTCTGCGATTTTTTTCTTGAACCGACTCTTCGCATTGACGCGAAATATTACCCGCCTCAAGCTCAAGCTCCTTAACATGCTGCACCGACTCTTCGCATTGGCGAAATAGATAGCCCACCTCTAGTTCGAGCTCCTCAATTCTGCTATTTTTGTCTTGAACTTTCAAAGTCGACTCTTCTAATTGACGCAAAAGATCTTCTTGATGCTGTTCTTTCTGAACTAGCAATGCCTAATACAACACACGATCAAATTCTCAAGCGGTCAAAGAAAAAACAAGCAAAACACCTTTAGGTCTCGATTTTCATCTGTGGCTTCTCTCAACAAATTTTCTACGTGCTGAGCTTCATCCGTGCGTTCCTTTAAAGTCTCTTCTCTTTCCTTTCTTTCTTGGACTAGCAACTCTTCAAGAAGCGCATTTTGTCTTTTCACATCAGTTAGTTTTTGCTGTGCAATTGTGAAGTCAGTTTATTTAGTAGATCTACTGAACACGTCTTACTTCCAAGGAACGGTTTTCTTCGACATTTCTCCTCACATCTAAGTGTAACTGGCCAACTTTATCTCGTTCAGCGTCAAGAGAAGACTGCAGTAAAAGTTTCCGCCTTTTTAAAAGTCATAGCACATCCCGCTTTACCTTTGCTTGCCGTAAGCTCTCCAAAAGAGGAGCTTGAAAATGAGGAAGAAAGCAGACCAGAGAATCGGCAAAATCAGAATGAACGTTACCACTTTTCACGATTCTTTCCAGATCACTGGTAACGTTTTCCAATGTGTCTCCCTACGCAGTGAATAAAATTAAAACGCCCATTTATTGCACAGATTTTACTTGTTTCACAATTATACTGTACCTGTGCTTTTGAGAACCAAAACTTTACCAGTGCCATGTTTGTGTTGACGGTCGCAAATTCCTTGGTCCAATTCTGAAGCTTGAACTTCTCCGACCCAATTTCTTGTAAAAGTTCGTCAAACGTTATCTCCGGATCAGCGAAAGGTGAAACGCATTGAAAGGCAACTAGCAGATGATTAAGAACCGTCTGGTTGTATTTTATTTCACAGTGCAGCTGATTTGTTATTAGAGTAATCTAATTTGAGCCACTCAAGGGACGTCAAGAAATAAGCAACCAGTAGTACTTACCAACTGCACAAAACTATCGTGCCTAGGCTTTGTGTAAAACTTTGCACCTCTGATAAATCTGACAAATTCTTCGCTTTCTTTTACCTTCAGAAACATAAGCAGGAATAATAATTGCTAATTCAAATCACTGCGTGCTTACGGCATAAAAAAGGTGAAACCTATTAGGTCCAACGTCATCAAATAAACGGTCAAATGTCTTCTTTAGCTCAATACATTGACCTGCTGTCATCTGCTCAATTCTGGAACCTAAATTAAACCTAACGACCTCTCTTTCAGTAAATTTACCTACACTCACTATCTTTAAGTATCGTTCCATTATCTTTCAATTCCTTGAAACTGCTGTTCTCAAGGCAGCTTCTCATTTGACATTGTTCACAAACGCTGACAATTGTCTAGCATAAATAATAATCAACACACAAAGTAGAACTCAAATCGTCATACCGTGATAAGATCGCAATATTGAAGAAGTTCTAGCTTGATGAGAAGATTCACTTTGCTGACGTCGTAATGCCGAAACGCAGAAAATCCAACCACTTTCTCAAGCTCTGTCTTTACATTAGCTCTTTTCAAACGACCTTGTCCAAGCATTACGACATCCTTAAATTGAGCCCTGTTTGCAATAAGATCCTCTAGGCACTCTAGAGTAGACTTCAGAGCAGAAGCAAAGACCTTGCACAACCAATTAAAGCTAGAAACCACGCATATACTGCACTGATCACCTTTAAAGAAACGAATCCCGCTTGTGCCTTTTCCTCTTCGTCGTCGTTGTCCGCTCCCTGACAAGGGATGTATTGGCTAGGAGAAGAAATAGATTTCCTCGGACGAACATGAGTAATGAGTCGCGGATCGTCTCTCTTGAACTTGTCCATGGCGTCTTTCAATTCTTTTGCCATGAACGCTTGAAACAGAACGCTGCTCTGCGCGGTGAAGTAGAAAAACATGTCCTTGAGCTCGAGCATGGGACTCAAAAAGTTAGATACGGCATCGTAGACTTCTTGAGCTTCTCCGAACGTCGTTTGCGGAGAAAATGAAACGACGAGATCCGGCCCGTCTCTAGGATTCTTGCCTTCTAGACTATCTTCCACGATGACATACGACTTGATCAAGGACGTAATGGAAGAGTCGATCTCAATATTCCACTGCGCTAGTGCATACAAAACGCTCCCCCTATAATAGAGAAACTAGATCATTAGAAAATCAAAACAGACACACGCATACCATTCCGAAGCTGTTGAAAAATACAGCAATCCTGCGAGAGCCTCTTCCATTCTCTTCAAATGGGCCAGTTTCCCCCGAAGATCTGATTCGTCGACGATGTTAGGCTGACACAAGAAGTTGGCATGAAAATGACGAATTCTCTGATAATTGCTCATATAATCCTTCATCGCCTGCACCGTCAATCTGTCTTCAAGAAAATGAGTGAAGTACTTTTCTAGCTGTCTCCGAACGTTGAAAAACCATTTTCGATATGAAGTCATGTCTTCAGAAAGTTGACTGTCAACGTCGGTCTGAAAGGTAGCAATGGAGAATTGTTTGGAAGTCTGAGGCGGCCAAAACAACGCAAAAGCACGCGCAAGTTCCGCCGCTTCGGGAGGATTGGTCACATTCAACGAAGACGGAGGAAGGCAAGAGCAGAGTTGGACGAGAATTTTCCACAAGGCGACGGAGCGAATGCTACAGTCAGACAACAGATTTGGAACAGTGGAGGCAAGTTCATCGCCTAACGTCTTGACAAATTTTTTCGTTGCTGGCTGCCACGCAGAAGCCGCGAGCTCTTCTCGACTTGGAAGTGCCACCTACAAGTCGCAGATTCATGAAACAAAACATAAAATAAAAGAAACCGCCTTTACCGTACAAAAGACGGACAGCAACGCATCCCGTAGCGGAGACGGACCATTCTTTTTCAGACTAGTCTAAGCACAACTAATTAATTAAAACACGACACCGGATTCATTATTCTCTAACCAAAATCCCTTTCAAGCTTCCTTTCAAATCAGATGCACCTCGCGAAGTAGCGAGATACTCCACAAGAAACGCGTGCAGTTCCTCAAGAAAGTCTGCACAAACAGAGTTTGCTTCGTCGTCATCGTCGACGAATGTTAGCAAAGTTGGACAGCACGTGGGTTCGCTTAGGGCTAGGAGTTGCTGAAAGAAGTTGTACTGCACACCCCGCTGGTTACAGAAGAGAGCAGCTGATTTCAACAGCGCAACTATGTCAGGCTTTAACGAGGCCCATTTTCTAAAAGAATTTCATCGATTACGAATTCAGTACGCCTGAGAATAATAATTAACCTTTTCACAACAAAGGCCAAAAGTAGTTTCCACGAATTATTTTTCAACGTTGGCTGTTTAGTACCTCGGAGGTACTTGCCTACAGTCTAAAAATGAAAGCTAGCCATACGTACATAGTGCTCTCAACGGCGGCAGGCTACCTCTTTTGTGACGAAAGGAAGTCTGAAAACGATGTCAAAAAACACGTTCACTGTCAGCTTATCCACGTGGCTTCCTAGCCATTCGTTCACCTGGTAACCAGTTTAAAAAAAAACCGCGCGTCATGCTATGAGATCATACTAACCTGAAGACTAATCAGCTTCTTCAATTGTGGGGGCGCCTTTCTTCTAAAAACGGAAATTCGATTAGACCAGGTTTCTGACTGTTGGTCAATAGAATCAATGACGGCAACAATCCACTTTGACATTTCTGCGTCAATATCATCAGACGCTGCGTCACCCGTGTCACTTTGAGTAGCAATGGTGTATATTGTTGAAACCAATGCAGCAGCCTAAAGAACGATGTACAGTGGTTTATCACAACTGTTGTTTCAGAACCTCCTGATACAGCAAAGCCTCTTCTTTAAGGTAAATGTCTTTGATAAAAGATTTCGTAGATTGAAGATCCGCCAGGACATGAGCTCGTACGTGGCCTGACAACGCGAACCATGACAATTTGTCATGAAACGTGACAGAATACAGTAGGCTTATTGTCTTCCTAAGCAGGATATGTAGCACGTTTAGCTAAAAGTTGGTTAACTGCACTTACTCAATCTCCGCCAATCTAAAAATGTTAAACTGCTGTATCAACTCAACGAGAGAATATACATCAAAAGAGTGAGATTTGATGTTCAATGAAGATCCTAATTCCAGTGCGGTTCTAAAGCTCTGACTCAATTCCTTGTTCCAAGGAAGTCGGCGTGCATCAATTTTCTAAAGGAAATATCAATCAATCAAGTGATATTTCAACGTGCTAACATACTTTCAAAAGGTGCTTCCAAAACTGTGGCAAGTTCTTTTGATTCAAGTGTTCATGGAGTGCCAAAAAAATCGTTCCTAATCAAAAGCTGCCAAAGGGCAATTGTGCAAGTTCCCTTCTGTCTGACCAGAGATTAGAGTAACGTGAAAACGATCAGGACTTTCGTTGAGCATTAAACATTCTTTATTGCGCGAGGACGAAATTCTTCCGTGAAAGCGTCGATAATAATACGTGTAAAGCAATTCATCTGACGACTTTTTTACGCCGCCCCAGGGAATTTCAACATTAGAACTAAAATGACAGTAAGTAAGCCGCCTGTGCAAAATCTCGTAGCTTCACAGAAACCTCAAAAAAGACAGTAGAGTTTCAGCGGCGGTAACGTCGAGATCCTGCAGTCTGGCCATGCACGTAATGTGGTAGTCCGTGACTTCCTTTATGTCAGAGAACACCGATTGACTACGCAAAGAATACAGTCATGTACTAGACACAGGATTTCTCTACCTCTGCAGCCTCCATGACATGAGAGCGTGAAACGGGAAGTCAAAACAAAAGACTTGACTAGCGCATTGAATCAGTTCCTTGGCAGCCTTTCGAACCTTTTTCCTAGCGTTCAACGCGCTGATCTGTTGCTCTTTGCACTACGAAACAATGAAAAGGTACACGAGCTATGCCAAACAGTCAGTGTACCCTTCGTTCAAAATCATCAAATAACTGAAAAATGTCGCACATCCATGCCGTTTCCTTGTGAATAAGGTATGCCTTCCCTTGTTCATCAAACAGCAACTTGCGCAATTGACGACGAAGATGAAAATGCAGTTTTGGTCCAAAAAATCTATCAAAAACGCCCTGACGAGACTTCGGATCAACTGCATCTGCAACGCCATCAAGCAACTCTCTATCATAGTCTGGTAGAGACGCATCAACTGAAGCCTCTTTCGAAAATTTCACTAAAATCATTTTGGAACTGTCGGACAAGTCAGCAATAAGTCGAAGACCAGGCGACTTTTTGATGAGTACAACCGGTATGGACATTTTTTCAGACGCAACGTTCACCCTCGGGTCATCTGAGGGCAGCTGGTCACACCAGTGAACGACTATGGCTCCTCTTGCCAAGTCGTTCAGCTGAGATTTAAAAGTCATCATATCCATGTCTTCAACGAGTTCAATGAGAGCAATGTGACGAAAGTCGGGGTCTGAATCTGCTAAACAGAGCTGATTGGGAGCTTTCGGAAGCTTTACGATGTGACGACTGATCCATTGACATGCAAGAGCATTCACGCAAGTAGAGTCCCCTGACTGGATATTCAGGCGAATTCCTGAGAAAATAAAATTTCAGATTGGGTATAAGCCCAATAAGTGAACCAGAACACTACGGGCCTCGTGCATAAACGTTGCTCACCTTGAGGTACAAGAGTCGGTCGTTCTGTACTCATCCTAAGTTCCCAAAGAAAGAAAATCACGTGACACGTGATGCCTCGTGAGCCATTACTTTTAGGACCCTCATTCGACGACTATATCGGTAGTGATTGGCGCGAATTTAGTATTCATGCATGCTGCTGATCACTTTACCTGTGCTCACTTGAGTAGTCTACTTGGCTGCTCACAGCCGTTTTTCCTGCCCTCATCCCACCCGAAGAAAGTTTCCGTACCGCAACCCGGACGCAATAAAGAGAGCGACGTGTACCTCACTTGGCGCAGGAAAAAAAAGCCAGTTTATTTTTGTTCACGTGACTGCAGATCCCGTCGGAGATGTACAGGACGTGGTGTTTTCTCGCTGCACTCTTGTCCCTTTCTCATATCGCATCGACAACGTGTTGCTTGCCGCACATTCGTCCACCTCCACAAGCTAGAACATTTCTTTCAAAGTACGTAGACGCGGCAATCGCCAATGTGACGTCGCGCATGAAAGACGCCAACCTGGCGACACTCTTCTCGAACTGCTTGCCCAACGCACTCGACACGACCGTTTTCCGCTTCAATCCGACGACGCCGGACACGTTCGTCATAACCGGCGACATAGCAGCAATGTGGCTCCGCGATTCGACCAATCAAATGCTCCCCTATCTATCATTCGTCAAAAACGACCAATCAGGTGACCTGCACCGCCTCTTCACGGGACTCATCCACCGCCAGGCAAAATCAATTCTAATTGATCCCTACGCAAACGCCTTTCACCCGGACGCGACCTCGTGGCCCAATCCACACGCCGACGATCACACGACGAAAGCGGCGTGCTTCGGCACGCGATCCAACGGAATGACACCGGGCATATTCGAACGCAAATACGAACTCGATTCCCTATGCCACGTTCTGTGGCTCTCATCGAAGTACTACGAAGTTACGAACGACTTGGCTACATTCAAAGGAAATCGACTGTGGCTCGATGCCGTCGAAACAATTATTGCTGTCCTACAGGAACAGCAGTTGTCGTCAGAGGAGGAGGGATCGAATCCTGCCTATATGTTCCAACGTGCGGCGCTCAATCCAACCGATTCTCTTCTGCACGGACGAGGTTTTCCTGCGGCCAAGACGGGCATGATCAAGACGGCGTTTCGTCCGTCGGACGATTCTCATACGTTTCCCTTCAATGTGCCGGCGAACGTTTTCGCCGTCGCCGCACTTCGGTTGATCGCTAAACTTCTGGGAGCAATCAACGAGACAGTACTGAGTCAAAAAGCAATAGGTCTTGCTGGTGAAATAGAGGTGGGGATCTATCGATACGGAATTATTAATCATCCGACGGCCGGTAAAGTGTATGCGTATGAGGTCGACGGCTATGGGAATTCGTATTTCATGGATGATGCCAATTTGCCGTCGCTCTTGTCTCTTCCTTATTACGGTATAATCAATGAGAGCGATTTTCTTTACGTTGCCACGAGAAAGGCGGCGCTGTCATTCGTCAATCCGTACTTCTTTAATGGGACGGCGTCTGAAGGCGTGGGAAGTCCTCACACTGGAATGAATTCTATATGGCCTCTATCGATTATTACTCGAGCCTATACATCGCTCGATGATGCGGAAATTGTCTGGTGTCTGAATGCCCTCGTCAAATCGTCGGCTTGTACTGGGGTTCTTCATGAGAGCTTCAATAAGGACAACGCCGGTCAGTTCACTCGACCGTGGTTTGCTTGGGTTAATTCCTACTTCGGTGATCTCATCATGAAAATTGCTCGAGAACGACCGCACCTGATTTTTTAGTGGATAGACATATAAACACAATATCAGTTAGATACTTTAGTGCCCTCTTACTTTAGTTTCCTTCGTACTCGCTACACAAGGATCTTCATCATAGCAATCCTACAGACAGGTGGTAATGATGCAGTATAGAACGGTTTCACGGTACCAAATCTACACGCTTGGAGAGGTCACTCACTCTCGGTCATCCATCAAGGGATATCGTAACCAATCGCACGCAAGAAAGCAGATTGGTAATAATGGACTCTCAAAGAGGACGACTGTGTAACACCCAAAATGACTTTAGTGGACGAACGTTCCCCTAGCAGGACTGAAACACACAATCATTTTCTACACGTCTATACCGTCTCTCTTCCCCGCTCCTGCTCAGGATACATTAGGATCCTGAATCACGATCAGAATATATTCTTTCTCTATAGAACAGAAACTGATCGTCATTCCATGATCCTGCGGCTTTCTTACCGGGAGCGATCATGATTTCGTGCTTTTTTGACCGAATGCGTGTGAAGGTAAGATCGTTCTAAGGCGAGCGAATAAGATAAATGCGTCTATCGGTCGTTCTTCTACGTTTTACCTGAGCGTCGATGTCTCGAACGACGTGTCTCGCTTTTTGAACGAGCTGATGTATGAGTCCCGCGTAGTGGACGGTCGTCGCGTTGTCGAGAGTCGTTCGAATGGGGATTCCTGAAAAGGGGGCCTTCGACTATTTTGTTCTATTTTCGCGCTCTTCGAGTCTTATTTGATCGTTATACCGTCGTTGTTGACGATTATAATGCCTTGAACGCCTTTGTGCTGTTGGATTCGTTTCAGCACTTCTTCGATTTCAGACTAAAGGCCAATCAAACATCAAATTTTCGCATCACAATGCGACGTGATCGTACCATGCTAGATGCGAGGTAAAAGAGACAGCTACTGAATTCACCGTGCGACCTTGGCAACCGTTTTGAGGCATGCGCAGTTGATAGAAAGTGAAGGCAACATAGATAATTAGATGTAAGTCATATATACATGTATCTTTTCAATGCCGGTAAAAGTCCTTGGTCTAGCAAATACTGTTCTCAGCTAGGCAGTTAACAACACCTATAGTTAATGCCGTGCCGCGCTCGTCCGCCGCGCGCTCACGTGGCGGCATAAATGTAATTACCAGGAGGACGCAGATACTGGCACTACTCAGAGGTGATTGGCCCAAATGAAAAACGTTATTATGTAAAGCACGTGATAAAGGCCTGGTGTACCAGAGCACGCCTCTTTTCAGTTTCCAGCTGTATAGACGCTAAAGACGGTATCAAAGATCGATTACGACTTTTGATTGACGTTACGAATAGCAAGAGTTGCACTGTTACGTTCAAAACCTGTTTTACGTAATAAGCTGGCAGTGCTCTGTTTCATAAACAGGCACTAAAGACCAGACTCATCCGTTATTATCAACGTTTTCCTGCGTATCTTCGCCTTGAGTTGTTTACACAACAAGCAAACGCATTTCGTTACTTGCGCCCGATCACGTGAATAAGGAGCCGGGGGCATGGCCGGTGAGAAACTGGACAAGTTTTTCTAGACGTTTTCCACACTGAAATTAATTTAGATAGCAAAAAACGTATTCATATTCAGGATCCTACGAAAGTGACTCTTTCGCAGTCTGCCAGCTACGTCGATAAGCATTCGTCAAACTCCATCCAATCAGCTAAACCCAGAGCTGCGTCTAATAACGGCGCCAATGATCCTACGCATGAAAAAGACGGTAAAAAAGACTTCGGAGAATCGAGGTCGAGGCAGCGGCCAGTAGACACTGGCCATAGCATTACCGAAGTTGTTACTCCGCGTCAGACAAGTCATCTCGGAAACGCAGAGGTCAGGCAGCAGAATACTATTCAAGTTCCGGAAGTGGCAGCAACTCAACCAAGAGGGGCAGCAAGAGGAGACGTAACGGAAAAAAAGCAATCTGATCTTCAAGAAAGCACAACTATGCATCTTCAATTGACCAAGGCTGATACTCGAGAAACTCTGCGAGAGACAAATCATTTCGGAAACGCAGAGGCTAGACAACAGAATACTATGCAAGATCCAATCATGGCAGCAACTCAAGGAAAGTCATTGCCACGAGGAGAAGAAACAGAAAAAAAGCCACCTGATCTTCATGAAAGCGCAACGTCGCATCTCCAATCAGCCTCGGCTGTTACTCGAGAACCACTGCATGAGACAGGTCATTTAGAAAACGCAGAGGCCAGGCATCAGAATACTATTCAAAATCCGGGCGTGGCAGTAACTCAAGCAAAATTATTGCCCCAAGGAGATGTAACGGAAAAAAATCCATGTGATCTTCAAAAAAGCGTAACTGCGCATCTTCAATCGGTCTCGGCTGATACTCGAGAAACTCTGCGTGAGACAAGTCATTTCGAAAGCGCAGAGGCCAGACAACAGAATACTATTCAAGATCCGGACATAGCAGCAACTCACACTGAATCATTGCCAAGAGGAGAGGTGACGGAAAAAAAGCCATCTCATCTAGAAGAAAGCGCAACTACGCATCTTCAAGCAGATTCGGCTGATGCTCGAGAAACTCTGCGTGAGACAAGTCATCTCGGAAACGCAGAGGTCAAACGGCAGAATGCTTTCCAAGATTTGGGAGTCGCAGCAACTCAAGCAAAATCATCAATGCCAAAAGGAGAGGTAATAGAAAGAACCCAATCTGATCTTGAAGAAAGCACAGCTACGCATCTTCAATCAGTTTCGGTTGATACCCAAGAAACTCTGAGTGAGACAAGTCATCTCGGAAACGCAGAGGCCCGACAACAGATTACTACTCAAGATCCGGACATAGCAGCAGCTCATACTGAATCATTGCCAAGAGGAGATGTAACGGAAAACAAGCCATCTGATCTTGAAGAAAACACAGCTACGCATCTTCAATCAGTCTCGGTTGATACTCGAGAAACTCTGCGTGAGACAAGTCATTTCGAAAGCGCAGAGGCCAGACAACAGAATACTATTCAAGATCCGGACATAGCAGCAACTCATACTGAATCATTGCCAAGAGGAGAGGTGACGGAAAAAAAGCCATCTCATCTACTAGTAGAAGAAAGCGCAACTACGCATCTTCAAGCAGATTCGACTGATGCTCGAGAAACTCTGCGTGAGACAAGTCATTTCGGAAACGCAGAGGCCAAACGACAGAATGCTATCCAAGAATTGGGAGTCGCAGCAACTCAAGCAAATTCATCAGTGCCAAAAGGAGAAGTAATAGAAAAAACGCAATCTGATCTAGAAGAAAGCACAGCTACGCATCTTCAATCAGTCTCGGTTGATATTCGAGAAACTCTGAGTGAGACAAGTCATCTCGGAAACGCAGAGGCCAGACAACAGAATACTATTCAAGATTCGGAAGTGGCAGCAACTCAAGCAAAATCATTGCCAAGAGAAGCAGCAACAGAAAAAAGGCAATCGGATCGTCAAGAAACCGCGACTACTGATCCTCATTCAGCCTTGGCTGATGCTCAAGAAACTCTGAGTCAGACAGGTCATCTTGGAAACGCAGAGGCCAGACAACAGAATAATATTCAAGATCCGGACGTGGCAGCAACTGAAGCAGCAAGAGGAAAGATAACAGAAAAAAAGCAATCTGTTGCTCAAGAAACAACAGGGATTTCTGTTGTACAACATGAAAATGAAAGTAAATTTAGCAGTCACGCCGAAGTACAGGTGAAAGACAGTTTTGCTGCAGTAGAAATCGATGTATGTGATAGTAAAGAAAACCAGGATAAAGTAGTGACTGATCAGAAAACCCAAGCCATCGTTGGGAATGGCGTTACAGAATCAAAGTTCCAAGATAACACAACTTATTCGGAATTTCTAGAACTTGAGTTAGAGACAGAAAAAAGCACAAAAAAGAGCCCAAATAGTGACGGTCAAGAAGCAAAGATTTCGGCGTTGACGAATACCGAGCATCCCGAAATGCCGGGTGATAACAATACTACTGATGAAGAAGACAGTGCCACCCCAAACCGACCTAAGCACAAAGCATTTCATAATCCGCTATTTGACGGCGAAGACAACGCAGAAAACGAAGAAGAAGAAAAAGGTAGGCGGTCTTAGTGCACCCTGTACTAATGTACTAAGTAACAGCAATCACTGACTTACAGATGAGGAAATGAAAAAGTTGCTAGACGATTGTGACCCGTGTGCGCTCGAAAACTTGCTCGAAGACAAAAAACCCGAGAAAAAGAAAAAGCCTTCTAAAAATGAAGGTACATCGTTTACTCGTTGCTGTTCTGTACTACACTGACTATTTTTCGTAGAAGACGAGAGCAACGGAGGTTCCTCTTGCCCAGATTGCTCCTTGGGAATCGGCCCCTGTGATCCCTGCGAAATCGTTTGTTTGCCGTTTAGAATAGTGGCAATGGGAAACAACGACGCCACTGTCGAAGACCAAGAGTTGAAATGCAAGAAAGTACAAGTGAAAAATATGGGCAAGGGAGCAGTCAACGAAGCAGCTCTGCTTGGTCTGAAATTTGCCAACATTATGGTTGCAGAATCTTTTGAAAAAGAACAAGCACGCGCCCCGCTCATATCGTTAGTTCTGGAATTGATCTTTCTATTTGCTACTCTTACCTATCTGATTGTCGACATTTCCATGCAAGGCTTCAACGACAAGAAAAGTCTCAAGATAGCTGCTTTGGTATTGGGAGTTGTGGAGTTTTTAGTGTCGCTCGTAATAGCTTTACGAGAATTAGTACGAACGTGGAAAAGCAATAAGAATGATGAAGAAAGAGGAAAACATAATGATGAAGATAGAAAAACGCCGTCAGAGGCAGTAGTACTAGAAGTCATAAAGAACATATTTTTCTTCCTTCTGTCTTATCCTCTTCTTGTTTGCGAGTTGTATGATGCTGTCACACCAAGCGAAGGAGAACGTCCAATTGGCGCAATAGTCGCTTTCTCAATCGGATGTGCCGTGACTTTGTTCCTATACGTATACAAACGGACTTTCACATTCATAAAGATTTCTATGGCAGTGGGCAAGGCAACGAGAGATGCTTTAGGAAAAAGCCCTCTCAAAGGACTGCGAAAATTTCATATTATGTGGCGTCTGACGCTGCATACTTTTATTGCCCTAATACTTCAATTACTGATTGTTGTCGCTTTTGGATTGAAAGTAGCGGAAGAAAACAGATTTAGACAGACGAATAGCGAGATTTCCGTTTCCTCTGCGGCTATAACTATGAACGTCTTCGGCTTTTTCCTACCTATTCTCAGCTTGGTGCTGTTCCTGATCATCAACACATGTTCAGTCAGCACCCACTTCATTGAATTTTTCAAGGTAATAGTGACCAATGGCATAGATTACGAATCTGATAAAAAAGACGACGACAAAGACGATGATGGAAAAAGAGACAAGAGATTCGAGGAAATTGGCAAGAAGCTGGGCGTCGACCCCTCCAGGATCAAGCAGTTACTTACGCACGTTAACAGTGTCGACCTTGAAGTATCTGGTTTCGAAAAAATCCGCACTGCTCTTAGAGATTGGAAAGCTTCTGTTTTGGCCATCGTCTATTGCATCATGTTGATAACTTTCCTCGTTGTCAACGCCAGCACGAATATTCCCATTGTCGTCGCCTTTAGCATCACGGTCTTCGTTGGCGATTTTATGACACTACTTGTTGCCTTCTATTGGATACTTGCCATGGTGTTCTTTATTGTAGGCGGTTTTGTCGTCGGTTCCTTCTCGTTGGTTCACTGCTGCTACAGATGTTGCCTCTCTCAGAGCCGTTCCTAGATACGTCTGTACTTTTTTACCCGTTTGAGTGTGCATGCTGCGTGACTCTTTTTTCTTTTCCCTTCCCTTATGTAGAGCAGAGTCCGGACGTATTTTCGTTTTCTATCCTTTGCTGCATGTGTGTGACTAAATGGATGGATAGACGTGATAAAATTGCCGAAACATTTATTGCGTATGATCATACTCGTTGCAAATGCACAGTAGAATTCCTTTCGAGAACCTACAGGCTAGAGAGGCTGAAGGACACCTGTACAATACCAGTCTCTCTTTCCCGCTCCTGCTTAGGATGCATTAAGAATCACTATCAGATTTCTCTGATCTTAGCGCTTCTTACCGGGCGCGATCATGATTTCGTGCTTTTATTACCGCATGCGTGCGAAGGTAAGATCGTTCTAAGGCGAGCAATTGAGATACGTGTACGTGCATCTATCGGTCGTTTTTCGCTTTACATGAGCATCGATGTCTGGAGCGACGTGTCTTTTTGTATGAGTCCCCGCGTAGTGGACGACTGAACGGCCGTCAGCGTTGTCGAGAGTCGTTCGGATGGGGATTCCTAAAGGGAGCCCTGAATCGTTGTGCTCTATCTTCGCGCTCTTCGAATCTCGTTTGATCGTTACACTGACGCTGTTGACGATCATAATGCCTTGAACGGTTGGAATGATGTCGAACTCTCAACCATCTGTCAACGCTGTTACCGTTTTGAAGCATGCGCAGTTACGGAGTGACGTGTAAACTAGCAATAGATCTATCAGGGTCCGATCACGGATTCTAGAATCCGTGGTCCGATCTATCATGAGAGTGTCCACTGATAGTCATACACTAAAAGATTTTAGTAGATGCAGCCTGAGGCATCACGGAAGGCGGGGCAAACATACTAGTACAATAGGTATGTAGTACGACAAGCACCGGGGAAATCCAACAAATTCAAGCCCGAACCTGAACCCGAACCAACAATTTTAGTTTCAATAAACTACCCACAAGGGGAATTTTTAGGCAAAGAGGATTCTTTAGAAACGGTGGATCGCCGCAAAAAATAACTCTAAAAATTGGTTTCTAAAAATTGGTTTCTAAATTAACCGTCAGACTAACGGTCTATGTACTTGCTGCGGCAGCAACCAGCTACTACGTATTACGTCAGCTGGGGACTCTGCCATTCCTACGTAAAGGTCCACGACTGGCAATGTGCCAGAGTCCCCGCGTCACGTCGGCTGCCAACTTACCGTTATGTGCGAATGCGAACACAACTGTGCCTACTACATCTTTTGCTGCTGCTTTTTCCGAATCTGCTGCTGCTGCTTCGACGACCCGGCGCCTGAAGAAGTTGAATGCACATGTAAGGCAGTAAAGCTTTTTGTGAACGGTTGCGCAGATAAAAGATCCGTCGATGACGATTTGTGGAAGAAAGTGATCATGGCTGCCAGCATAGAATTAGGAAATTCAGCTAAGACAGAGCTAGAAGACCTGGAAACCCACCTTGGCGCTCGCTTTGACCTCAATCGAGAAATGGCCCTAAACTACTGCTGCAAGATGTTACTTAGAATTATTGAAAAAGAAAAGAACAGCGAGACAGCTAAATCTGCCGAACGCTTTATAGTCGGCGAGTGTGCCGTCATATCGCGCTTATCAATGAATAGTTCTCTCGAATTTTTTAGAGAGATGAACGAGAGAATCGAGCTTTTAGAGACTGCTGTGCAAGGCGCTCTCCTGGGATCTCTTTTCCCGGGCATAGGAGCAACGGGCGGAGCTGCTCTTGCACTATCGGCACGTATGGCAAGAGAGTTGTCCAACTGAAGAACGCCGCGGTGCACCAGACAAACTTTCTAGTAACGTGAGGTGCATGCGCTGCTGAAGAAAAGTTATCACCCATTGCACGCATTTTTTGATTACCGTACCTTCACACGCGTTTTCTAGTCATTGTTACAACCGCAATCATGCAGACTCTGTAAATGAAACGCAGACGCATAATGAAATTTGAAGCAGAAATCAATACTGTCCTAAGTAAACACTTTAATTAGCTGTACTTAATTAATACAGAAAACTCATTGAATAGGGTTCTCCAGCCAACCCAAAGCCCTTCAACAAGCATAGCAGCAAGGTCACCGAGACCGTTCTCAGGACATAAGGAGCATTGAATTATAGCGGCGAGGTATGCATCACGTGATGCCTGCTCGTTACAAATCGCAACAGGAAATGGCACGCTAAGGCCAAGTACATAATTCGCCAAGAGGCGACACGTACGGCCATTCCCATCCGGAAACGGATGTAAATCAACAAAATTAAACAGTAGCCAGGCCGCACATTTGACCAAAAGATCAAACGGTCGACCCCATCGATCCCATTCGACCATGTGATCATTGTGCTGATCGATAATCGTATAGAGACGCTGTTCAAGACAATCAGGTGAGGGATAATAAAAAATACCGGTATCTCTGGTCGTATAAGCCGGATTGACTCGCAGCGTTCCGTTGCCATGGTGAACGCCTTCCATGAGAATTTCGTGAAGACGAAGGACTTGCTGATACGTTAGAAATCCCGTCCGATCCATTTCGCGTCGTATTGTTTCCGTTTCGAGTAGCGCCCGATAGATGTTCTGCGCTTCGACCTGTTCTCGCGCCGTCGGCGAAGAGTCGACAAATAAATGCATGACGTCATCTTTCGTCTTGGGTCCGACGTCTTCGCCTATGCACGTTATCCGGACGAATTCTTGTCGCATGCGCTCTCGCTCTCGGTCGCCGACGTCGACGTTGGTAAGAGATGTGGAAACGCGTCCGAGCATGTCGTTCGTCGAGGAAGTCTTGGTCTTTTCTCGTCTCCACGCCGGGAAGCCACTGATTTCGAAGTTTAGGTCGTTAAAGACCAGTGTCATGACTATGTACACTATAATTCAGCGCAAGAACAGGCCGTCAAACGACTAAACCGACGTTTTTTTTTGAAAAATAGATATCAACACAATCTGGAGTGCAAAACGCCCGTAAATATATGCGTAAACAGTTGCAACTTGCAACTGCTTCCAGAAAAGAACAGTCAATCATATTATCATTTGTAAAACGTTATATCATCTTTATCTACTAGATTATTAGTAACGCTTGTTATTTAGCTAAGGCCGGCCAATTACCAGTAAATTACTTGATATATAGTTTCTGCACTACATTTGCAAAGAACAAGACCTGTAACGGCAGAACGTCCCATTCATTCTAAATACGCACTAAAATTCAATACCTCACCTTTCCACCGAAATTTCCTTGCTCACTTGCCACTACTTTCACACCAACAGGTGCACAAGCAGCTGACCCTGACCCGTTGTTTACACAATTGCGGCAGCAAAGCAGGACAAACGTCACGCCATTGCACTCACCGGTCACAAAGGCTGATTGGGCAAAGTTAGAGATAGTACAATACTGTAGTCGAGTACACTTACTAGGAAAAGGAAAGCCCGATTGATTAGCGGGATACCTAACACAATGCTCGCTGAAACAATCCCCATTCGAAACCCACAAGCCGTCGGAATAGTTCTGGAAGACACTCCAGAACGAACTCGCATCCTTATCCAATTCAGCGCAGTCATCTATAGAAGAACGAAGCCTGGTTAAAAAAATATATTTATCTTCGAACACAACAAACCGACCCTTGGCGATGCATGCCCCGCATTTTCGGCACACCAAAGCCGACTTCTCGTGCGCAATCGATTCCTTCTTCTCTTCTTCGACAGGACGTGCAATAGCCGCTCTTTTTCGAGCACAGTCCTCTTCCTCTTCCTCTTCGTCAACTTGAGATGACGACAGCTGTTCGCGTTTCCTCGCCGAAATTACCCTCACGTACGAATGATCGTCTAACTGAGGCGACGACTGAAAGAGGGGCTCCGTCGATTCCGCCATCGTCCTCTCGTTCATCGTTAGCTGGGAAAAAAGCGTGGACGGCGAGGCGAGATCTTCTGATTTGAGACGCGCAATCGCATCCGTCTTCGTTTCGCACACTGGCGACGACTTATCAATTGGCAACGTCGATTCGGACTTGACCAGCGTCGAGCTGTTGAAGCTGGTGTCCGATGGAAGAGCATTGGCAACGCGATCCTTGGAGAATTCGACGAGCGACGTCAGGGCGTCGTTGAAGAGTTCGAAATGATGCACGTACTGACGTATCCACTTGGATAAACCTATCCACGAATTTATTAATCAATATTGAATCTCGGAAATTTTTCTTACTATTAACATATCTCGGATTCTTGCGAAAGCGTTCGTCAATCATAACCAAAGCACCCCAGTCTTGCCTAATAGAAGAAGAATCGGTCGCTGAGTTACGTATCCTCGGTCTGCTTCTGACTTGTGTCTCAAGCATCGGCCCAATGCCTGATTAAGAGCGCGGAACGCCTGGATTTCGTACCACTGGCTTCCGCTCAGTAGACCTCGTTTTGCGCTGTGCTTATCGTTGTATGATCGTTTCTCTTGAACCTACCAAAGATATGTAAAAATCCCTATTAATCTTCCTAAGGAACGATGTACCTGAACGTCTTTCCAGTTGGGATAGGGTATACCAACCTTAGAGAAAAAGAATGCAGGTACAGTATAATCTTATTGCAGCTTTCTTATCTACCGTTATCACAGCTCGAGCATTGTTGTCAGCGAAATCGAGGCCCTCGCTGACTTTTCCTCGACACACTGCAAAAAGCAGCGCTCCTTTTTCTATCCCAGTAGAGTAAAGGTTGCCTGGGGTTTATAAAGAAAAAAATTCGCTTTTACCGCTTTCCCTTATCGTATCGTAGAAGGTGTGCAAAATGTCATCAAAATCTTCAAGCAAATAATCAACGTAATTCTAAGGCTGCAAAAACGCTGTTCGCTGACCAGCTTTGGGACCTCCTCTTGGCTCCTTGAACATGTTTTTTGCACGCCCCATTTCTGAAAGTACCCCAGTGTCCTGTACACGCTTTTTACTACTCAGCCCCAAACAAGTAAATAACTTTCATACCCCCCAACGAGAGACGAATTTTTCTATATGCGAGTAAGAGGGAACAAAACAGAGCACGCCGTGAGGAACTGCCTTTGAAAGAGTCCACTAATGCCAGAGTAGTCGTGACGAGTATGAAACACAACATACCTTGCAAACGGAGAGAACAATTTGCCCTACTTCATCCTGATAGCGATAAGTCTAAGAAAAACAAATAAATTCCTTTTCCCACTGCACGAACATAGATAAAATTACCTCGGAGGTTTGAAAACGACCGTCTAGAGCCACTTGATTTGGCCCTAACGCCACCGTTCCGACCCACACCTGGGACTTCTTTATGACGTGATTGGCTTCGAGGCTGATAGGAAACGGTGTGCCGAGCTCTGAAGCGAACGTATCCATAGGAGATAGAGTGCCCGACGACAAGACGATGCAACGACAGAGGGAGCTCATATAGGAGAATACCTACAAGAGAGAAAAATGAAGAGAATCGATTGGGCTAATCTGCACAATGCACGCATACCACAGCCGGGTTTAAACACCAAAAATTGACCGAATGTACAGTGTATCGATCGCCGCCGCCGCCGCCTGTACGGCATGAACAGAAAAGAAACTAGCCAATGTCTTTGCTTACTTCGTCGACTTCCAAACGATCTTCGCTGTAATTAATTAATTAAATATTAGCATAGACGAAGCAAATGGTAATACCCCGGAATTCTCGTCGTCGCCATGCAACAGCGTTCTTCCCGCTGCAATGCTAAGACTCACACTAGTACTGCGAAGTTAGAGCAGTTGGCGTCGTCTGACCGATAGTCTTGAGCGTATCGAGCGTCGTGATCCATTAGGAAGCCAAGGAGGAGAAAAAGAGACTCCAGGATCGTTATAGTAGCAGTCTTCATTGTCAATGTGGCCTGTCTATAACAAAACCATCAGAGAGATTAGTCCGTAGTACGACAGACGTCATACCTTTGAGGCTCCAAAGAATGAGATGCTACTTTTTCAAAGTGGCTCTATAAAAGAGTAAAGACTCTGGCAACGCGTTCACCGCCAATCAATTCCTACCCCAAATACGGAGAGACTTGAAGGAACGATCCCTTTGCTTTTTAGATAGGCCAGCATCTCATTCCCATCGATCGTCTTGTAGTAGTTAACGAAGCTGTGCTGGACTAGTCTGCCTTGATTCGATTGAATCCATTGAAGAAACGGATCACACTGCAGTTTGAAAATAATAATTAAACATCTAATAATTTATTCCTCTATTCTGTAGACTTTTGCCTTGTAAAAACAAAGTACACGTACAGACGGAACTCTCACCATGAGTTTCATGTGTTCATGACTCTCTTTCAAAATTTCCGCCGTAGCTATGACAGAACAGCTATACGATTGGATTTCTTTTGCCGGATTCTACTGACTCATTTGGTTTAAGTCCTGAAGGACGTCCCGCAGTTGCTCGTCAGTGAAAACGCCGCTTGCAGCGTCGCGAGATGTGTCCTCGATGTTGTGAGCCTCGTCGAGAATGACAATTTGCTCTTCCAAATGCAGTTTCATCTAAAAAATATATAATAATGCACATGTACGTATGTATGAATAATAAAATGACTCTGCACCTGAAATCGAATTTTCGGATCAATCAAGTAATTGTAAGGACAGAAGATGATGTCAGCTTGATCCAAAAGATTTCTCGAGATAAAGTAAGGACACATCTAAAGACAACTTGTAACTATTCTTGAATAGTCACACGCTTCTTCTTACCTTTTTTTCCTTTCCGAACGAGACCAATTCCTCTATATCCCATATCGAATCGAAACCGTTGTCTTCCATGTCTTGAAAAGTTCTTATTCGAAGATTCTTCATGTAGTTGCACGAGTTACTCTAAGGTACCCCCCATCAATACGTCTCTCAACTGCTCATTTCATGTATAAAACCTGAGTTAGTCTTCTGCAATCGTCGTTTTTCTGTCTGCTGCGCGAAACTGCCGGATGAATGCACGTATGCTCGCGACTGCCAAGTATGCACATCCTAATCCACTCCAAATAGTATTCATAGTATTTGTGCATCTCTCCAGCTAAGGACATTACTCACTTGACGTCGTTATAGGCCGTTTTTCGAAGTTCGCGAACTATTTGCGCTATCTGCTTGTGAGTACGGGTTCCAAAGTAAATTTTAGGATACCTAGAATGCATTCATTGTTCGATTAGAAAATATCGGCAAGGTGCGTCTTATTTGTGTCTCCCTACCGCGGCTAGCCAGAGTGACACAACGTAAGGCGAATGTCGTACCTGATTTTCTTCTTCTGCCTACTATTCCGTATAAGTTGATCTTGATACTCCATTAGTGATACGCAGTAGTCACATTTAGATTGTAGAGGAGGAGAAGAAGGAGAAGGATGCAGAGCCTGTGGTATGGACAACGGCTGAGCGGCGGGAAGAACAGCAGGAGAGGCACCGTTCTGTTGCTGCTGACTGCTAAACTGAATTCCCCCTTTAGGAGGGATAATGCCTTGCACTGGGACAAAAATGGCGCGTGATCTTTGAGTAAAATCGCTGGCGTCTTCTTCGTATTGAATTTTCTGGTGAACAATTGGCTAAGGAAAAATGCTAGAGGTACTGTAAAGAACGAAAAATGTTTGCACCTTCTCCGTAATCTTGCATTTCGTCGTATCCGCCACTATTGCTCCAATTGAGTCCGGGCTTTGGCTCAAGGCAGGTGAAGGTGTACTAGAAGCAACAGCCGGATTAAACTGAACTGGAACTAACAACATGGGAGACATGGCAGGTGCAGCAGAAGGCGGATGAGATAGAGAAACGGCAGAATGCGGAGGAGCCATTTTCTGACAAGTGCAATTTCCTTCAGGCGCACTCAATTCAACAGTAGCTGCTTTCATCGCTTTCTCTACAGGATAAAAGAAAACACAGACAGTGAGTATAAAATAAGAAATAGCAACGAAGAATAAAGACAAAACCAATTTAGCAATTTTAATTAATTAATGGAGCCGACCACCAGAGTTGTACGGGTGGAGCCCGTATAACGGCGAAGGGAGGCTCTCTCAAACGTGATCTTAGGGCCGGAAGTGTCTGTATGTCTGTCTGTATGTATGTATGTATGTCTGTTCGTCACGCTCGGTATTGTGACGTAACTTAAAAAACCCTTTTTTCGTACAGCGCATGCGCGACATGGGGCCCAAAACGGTGACCCGAAAAAGGCGATTTACGGCGCGAATAAAGCGTTTTTTCTTTCATAATCGGAAAAAATGCGTAGAAACCCTTATTTCCAATTGATCTGTGCTATTTTCCGTGTTATAAATGCGCTGAGAAACCGAAACGACAGTTTTGATTGTCACGCTCTGACGTCACAATCAAAAGTATCCAGTCACATGTACACTATATGGGTGGGTATGTACGCGTGTACGGGTAACAGGAAATATGACCCGTACACATGCATAGGTCCTCCTCAAATACAGAGCACATTATCAAATACAGTACAGTGCGTGCCAGCATAAATGGCCAAACGGGACTTTTAGTAGCGCGCGAGGAATTCAGAGCGTAGTTTACATTTGGCGTAGTTTTGACGTTTGATCGTCACTTCAAGGATTTCCAATGAAGTCTAGCATTTCTATTTACGTCTATTTTGTAAGAAAACGGTTTTGATTTCACCGCAGACAACGTTTCTATACGTTTTGCTAAGAACACAGAAAAGTTCGTTTTTTTCCAGTTTCAAACAACATATGACGGCTTTCATAAACTCATCTGTCACTTTATACCATTTTCTAAAACTTCATTATCTTTGATTTTCAATACAGTAATTCGGTGGAAAGAAACGGATGTCACGTGACGTAAATAGAAATGCATTTTTTCCGTTAGGGATCAAGTTAGAAAGAAACTCACTCTATAAATGGCTTCTCACGTGCATTGTTTAGAAATTTATTATCGGCGAATTTGAAAATGTTCTTTCCTTTACAAAATTTGCCATTTCAGAAACTTTTTTATTAGCGCGCGCTAAACTTGCAAAAATTTAAAATTTAAATCTTTGGGAGTACGTCCCACAAAAATCAAACTGACATCCCTATTTAAAATAGGCATTAGAGTGATTTTCGTTGACACACAGTGACACTGTATGTCTTGCAGCGAGTGATCTACAGTGATCTTAGCGCGCGTTTTGTGGCCATTTATTCTGGCACGCACTGTACTGTACGTCAGAAAAGCGCCTAATTAGGAAAACACAGCAATCATGCAAGTACTGTATTTACAGTATGTAGGTAGGACTGAGCTGTACTAGTAGTAGCTAACGGCTGTAATGACAACGTGAATATGTGACAGCATAAAAACTATGCATAACGTCACACTATGTTATGCACTCGCGTACGGTAAGCGGTGGGAGGCTCTGCATGATGGCAACACGGTGAACACCGGGCCATCATTCTCTAGTTACTATTTATTAATTTCAGAACATATTCTTTAGTATAATGGCATCAACATTAAAATAGCAGCGGTGTACGCGTCCTACGCTTTATTATTTTTTCATCACTTCTGTGCGTGCCTAGAGTCACTCACCTTTCTCCGCTGCTTGCCACGCCAGCACCGAACAAAGCAAAGCGAGGCTCTTTCCGCTGCCTGTTGGGCTCTCAAGTAGCGAGTTCTGTCTCTTCTCGATGCTTTGTATAATCTGCGACATCGTTTCTGTGCTCGATACGACTCTACGACGTGAAACTCTCTTACTTTTGCCATCATAGCAATCTGAGACGGATAGGGTTTGCAAGGAAAGAGAATCTTGACTCCGCCGATGTAGTATTCGGAGTGTTTGGAGGCCATCGTCGCAAGCAAAATGGCCTACTCGGTGTCCCGTACATTTGGCGCGCAGAAATATCTAAGCCTGGTTTAGCCACGCCAAACGCAAGGTACAAGTCATACTGCATTTAACAACAGAAAAAGAACATTTATTCCGTCTGCAGAAAACGCCAACAAAAAACAGACACAAACAAGTATAGAACAAATAGTGACGACTAGTAGTTTCAGGGTGATTGCCAGCGATAGATTGACGTTGGGTGACTTTCATCTTCTGTTGAAATAGCCAAGAACGTTTTATCACGATGTGAAAAAGATTTCATCTCATAAATCCGGATTGCTTGTATTTCTTGGTGAACGGTTAGCTCTGGGCCTTCAACTCGGTAGATAGTCGACGCTACTGGATTAGTATTATCGGTTCCTAAATTAGCGACAGTCAAATACTGCTGATTTCCAATTTTGAATGCATCTAATTCTGTTGCCACTGGCGTGGGAAATGAACGAATAAGCGTGAACTTTTGCTGCGAGGAATCCCAAACGTAGATGTCCGAGTAGGCCTTAGTGTGGCTCTTTAGCAATCTGTCATAGTGATAGGCAACAACTAAGTACGTCAGACTACCAACAGCATATGAGATCATAGAAAAGGCTCGTTTGTTCCCGTCAGGTAGCGTCTGATGATGAACAAAATGACTTCCTGACCAACAAAATATCTTAGAACTCAAACCAAATGTTTCAGGATCCCAAGAACGAAGTGGGAAGCCAAGACAATGACGATTTCCGACAACAATGTGTTCAACGTTTTGACCTCCTTTCACTGGCAACCGACTAAACACTACAAATCTATCTTCATCTTTATTCCAATAATACACGGCTGCTTCTTCTGTTTTGGAATAAAAGGGAAATACGAGAAAGCTGTATGAGCCTATTTGAACGTATTTAGGTGACACTCTTCCACTATCAGAAAACGAAATCTTTTGGTGAAGAACAAACCTTGACCCACGCCATTCGTGAATTTGACAGCCGCGAGTGTGCGTAGTTGCAAGAAAGCGTCTTTGTCCAACTTGCACAAAGTCAGCATTTCTGAATGCTCCTGACGAGTCACTAGGCAAACGGATGTGCTGGTGGGGAGTCAGCAAGGGGTTTTCCCCTCTCAAATGAGATTCTCGAATTCGGTAAACCATTGAGCGTTTACCAGGTAGGTACAAGTAGTCATCTCCATCAATTGAAAACGGCAAAACATGAAAGCTTCCGGCTGAAACTGAGGTAAAGTTGACAAACACACCTTTGAATATAGCAAGAGACAATGAAAAATTGCTAGAAGATTAGGCGTTTGTTACCTCCTACGCCATTGCTATCACAATGGATGTTGACCTTGGTGTTGATAATTTAGTAAATGGCATTCTTCTTAGCAGGAACCTTACCTTTTTTTCCAAAGCTGCTAATTGTGACTTCACTTTCTGTAAGAAAAATAGCGTAGTTATGTGTGACCCATGCAGCATAAAGTAAAAAGAGACATCTACTAAAATTAGCTGTACCTCAAATTGAAGGAGCAATGAAGAATCTTCATTCCGCTGTGAGACAGAAAGAGACGCTGCAATAAGTTTTCAATTAACACAGACCTAGTCGACTTTGTTTGCTGGCCTACTTACATGTCACTCTAACAAAGACGACGAGAAAACAAAAGGCTTTGGTGATGTCAAAGAGCATGTCTGTAGCAAACGAAGCATCGACGTGCAACTGAGCAACTTCTCTGACTCTGAGCTGCGTCTTTAGTAAAATACAGAAACGTAAAAGCCGGAGTATCAACCCGCGCGCCCGCAACGAGCCCCTATCATACGGTTTCCTGATTTCATGCCGGTTGCCGTTTTTTTAAATCTCCGGTGAAGCCTCTACCGTGTATATGGCCGGCCCGTCACGCTTCCTTTTGTGAAAACGGGGAAAAAGAGGTCAACTGTCCGGGACTTCTATCTTTTCTTCAGTAGAAAACGTAGTGGTTTTTGCGCCCATGGTGCGCATGGGCACTCTTCCAACGCGTCTCTTGGCTCTTGATTACGGCACGGATATTGTAGACGGAGAAGTAGCTGGGAAGAGACCGCCGAACGCGCGATCGACGACTCTAAATTTAGGAGCCGATAGACCAATGCAAACGACTAGAAAACGGTACCCAGCCGGATTAACCGCAAAAACGATCTAGAACTGTCTATCCGACGCACAGAAGTTCTCAAAACAGTCGATTTCGTTCTCCTCGTGCGTCTTTCGGACGTGCGACCAAGAAAAAGACCGTCTTGTTTTTCAAATGGTCTGTTACATTAATGACTGGACATTATATGCAAAGAAAATATTCTTGACTGAGTCAACTGACGCGAGACGTCCGAAGCATGCAAACCGTTCTGCATAGTACACGTCTATACCAGACTCTATAGGCCTGGTTGGATTTCCTTTGGCTTGCCCAATTTCCTTATTTGAACCTATCTTTGTTATACAGCATCACAAACAGCTAGCTTAGACGGAGACGAGAAAGACCGATCACCTGAAACTGATTGGCCTCGGATTTGGCCTGATCGTTTTGTATAAATTACTCACCACTACGCCCGTCTACGTCTACTTATTCGTACAGCGTGTAGCAATAACTTCGTCGGTAACATATGAAGGCTCTCGCACTTTCAGTGTACAGATTGAAAGTGCAGCAGGCCGTGTTTAAATAGTTCCCAACATGTACCGGTGTATATTGCTTTCGATAGGAATATACAGTGGGGTCAGAAAGTTTTCGGCACCATCCAAATTTACTCAGTTCATGCATGTGCGATCTGATGAGTTTCTTTACCCGGAAAGTACATGCAAATATACGTATATTTCGTATCAGCAAAACTCCCCTAACCACGTATCTGATATAATAGGGACACCTTTGTTTATACTAGTAGCTAGGAAAATCGCTTTTAACACCTGACTGCAGTGAGTGTCAAAACGCCTACCCTTTTTGCTAGTTGAAACAAAGGCGTACCGGGCACCAAGGGTTTCTAAACGTGTTTTTCGGCACTAAACAGTGTTTTGTGGATATTAGTGTACAGATTGCATCGTCAAGGCATAAACTATGTTAATCTTAAAGGTGCCGAAAACTTTCTGACCCCACTGTATAAGTCAACGTCCTGTCAACCGGAATCGGTTCAAGCCTAGATCTCTTAGGAACTGAGCTCTCTGCAATGTTTGCTAAAACTAATCATATAGTACATGTAGTTTTAGCAGGATTCAGTTTCTTTCGATCGTTTAGTGCTAGCATATTTGAATAAATCGGAAAACCGCTAGGGATAAAGAACGGTAGAGGAAGAACGTGAATAAATCCTGATACGTTTAAAACAAGCGGACGCGCACGCAGCAGTCATTTGGCCTTCGCTTCCTCCTCCCTGTCTAAGCACAACTATTAATCATCACAAGACTCGGTCCAACTTCAAACGAATGCGGATCGATCACCTGAAACTGTTTGGCCTCGGATTTGGCCTCATCGTTTTGCTTATACTCACCGTTACGCCCGTCTACGTTTATTATTTCGCACCGATAACTTCTTCGGTAAGTACTACAGGATTTCGCATGAAGGCCCTCCATGGGCGCACTTTCAGTGTATAGATTGAAAGTGAAGCAGGCCGTGTTTTTATAAAATAGTTCCCAACCTCAGTGTATATATTGCTTTCGATAGGAAACTACTACTGGTAATTCAACGTCCTGTCAACCGGAATCGGTTCAAGTCGTTTCCACACGCACATTGAACCGATCTGTGTGCAGTTCGGTGTTTTCCCATTGGAGTGCAGACGAATTTGCAAATGAAAATAGCGAAAGAAATGTCTCGGTGTCAGGCTGCGGGAACTTTTTGAAGGCGGAGAAAGATTTGGATAGACTCATACGCTTAGCTACGACGTATCAACCTCGGTCCCTGGATAGGGCTAAACTTTTGTCGCTCCTTTGCCATTACGCTTTCAAAGACTGCAGCGAATCGTCAAACGACGAGAATATCTGCTTGGAATTTTTAAAATTCCAAAGTGAGATAACTGAAATTCGTCGTTTGATGCCCATATCCTGCCTAACGATTCCCCGGTGTGCAAATAATCTGATCAGTCCCAATGAGTCAAGGACCTCAAATAAAACAACTTGTCCCAAGCCTCTAATACCGACACACAGCAAGTACGCTCGAGAGCACGGTTTCTACTGCTCTCCCCCATGTGATCAGTCTAACTGGAAAAACCGACTGGGAGTTGAAATTCTCAACGCTGCGATGTACGGCTCTGCACCCATTCAATTTATTGGCGTTGTGGTTTTGTTTGTTACATGGGCAAAAGCGAAAGAATCGTACGTAGAAATTAATATATATACTAATCAGGGTAAAATGTCTACTTAATTAAATTAGGTTCAGCTATCAACCCATAATCGGTTTATTTATAACCGCATCATTAGCTGTATTCGGTAAGTAGTGACAACATAACTACTGTAATAAAACTCTATTTTAGACGTTGCTGTGGCAATTCCGATTATATTGGGCAAAAATCGAAGTTACTGTAAATACGAGAGTTTGATTGATTCGTGGGTTGATCCGACTACAATTTGCCACGTCCAAGGTAAATATATTGCTTTTAAAAATTCGCTTAGAATTTCACAATTAATTAAGGAATATTTGGCCAATTTGGTTATCTCTCTTTGATACTCTGGTGGGTCAGTTTTGTCTCCAATACAGCTTGGACAGTCTGGAAATCTGAAAGGTTCACTCCAAAGAGTCAAAAGAAATTGTTCTTCGTTCAGTTAGCCCTATCATTAATTCTTCCTGGAGGACAAGTCGCTTTCGCTTTCATAAGTGGTCTAAAGTACGCGAAATCAACGCCCTACTCGTTCCTTTGTAGCCCTAAGTCGGCCTTTTGGGATTTCTACACCTTCGCTCTGCCAGCCGAGATTGCCATTTTTTGTGGCACACTTATGTCCATATTCGTTATGGTAAAACTGCATCAGGTAAGAGAGCGCGTCTTCTAATAGTGATTATTTAATTAAGTTACACCGCTAGAGTGCACAAAGTCTTCAAGGGATATCCGGTAAAAAACACAACGAAACTATTGAAGCCCACGCTTTGGTTCGGAAGCGGTTCTTTCTACTGTCTCTTCTAATTCCCCTAACTTTCGCCTCGAATATGGCAACAAGTGTCATTTACGACAAGACGTCTTACACAAAATATTTCAAGTGCCTAGACGCCGCTAGCAATCAAACAGCAGTCAATCGTTGTTTATCTGAGTATGTACTAGACCCTGGTTGGATTGCTGGCCTAATCAATTGGATCCTTGGCGATCTAACTGTGATAGCCTTAGTGGCTTGCTGCCTCATTCCTAAGTCAGCGAGGACCTTCTGGTTACAATTATGGAGAAAATGTAAAAAGGGACAGCTAACAAGGCGACGTTGCGATGACACGATAGAACGTTCAAGTGAAGTTAGTCGTCTATTTCCATCTTCTTCTGCGTCTTCGCTGTATTCAGTGACTGAAAGCGCCTAGAGTCGCCTGTAAACTAGCCTACGAGAATCCTAACACTTTTTTGAGTAGCATGACGTCTGACGAATTCTGTGAGGTTATTTTTCAAGCTTTGGTTTGGCGGGTACTACTAGTTTTATTTGCTGAGATGTTGCTTTGTGGAGCTTCTGAGCCAAGACGCGTTCGTCAAGTAGTAGAAATAGTAAAATTCCCGCTCGCTACCTTAACCATCTTATTGGCTTTCATGCAAATCTTTGAACTTACTTTACGCTTCAGCCGAGTACGACTTTCGGTTGCTAGATTCTTCCTTTTGGAGCTGCTAAGTAGGCCTAGCGCAAGCGCCATACCTAAAGGAGCACTTAATTAATTAATTACTAATTAATTGCAGAAAAGACTCTTTACGTATAAAAGGTATCGACGTCGAAATAGCAGAGGTCCTATTCTCTAAGAATTTTTGTTCTCTGTGCGTGCCTAGACACTCACCTTTCTCCGCTGCTTGCCACGCCAGCACCGTTTCTTTGCTCGATAAGACCTCACGACGTGAAACTCTCTTACTTTTGCCATCATAGCAAGCTGAGACGGATAGGTTTGCAAGGAAAGAGAATCTTGACTCCGCCGATGTAGTATTCGGATTGTTTGGAGGCCATCGTCGCGAGCAAAATGGCCTACTCGGTGTCCTGTACATTTGGCGCGCAGAAATATCTAAGCCTGTTTTAGCCACGCCAAACGCAAGGTACAAGTCATACTGCACTTAACAACAGATAAAGAACATTTATTCCGTCTGCAGAAAACACAAACAAACAGACACAAACAAGTAGAACAAATAGTGACGACTAGTTTCAGGGTGATTGCCAGCGATAGATTGACGTTGGGTGACTTTCATCTTCTGTTGAAATAGCCAAGAACGTTTTGTCACGATGTGAAAAAGATTTCATCTCATAAATCCGGATTGCTTGTATTTCTTGGTGAACGGTTAGCTCTGGGCCTTCAACTCGGTAGATAGTTGACGCTACTGGATTAGTATTATCGGTTCCTAAATTAGCGACAGTCAAATACTGCTGATTTCCAATTTTGAATGCGTCTAATTGTGTTGCTACTGGCGTGGGAAAGGAATGAATGAGCGTGAACTTTTGCTGCCAAGAATCCCAAACATAAATGTCCGAGTTTGCCGTAAGGTAGCTTCCTAGCAATCTGTCATAATGATAGGAAACAACTAAGTACGTCAGACTGCCAACAGCATATGAGATCATAGAAAAGGCTCGTTTGTTCCCGTCAGGTAGCGTCTGATGATGAACAAAATGACTTCCTGACCAACAAAATATCTTAGAACTCAAACCAAATGTTTCAGGATCCCAAGAACGAAGTGGGAAGCCAAGACAATGACGATTTCCGACAACAATGTGTTCAACGGTTTGACCTCCTTTCACTGGCAACCGACTAAACACTACAAATCTATCTTCATCTTTATTCCAATAATACACTGCTGCTTCTTCTGTTTTGGAATAAAAGGGAAATATGAGAAAACTGTAGGAGCCTATTTGAACGTATTTAGGTGACACTCTTCCACTATCAGAAAACGAAATCTTTTGGTGAAGAACAAACCTTGACCGACGCCATTCGTGAATTTGACAGCCGCGAGTGTGCGTAGTTGCAAGAAAGACGAGTCACTAGGAAAACGGATGTGCTGGTGGGGAGTCAGCAAGGGGTTTTCCCCTCTCAAATGAGATTATCGAATTCGGTAAACCATTGAGCGTTTACCAGGTAGGTACAAGTAGTCATCTCCATCAATTGAAAACGGCAAAACATGATAGCTTTTTCCGGCTGAAACTGAGGTAAAGTTGACAAACACACCTTTGAATATAGCAAGAGACAATGAAAAATTGCTAGAAGATTAGACGTTTGTTACCTCCTACGCCATTGCTATCACAACGGATGTTGACCTTGGTGTTGATAATTTAGTAAATGGCATTCTTCTTAGCAGGGACCTTACCTTTCTTTCCAAAGCTGCTAAATGTGACTTCACTTTCTGTAAGAAAAATAGCGTAGTTATGTGTGACCCATGCAGCATAAAGTAAAAAGAGACATCTACTAAAATTAGCTGTACCTCAAATTGAAGGAGCAATGAAGAATCTTCATTCCGCTGTGAGACAGAAAGAGACGCTGCAATAAGTTTTCAATTAACACAGACCTAGTCGACTTTGTTTGCTGGCCTACTTGTCACTCTAACAAAGACGACGAGAAAACAAAAGGCTTTGGTGATGTCAAAGAGCATGTCTGTAGCAAACGAAGCGTCGACGTGCAACTGAGCAAACTTCTCTGACTCTGAGCTGCGTCTTTAGTAAAATACAGAAACGTAAAAGCCGGAGTATCAACCCGCGCGCCCGCAGCGAGCCCCTATCATACGGTTTCCCGTTTTTTTTTAAAACTCAGATGAAGCCTCTACCGTGTACATGGCCGGCCCGGCCCGTCACGCTTCCTTTTGTGAAAAAGAGGTCAACTGTCCGGGACTTCAATCATGTCTGGACTTCAGTACTGCAACAAAGTGATTCTTGCGCCCATGGTACGCATCGGCACCCTCCCAACGCGTCTCTTGGCTCTTGATTATGGCGCGGATATTGTATACTGCGACGTAGGGGTCAAAAACACTCGAAAAGAGACCGCTGGACACGCGACGACTCTTTAGGAGCTGATAGACCATCGAATGCTACAGTGCAAACGACTAGGAAACAGTACCTAGCTGGGTTAATCGCAAAAACGATCTAGAACTGTCTATCTCATTATTTCGGAGTGCTTGGAGACCATCGAGCAAAATGGCCTACTCGGTGGCGCGCAGAAATCTCTAAGCCTGTTTTAGCCACGCTAAACGCAAGGTACAAGTCATACTGCATTAACAACAGATAAAGAACATTTATTCCGTCTGCAAAAACACAAACAAACAGACACAATCAAGTAGAACAATAGGGAAATAGTGACGACTAGTTTTAGGGTGATTGCCAGCGATAAATTGACGTTGGGTGACTTTCATCTGCTGTTGCAATAGCCAAGAACGTTTTATTACGATGTGAAAAAGATTTCATCTCATAAATCCGGATTGCTTGTATTTCTTGGTGAACGGTTAGCTCTGGGCCTTCAACTCGGTAGATAGTTGACGCTACTGGATTAGTATTATCGGTTCCTAAATTAGCGACAGTCAAATACTGCTGATTTCCAATTTTGAATGCGTCTAAGTGTGTTGCTACTGGCGTGGGAAAGGAATGAATGAGCGTGAACTTTTGCTGCCAGGAATTCCAAACGTAGATGTCCGAGTATGCCTTAGTGTGGCTCTCTAGCAATCTATCATAGTGATAGGCAACAACTAAGTACGTCAGACTACCAACAGAGTATGAGATCATAGAAAAGGCGCGTTTGTCCCTGTCAAGTAGCGTCTGATGATGAACAAAATGACTTCCTGACCAACAAAATATCTTGGAATTCAAACCTTCTTCCAAATCATACGCACGTCTTGGGAAGCCAAGACAATGACGATTTCCTACCACAATATGTGCCACGTTGTGACCCCCTGTCACTGGCAATCGATCAAACAGATCAAATTTATCTTTGTCTTTATTCCAATAGTACACCGCCGCTTCTTCTGCTGTGTCGTAGTAGAATGGCAATATAAGGAAGCTGTATGAGCTTATTTGAACATATTTTGGTGACACTTTCTCTGCAAAAGCAAATACAATATTCTGGTGAAGAAGAAACCTTGACCCACGCCATTCGCGGATTTCACAGCCGCGATTATGCGTAGTTGAAAGAAAGCGTCTTCGTCCAATTTTCATGAACTCAGCACCTAAAGCTTGTGACGAGTCGCTAGGCAAACGGATGTGCTGGTGGGGAGCCAACAACGGATTTTCCCCTCTCAAATGAGATTCTCGAATTTGGTAAACCATCGAGCGTTTACCAGGTAGGTACAAGTAGTCGTTTCCATCAATTGAAAACGGCAAAACATGAAAGCTTTTTTCGGCTGAAACTGAGGTAAAGTTGACAAACACACCTTTGAATATAGCAGCCACAATAAAATTTGTTGGAAGAAAAGGTGTTTGTTACCTCCTAAGCCATCGCTATCACAATGAGTGTTGACCTTAATGTTGATAGTTTAGTACATGGAATTCTTCCACAGCGGTAAGCTTACCCTTCTTTCCAAACCTGCTAATTGTGACTTCACTTTCTGTAGGAAATATAGGATATAGATCTACTGTAGTTATGCCTAAATTAGAAAGATAGACAGTACAAGCAATGAAGAGTCTTCATTCTGTTGCGAGACAGGAAGAGAAGCTGCAAACAAGACTTTTTACACAGACCTAGGCTGACTTTGCTTCCTACTTACATGTCACTCTAACGACAAAGACGACGAGAAAACAAATTTTGGTGATGTCAAAGAGCATGTCTGTAGCAAACAAAGCGTTGACGTGCAACTGAGCGGTTTCTCTGACTCTGAGCTGCGCCTTCAGTAAAATACACTAGCGTAAAAGCCGGAGTATCAACCCGCGCGCCCCAACGAGCCCCTATCATACGGTTTCCTGATTTTATGCCGGTTGCCGTTTTTTTTTGAAGCCTCTACCGTGTAGATGGCCGTCATGCTTCCTTGATCTATACTCAAAAGAACTTAGGGCCCCGAGCGCGCGCTAAGAATCGAAATTGAACACGCCTACTCGCCGATCTTTGTCCGCCTTATTTGCCGCCGTTCCGCTTCCGATCGTCGCGCCGCCTCCGCGAACCTCTTCGTCGAACGTTCGAGCGTGTTTAGGTTTGGTTCGTTTCTCCGGGGGCCCTCGCGGGGTACGCCTGTGAGCGTGTATTTCGCTTCGCTGTCCCGTATGTTCTTTTCTTACTACATACTGGCCTTCGCCCGAAGTAGTCAGGTCACCTGACTACGCCCGAAGTACGTAAATGGGGATTATTACAAAACACGCGCAGAACTCTAATAGATTTCTAAATACAAGAAGACGGGTACACGGGTAGACTGTAGATATTCGACGGGTACACGTATTCGACGGGTACGGGATTTGTAAATTAAGACACTTATATACCCGTCGAAGACGGGTACAGACTGTAGGTATTCGACGGGTACACGTATTCGACGGGTACGGGATTTGTTAAGACACTTATATATACCCGTCGAAGATATGGGTACACGTATTCGACGGGTACACGTATTGGACGGGTACACATATTCGACGGGTACACATATTCGACGGGTACACATATTCGACGGGTACACGTATTCGACGGGTACACGATTTGTAAAGACATTTATACACCCGTCGAAGACGGGTACACGTATTCGACGGGTACACGTATTTGACGGGTTTTAATTAATTAAGGAAGCGGTGCTATCTGGACATCTCGGGTACGGGTACAGTACCCATGCAGGCCACTCCAGCAAACAGGTTCTTTCTGCTGATGTGGTCAGGGGATAATACAAAACAAGCGCAGAACTTTAATTAGTAGAGATCACATTTATATACCCGTCGAAGACGGGTACACGGCTAGTACATGAAAAAGCGTCTGAAAAGTGGTCAACTGTCCGGGACTTCTAATCATCATGTCTGGACTTCAGTACGGCAACAAAGTGATTCTTGCGCCCATGGTACGCATCGGCACTCTCCCAACGCGCCTCTTGGCTCTTGATTACGGGGCGGACATTGTATACGGCGAGGTAGGGGTCAAAAATACTCGCAAAGAGGCCGCCGGGCGCGCGACGACTCTTTAGGAGCTGATAGATCATCGAATGTTACAGTGCAAACGACTAGAAAACAGTAACTGGCTGTTTTAACCGCAAAAACGATCTAAAACTGTCTATCCGACTCGCAGAAGTTCTCAAAACGGTCGATTTTGTTCTTCCTGATGGAAGATGCGTTTTTCGGACGTGCGATCTGGAAAAAGACCGGGTTGTCTTTCAGATGGTTTGCAACAGTCTACTGGACATTACTAAGCAACGAAAAAAATTCCTGCACTTTCTTTTAGGGAACAGCAGATCCAGAGAGAGCTGTCAAAACTGCTCATCTAGTGTAGGTCGCAACCTGCGGCTAAAAATCTAGTTCAATCCTTCTGCGTTTGTAGGGAAAAGGATGTGGCTGGAATTGATGTTAATATGGGATGTCCAAAGAAGTTCTCCCTTGATGTGCATATAATAATTAATTAATTAGTTAGTTCCACTGAGAAAAACTCCTCTTTATTCTTAGGGTGGAATGGGTGCAGCACTTCTCAGTCAGCCGGAGAAGGTGTATCAGGTGTGTGCACTTTCTTTCTTTAGAATATTTTTCTCTAAATGCTGCCGTTCAAGATTCTGTCTAGTCTTGTGAAAGCTGTGTCTAAACCTGTTACATGCAAAATTCGAATATTGCCAACAGTAAGTGAAAGCACATACTCTAGACAACAGCATATAATAACCGTGGATCAATCTCAGATAGAAGAAACGGTATCTTTAGCCAAAATGATTGAAAGTACTGGAGTCAAGGCCCTTGCTGTACACGGGAGGTAGAATTCACACCCGCAATCGTGACTTAGTAATAATTTCTCTTTTGTGTCAGATTACAAACAGAACGACCGTTTCATAGCGTGCACACAGATTTCATAAAAGCAGTGGCTCAAAGCGTTTCCATTCCAGTCATAGCAAAGTGAGCCTCTTGGCCAAATAGATAAAAAGTGGTATCCTTATTCACCGATAGCGGGGGTTCCGGCGATTGGATCAAGACGTATGAAGACATAGAAAAGTACAAAATAGAAACAGGTTTGACACTAGAAATTATTCCAGTCTTGTCCGAGAGATTCCTCCCTAGGCACGGCTTCGGTTATGATTGCCAGAGCAGCTGAGTGGAATCCTTCTATTTTTCGGTAGCAATCGAATAATTCTTATTTGGTGTTCAAACGATTCCTATCAGAAAGGAAGGCTTGCTTCCTGTGGACGACGTAGCAAAAGCGTACATCAAATACGTTAGACTACTGTTATATTTTTTCCAGCTCTGGTTGCTTCAGCGTTTCATAGGCTGTACGATATTGTTCTCACTCTATCAACGCAAAGTATTGCCTTGCCCAAATAATGCGCGAATGCCTTGAATCAACTAAAGGACGTCAACTTCTGTCTGCAACGTCACTTAGACAAATATGGTAGTGTACGGCAAAATTATTGATTATTGATTTACGTGCACTTTCCACTAGTGCGGTTTGGGGAATGGAAGACAGCTACGATTTAAACGAAGACGAAGTGTCAAAAAGAGAAGAGGAAATTGGTGTCGATAGAGAAGTGCGTGCAATGGTGATGCTCACTCGGCATGTGATCCTGTCTGCAAATAGGGTACACCTTTGAGGAGTAGCGCCAAACGACGGCGAATCGAAGCGGAAGAGAACGAATACGGAGTTTGGGAGTTGCCTGTGATGTACAACAAGTACAGTAGACGCTGGGGTAACATATTTCAATTATTAATTTTCTTGCCAATCTTTATAGGAAAGAGTATAGATCTAAGGAGACGCCTAAAGGGACAATAAACAATAGAGCTATGTAAGCAAAGTAAAGAAACTTTCGTACTCTTTGTGACTGATACTGTGGCAGGTTGCGGAAGATAGGGAAGCTCACCTACGAAACGGTTTGCATGAAGAAAATTGGACTAAACATCAAAAAATCTCGTTGTCTATTTGTACAGACAACGAGGCAGAGCGATCGCCACTTCAAAACAGTTCTAACAATAAACGGAGAAAAATACTCGTCTAGTTTATGGTGAGAAAGACAAGCAAATGCCTTGTGCGACCGACAGAGTTTTTTTGGTGTATTTCAGGAGTAAAAGTAAAAAGCTAGCCGAGCAGTCGGCGGCACTGGCGTATCTACAGATGACGAAAATGCTAGAGAACAGCGCCGCCAATGATAAATAGATCTTTATAACTTTACCTCGCCTTGGAATATTTTCTTTAGTAAGTTCCAATCTCTATACAGTGGTTTCTTTACTTGACTTTCTTACTTTATGTTCCGGTTCACTTAGAGACGTCTCTTTAGGTTTCTTTGGCAATTCATCGTCTGCAATACTTCCGCAGCTACTGCTCAGGAGTCGTTCCATCGAGGAATTATAGTACCCGATATCCACTATGCTTAATTCCGCCGAGGCATTGGCAACAGAGCCGCAGCTCCTGCTCAGGGGCTCTTCCCTCATGTGCCGAAGCGAGCGGTGGCCTTGTCCAGCGCCAGCCACGCTAAGAAATCCGCTATCTTCCAACCGTATCACGTCAATTGAATTCGATCTCTCATCAGAGCCTTCGCTAACGCCACTGCAGTGCTGCTCTATCAAAACTACGGGCAGTCGTACCGCTGCTCCGCTGCTACGACGACGATTCTCCTGGTTCCCTTCCTCGTCGTTGAACGCACAGCTATCGTGGCTAACAGACGACGAGCGTCGCGTATCCTTCAAACACGACTTCTTTGGTCCACTCGAAGCGGAACTGGAGCTCGAACGTCGCCGTTGCCCGTTACCGTCATCCATCACAAACGTCACAACCGACGCCTTTCTTCGTCGTCCACTCAAAGTCGACGATGTACTCGATCTACGCCGTCCAGATTTCGCCGACAGCCCGCTACCTCGTCGACTTCCCAACGACAATCGGCGTTCGGAATCGATCGCCGACTCCTCCCCATCGCTACCGATAGTCCAGTCGTCCTCCTCCTCGAGCGGTTCCAATACCGGTAGACAACACTTGCGACATCGACGACTCAACGCCTCCTTATAATCCCTATAGAGAGCTTGTTCCAAATGATACAGAGTCATAGGACGAGGTTTCCTTTCGTCGTCGTCATCGTCGTCGTCATCGTCGTACGCAAAGCTCTTCTTCGTCGCCTTCTGCACGTAGTCCATTGAATCGTGATCGACTCCGACCCACAGGTCGCGAAGTGCGACGACAGATATGCACTGGGTCGACGAACGACGTCGCGCTCGAACGACGCGTCCGGCTTTCTTCTTCAACGACGCGTAGACTTTGGCGGCAAAAAGAAGAACAATCGTCGTCATGTCGTCGATGAAGATGAGTAGACTTTCGATGCAGTAAGCGCTCGCCGGATCAAATTTCGTCGCCTTGGAGACGATCGGCCAAATGGGAGAGAAGATAGTGAAGAGAAAGTGAACGCACACGGCGGCCGGAAGGCTCTTGTTCTCGCTAAATCCCAACTGGACGAACCGGATGCGATACGCCTGATAGGCGGCAACGGCGAGCATCGCGAAGTGAAAGCTATAGAAAGGCACGAGCCAGGGAGACATGCGACAGCCAATGTATCGCAACGTGCGCGTGAGGAAACGCTTCTCCGTTAGCGGACGATCCATTCCGGTCCAGAGAATGAGAATCGCGGCGATACAGAGGAGCGATAGCCCGAGCCAGCGGACGAGTCGTGGATTGGTCAGCCTGCGCGTGACATTCTTCGCAAAGATCGGATTGATCTGCGTGAAGCGATTGATTCGATAGAGCGAGAGGGTGAGACAGACGGTGGTGAGCGTGAGTCCGACGTGATAGAGCCACGGACGCACGACGCACGTCAGAGGCGACGCATCAAAGTATCCAATCAATACGTGAAAAGCACGAAGAATCGTTCCAAGTAGAAGAAAATAGAGAAGCAGGTCGCCGAAGACGGCGACCACTTCGCGATGTCGATGTTTCACGGTGAATATCGACGCGAGCACGGCGACAATAATCGTCACGGCGGCGAGCGTCGTCGCAACGGCGACCGGTTGCGAACCGGGCGAATAGAGACACGGGCTCGCGTCGACGCACTCGTCGCATCCCGACGAGCACTTGCGACACTGAAACGCCGTCGGATCGAGAAGTCGACTCGGTTCGCCGCGCGCGAGTCGATCGCCTTCGCGTTCGACGTCTTCGCCGTCGAAACCGATCGTTCCGTCGTCGACGACGACGATCGACGGCGTGTCGTCGAGGAGAAGATACCAGCCGCGCTTGCACGTGCAAACGTATGAACCGCGTTTGAAACCGCGTCCGGCAATGAAACGGCAGTCGGTCGTCTCGGATTGACAGTGATGACTACCGAGAAATTGATCAGTTAGAACGTCGCCGTCGTCGCTATACGAAACATTCGTCGTTGTCGGCGTCGGATCGCATTGATTTATGTCGATATTACTCAGATCAATATCCACGGACGTCACGCCAATGTAGGTGTAGTTGTTCCCTCGGCGAGGATCCCTTGCTAGAAATGGCGCCAAGAACGTTATCATCCATCGGTATGCTCCGCCGCAATCATAATAGGGCTTTGTCCAATAGCCGTCTGTCAACTTGACAACGGGATCCTTTGTTGTGATGACGTTGCCATTGACGTCGCCTGTCATGAACGTCCACAGTTCCCAATCAGTTTTTCCTGCGAGCTTCCGTCTCGGTCCGTCCCACCATTCGGCCTGGGAGGCGTTTAGATCCGTGTACGCGTAATCGGGCACGGAGAGATCCTTCATCGCGACGAACGTCGAATCGTTGTGCGACTCGAACGCGTACGGGCAGAAATTCTTATAGTCCTTGTACTCGTACTCGCCGAAACAGACGCCCGATCCCATGATGCTCGTCTGCGTTCGAACCGTATTGGCGACGATTTCGTAGAGCCAAACGTCGTCGAGCGGTCCAAACGACGAATCGAAGTCGTCCGACAACGACGACGAAATCGAAATCGTCCCGTTTGGACGTCGCGCCGCCCCGACGGCGTTCTTCGCCAACGGGAGTTGAAGAGTGACGAAATTGGCGACGAAGACGGCGACTCGTGCCGTCGGTTCCCAGCGTTTGACGTCGTATATGAGCTCGACCGTGTCGACGGCGCCCACCGTGCAGTTACCCGCCGCGCCTTCGATGCTCTTCTGGTGCACCATTTCCATTGCTCTCACCGCTTTGCTGCGCTCGCGCGACGTCTTCGTCGTCTTCGTCGTCGTCGTCGAGCCGACGAGGAGGAGGAGGATGGGGAGGACGAGTGGGGTCATCGTTGCTGCTCGTTTACGATAGTGTTGCTATATCTCGCCGTTATTGATTGGTCGCGTGGGAATCCTTGCGCTCTCTCTATCGCCTGTCCGAAAGTATTTCCTTTTCCTCATTGCCTGGCTGCTCAACCGATATTCGGCTGGCAATCTCGCGCAACAAGAAAGGTTGAAAGTAGTATCGTAGAGTCGACATTTGGTAAATTTTGCTTCACATACGGGCGTTTTTGCTAACGTTTAGTTGCCCGTATATGACGAGTTTTCGGAGCTGTTTTTACGCGCAGTTCATGCACCATTGTTAAATTTGCAGTTGAGATCACGGCTAGAGAAGGCTTTAGAAGCCATGGATTCATCGAAGAGAGGTCAGGTGTAGCCAATCCAGAGTAACACTCTAGCAGACTCACTGTCCTCACTTTTGAACTTAATTAGCTCAAGAACTGACTATATCACATAAATTGAGCTTCTAGAAACAGAAAAACAGCAGTCATTTTACGTGAGCTTCATAGCGTTAGAAGCTCAGTCTTCTTCTCCAAAGCCATCACTTCTGGGTCATTCCCAACTATTTCGTGGCCGGTCTCTGTGCTATGTTCTGCAAGTGTCGTCATAAGTAGCTACAGAAGACTTTGCGAAGACGTTGTTTCATCTGCATCACGCGCTACATTACTGCCAGCCTTTACAAAAAGCGGTAGGCAAAACCAGGTCTCATGATGGCCAATAAATAACGTTGCCGCCGCTTCGTATCACGTGATTGGGCGTAGCCGTACCGTACGAGAAAAGTTGCAGCGCGGCGCGAGATCGCGATTCACTTCAAGACGCGAACCACTACTGTACTTCCAAACACTCTTCCAACAGAGTCCAAACAAATCTTCGCTAACGCGCGTTTGCGAGCAGCTGAGTAGAGCCCTGAGTAGCAAGTTGGGTGATCGAGTAGGCGCCATGCTCTCGGCCATCCTCATCTTAGCCTTTTTCCCGAGCTTTCAGTGTTCCCGCGATCGTCCAAACTTTGTTCTTTTATTCGCCGACGACTATGGCTGGGGCGATCTTGGCGCTAATTGGGAGACAACGAAGGAAACCCCCAACTTGGATCGGCTTGCAGCGACCGGCATCCGCTTCACCGACTTTCACGCTGGTGCGTCAGTTTGCACTCCATCGCGAGCTTCCTTGCTGACGGGGCGACTCGGAATACGAACGGGAGTCACGCACAATTTTAACCCAATGTCCAAATACGGACTTCCTCTGAACGAAACGACTACCGCGGAAATGCTTAAGAAAGCAGGGTATTCAACAGGAATGATTGGTGAGCTCGCGTTCAAATCTTTTACTTAATTATTTTGGTTTTATTTATTTATTTATTTATTTATTTTTGTGCAGGTAAATGGCACTTAGGCCAGAACGGATCCTATCATCCTATAAACAGAGGTTTTGATTTTTACTACGGCATACCCTACAGCAATGACATGGGTTGCGTCGACGATCCTGGCTACGACCTACCAATGAAGAAACCCTGTCCTAAAAGCGACCACGATCGCCGATCATCTCTTCTTTTTGAAAGTGCTTCCGGCGAATTAGCATTGCCTCTTTATCACAATCTCAAAATCATTGAACAGCCAGTGAATTTGGATACTTTAAGTGACCGCTACAAAACCATGGCTGACGAATTCCTGTCCAATCAAACGGCAGACAAACCCTTCTTTCTTTACGTCGCCTTTGCTCACATGCACGTGCCTCAAAATCACAATCCCAAATATTCGAACGCGTCGACGCGTAAAACAATCTTTGCAGACACGCTCCTTGAAATGGATTCGACTGTTGGAGTCATAGTGGACTCGCTGCAGCGAAATGGCCTAACAAATAACACTCTTGTTTGGTTCACCGGCGATAACGGACCGTGGGATTCAAAGTGCAATTTGACCGGTACAGCGGGACCGTATCAAGGTTTATGGGAAAAGAAGAATTCTAGTGGCTCGACTTGTAAGTTTACTACGTGGGAAGGAGGCCATCGTGAACCTGGTATAGTTGCTTGGCCTGGTAGGATTAGACCACGCGTTTCGAATGCTCTTGTCAGCGCCTTAGATGTTCTTCCTACGTTCAGTGCCTTGGCTCGTGCTCCACTTCCAGCCAATCGAATGTTTGACGGCATCGACATAAGTCACGTGCTATTGAACGGATCTGAGGCGGGGCACAAGTTTTTGGCACATCCGAACAGCGGAGCATCCGGGCTGAAAGGCGATCTTGATACGTTGAGAAAAGGGGATTGGAAGATCATGTATCAGACTGGTGGAGCAAAGCCTTGCAATCACTCAGGGGGAAAGAGTATACGCCACGACCCACCCTTGCTGTTCAATATCAAGGACGATATGCAGGAGAGCACTGCTCTTGATGTAACGAAGAAGCCATATGCGCAGGTTCTGGCTGAGATGAAGCAGCTACTCTCGCAGATAATGGAAAGCATTGCAAAGGATAATACAACTGTGGCAAATTATGACGAAGATAAGAATGCCAGACCTTGCTGCAATAGCAGTCACGTTGCGTGCAGGTGTACTGTGTAGATTCTTTTGTTTTTTCCTCTTATGCCTTTTGCAATTGGTTTTCTTTCCTAAGCTGTCAGCTGAATAGCTAATTGATGTGATTAACTGCTGCAAAAGCGTGAGCTGATGCCCAAGAGATCGACGAACGACGCAGTGAAACTGACATCTACTGATACTGCATGTCTGCTGTGACGTCATCACAAGTAGCCAGCACACTTTCGAAACCGTTCTTCCGTACGATATCTAACACTGAAACAAACTTGACCGTTCTGACTAAACTTCGTTGACAAACTGAAAACATGAAAGACAAAAATTAAACATCAATTGATCGAGCTGCTGAAGACAGCAGTCATGTTTTATATGAGCTTCATAGCGTAAGAAAAACTCAATTCTTTCTCTAAGCTCATCACTTCGAAGTCATTCCTACTATGTGTTGCCACGTGTGCGCAATATTCTGCAGGCGTGAAAACGTCGGCCACAACAGAAGGCTTAGCGTCATAGTAGAAGACATTGCTCATTGTCATGCCGTACTCAGGAGCTAAGCGAACGTCCTCGATAACCGGGACGCAGTCTGCGGAAGTCGCGTCTAAACCCCAAGTAATCGAATGGTCTTGAAAAAACAAAATCATGACCATTTATGGATTTATGTAAAACGACTTACTGAATCTTGTCATTGTGGCCTCCCACTGGTTGATCCTTAGCGCTGAAGTTCCCATGCCGTATGCATAATTATAGGCGTAATTTGCATTGAGTGGAACGCCCCATGTTTCAAATGGTTCACTTGCCAACACCTTTTATAAGGAGCAATTAATTAATTAGCACTCAATGCGTGAAAGTTCTCTTTTCGCTGCTTTCAGACCTACCAGACATTTCTTGGTTGTTGGAAAGATAATGTAGTATTTATCCTTTTCACTGATGGTTGTGATATTTCTGAATTAGATTAAAATTAAATAGGTCAGTTTTAGTACACGCCTTTCTTCGTGAATTTTACCTTTCTTCCATTTTACCGATCTTGTATTTACCGCTGGTTGCAAATCTCTTATTTGGCGCATCGTAGGAGACCTCGATGGTAGCATACAAGTCGATGGCATAATTCTCCACGTCAGCTCCCATAGTCCACGTCGGCGGAAAGTTGCATCGTTGCGGTGGCGTTGCATCAGTAGTAAGAAGAGAAGCGAGAAGGAAAAAAAGAACGGCTTTCATTGTTCTGTACTAACGGTTTCCGATTCTGCGCTTTGTAAAGGCCCCTCCTTATCGCCATGGTAAACAAATAGCAATCCAGTCTTCGCGCTAACACTCTCGACACTGACGAAAAAGAAAGTCACTGCAAGTTAATTTTCTAGAACCTCTCATTTGCTGCACGTACGTAGCATGGTCGCGGTCGCTGGTCGTGCGTGACGTCACGCTTTCGCGGGTTATACGGGAATCTGGCAAACATCATGGCGGCCCGTCAGTCGACAATAAACGTCCATTTTCCAGCAAGAAAACGCGCATCGGGTTCCCATCCGAGTGCGAAGCGACGGAAAACACACGAAGATTCTCTCGTGACGACCGCTTCACCGTCTTCAAAGGCAAAAACTGCCGAAACACCTTCCAAGCCAGGTGCGAGGCGATCTCATGCAAACGAAACGAGAATATAAACTTGAAACGTGCAGAGAGTATCAAAAAGAGCTCGTCGCTGGTGTCGCTGGCGTCCCAGCGACGAAAAGCTCAAGACTTACGCGACCAATCTCGCCGTAACGATGAAATCGAGCCGAATCGATTGGAAAAGCGCTATCAATCGATGGCCAATGATCTAAAAGCAGCATCGTCGCGCGATTTGATGGAAAGAAAGCGAATAGTGGGAAAATCCAGCGGATATCCGGAGCCAATGCATTTTGGAAAAAGACAATTGGAAACAGAAAAACCTGATCGCGTCGATTTAAATAGTTTAGGGTGCGTTGATCACAATAATTAATTACTTAATTTATTTGGTAATTTTTTTAGATCTGGTATACCTGCTTACCAAAAATTTGAGCATCTTGTTCGTAAGGAGTCTTCCGTTGCGTTGGAATTGCCCCAGAATTATAAGAGTTTGGCCGAGAAATTTCACTGTGTGGATACAGTCGTTTCATTGATGGGAAAGCGCAACGAAACGTGCACGTTTCACAAGCTGAAGAGTTCCGTACAAGAAATGTCTAGAAAGTGAGCTAGCCTAAGTTAACGTAAAAAAACAGAAGCTGTGTCTCTCCCGTAATGCCTTACAGGAAGGAGTCTCGTAGTACATTATTTACTCTTTTGATTCTGTCTTGAATGATGCTTTGATTTTACCAATAGGTCTTTTGTCGAGAAAAATCTCGGGCAGATGAAGACGGTTTTTCCAACTGCGTATCACTTCGGCCAGGTAAAGGGTCTTCCGTGGTACGGAGCTCAGAAGGAGAAGCCAGATTATCAATTGACTGTCGACATCAATCCTTTCGCTGTGGAAGAACTCGAACGAGACGGAGCCGTTAGACAAGTTGGAGTCGATGAAAAGAAACCTGTAACGACATCCTTGCTATTAAAGAGGAGAACGGTCTTTAACAGGAGACTGTTGGGTCAAGTTAGGAAGCACCATAGGGTACGTTTACCCAAGTAATAGATGTTCTTAACTTACTTTTTTGGCAGGAATTTCTGGCTTCAAAAGAAGTATCGATTCCTGACGATCAGATACGGCGATGGCATCCCGAATTTCGGCTGGATCAAGTGCCTCACGTCGAGTCGTCTCCGCTTCCCGAACCTCCGGTTGTGAAACGATATTCCACAGCGAGTGACATGCTGGAGACAGCGAGAGCTGGAATGGCGCCACCGAAGGTAGTAGGTTTAAACTCAGTGTCATCATAGCAATGTACGTTTGTAGGTCATTGAAGCGTTGGAGTCTACTGCAGCAAAAGCCAAGAAATGCCTTGAAATAAAACGCGAGGATACCAAGGTATATTATATCCGTGTTTTATCTTGACCTTCTCTTGCAATATCACACTACTGCGTCAGTTGGTTGTGTGGATAATGCGAGAGGTAGAGTGACGTTATGGTGACTGAAGGTGCACTAGCATTTTTTGTTGCTCTGCACTTCAACGCTGTGAAACAGAAATCTGATTGGTAATTCATAGGTTTTATCTGTTGATAAAGTCACTCCAACTGAAGAAAAGACCAAGAATTCGGCTTTGAACGGTGTATGTCAATCGCTTATAGAAAAGGTAAATCAATAGTTAATTCTTGTATCAATTTCCTGTGTAAAAATGGAGGGTTAGTTAGTCTTTTCTTCACCTCTCTGAAAATGCATGCACTTGCTCTCTCTTTCAGCTGCGTGTAAATTTGGGAGGAAGATAAATACTAGAAGAGTGCTTGCGATGTAGTTCTTAAGGCCCCTAGACTCTCATCTCAGCAGTCCCGCGTGACAGTCACTCCTTTTCTTCGTCACAGATACGAGCTAAAGAAAGAAGGCGCGTGGAGGAAGAAATGACTCGAGATCCAGCGACAGAGAGACAATTGTCCATGATGGAGCGTCTCCCGGAAATGTGTCACATCCTCAGAAGGTAAGAGAGGAGAAAAGAATCAGTCAGCACTACAACGTTTTCCTTAGTCTCTTCGTATCTGAAAAACGGGGTGCCATACCGTGGGACTCAGTTATACCCAAGCTACAAGACAGCTGTAGTAGTGGAATTTCACAAGGTTAATATTAACACCGTAACTGCGTACAATACTCAAGCTTGATGCTCCATAGTTGCTGCTGGGGATCATTTGGAGCTGCTGCGCGACGTTGTTCCCGATTGGCTAACGATCATCACCATCCGCGGTACTAGGTACGTAAAGCTAAATCGGAACGCTGATACGGGCAAAGTTATAGACAAAATTCGTACGAAACAATCTGCATTACGTTCTAAAGTAGGCTAGTTCTATATAAAAGTACGTTTCATCGCTCTTTTTTTGAAAAAGTTCTAATCTCATATCGAGTGTAGCAACAAGTTGCGCAATTTATGATAAAGGTTCTCATAATATGCTGCCGGTATGACCGAATCGTTAGTCTTACCACAATCGCTGAGCAGTGTGCGCAAGCGACCTGCAATTAGCTTAGGAGGGTGTACTAGCAATCCGCGTAGACTGAGCAATTTTGACTGAAAAATGTCCGAGCACAACACCTGAAAGTTGTTTGTTTTGATGTTCGTTGTACACTTGCCTTTTTCCTTATCGCAAATTGCAACGCAGTCGAAAAAATTGCACTCGTCATCTCTCTTGCATTTTGGCTGGGTAATAATGAACTTTAGCTGTTCGGTGAAAAACGTTAGATCGATGTCAATAGCATAGACAATGAATCCAGGAGTGATCCCAAAATTAGATTCCTGTACGTCGCACATGAACAATTCCCCGTATGGCGTATTTTTGAAACTTTTCACCATATCGAGAAAGCTAAGCGCAACTCGAACACGCTCCTCCCACGTGTGACGAGAGCTAATGGGATGGAGAATGGGTAGAAAATCATCAGAGGTAATATATTCCATTGCATAGACGTGACCGCACCAACCATATAGGGCCGGAACGTGCTGAGTGCCCGTCAGAAGCAGAAGCCTCATGAACTCGTCCTGACCGAGAAGAGAGAATAGTGTCAGACTGTCGGCGAGAGTCAGATTCTTCTCGCCCAGAAAACGTTTTGCCATCATTTTGTCGTCAACTGAAAAAGGTTTGATGACGTCGTTTGCTTGCCTAAAGACGGCATCTCGAATCATTTTGTCTCTTTCTCGTTCGGATAGACGTCGCAGCAGGTCATCTTCAATAGGTACGTAATAGTGAAAGACACTCCTTTCGGACGCTTTTACAATGACAGGTCTGTTCTCATATTGGGCTTCGATGACAATCTTGCCACCGTGACCGAGACAATGTTTATAAACGATGTCGCCGTTTAGACACAACGGACGACAGAGAGGTCCACTGATGACGCCTTTGCTAAAGTTGAGACACTGGGGGATGGCAATGTTAGCAATTGTCTCTACAATTAGACCGTTTTATCTCTTCTTACCACGTCGTTTATGAATCGTCTGTCTTCGTCGTCGCTGCAGCGACCCAATGCTTTATTAAAACGCTCTGGCGCAATTTTAGGATGGAATACGAGGAGCAAAAAGAGCAAGAAAAGCAAACAAGGCCCGATAAGAAGAATCTTTACAACGTTGCACAACGTGCAGCACCGTCCGCAACGTCGTACGATGAAACGTAAGCTAATCATTGTCGTATCGCTAAAACCAGCTAAAACGTTCTAAAGAACATCCGGGACGTCTTTTTAACTTCCTGCGCTTGCGCCATCGTTATCTTTTCGCCCCCCTTCGTCGAAATCGAGAGGAAATTGCTCCCAATCGCGTCTTCCATCGACACGCCTGCATCGCTATCGCGCGCGCACCGTCTTTATTTCTTCGAAGTAAGTGGAATCGTAGACACGCGAAGTGGTCCCCCTCCCCGAAGCACCGCCCCCCTGCCCGTTCCGCCCAGACACCCATTCCATGATTCGCCGCCGTTCCCGCGCGCGACAAGCCAATAAAGACATAAGAGCGCAACGGCGGCTCACCGACGTTCAATTAGACTCAAAAACAGACATCGCAAACGAAAAGAACTACCGTTGCTAATCTCCCGCGTCTCGTCTCGCTGATTCTTGGCACGCGGTCCCCCCTCGCTACAAAAAAATAAGAAACAAATTCCCCCGACACGCATCCGGGCGCGGCACTCATTCTCTCGCTATCGGGGGGGCCCCTCCACGGAGCTTCACTTACCGGCGTCTCCCCGCCCCGCCCCTAAGGCACGCGAGCGCAAGACAACCGGGACCATAGCCAGCTATGGGCGACGCGGAGGCGGCGTCGGCGTCGCACACGACCAAATCCCTCTTCGCCGTCCAATTGGAAGTAACGGCAAAACTCCTCGAAGCGGAACATCGCAAACTGGACGCTCTAAGAGCCGAAATAACGACGGGACTCCATCGCGACGGCAGCGCGGGCGTTCTCGCCGGCGACAGTCTCGAAAAACAGCAGGCGAACTACCAACGACTTCAAATGCAATACGATCGTTTGAATAAAGAGTATCAAGAGGCGGCGGTGAACGTTTTTCGTCGCGCCACGCAGCCGCAGAAATCGCAGCGAAGCGTCCCGGCGCTCGGCATGAAGCAGACGGCGAAAGCGCGTCCGAGCATCTTCGATTCGATTTTCAACGCCGATCAGCCGTCCGGCAAGCGATCGCGTCGAAAGCCGAGTATCGGCGACGGTTCGATTATGTGCATTTCGCCGACGGGCAGCACGTCGTCCGTCGAAGAGGGCGGGGTTTCGGAGAATGGGGGCGTGGACTCGGCGTCGGCGGCGTCGGCGGCGGCGACTCATATGCTCTATTACGAAGACGGGAATTTGATTGCGGGAACTTTGGACGCGCTCGTTCGACATTTGACGCCGTCGTCGAATCATTATCCCGATCGCGTTTTCATTTTCGCGTTTCTGCTCTGTTCGCGATTGTTTATACGACCCTACGACTTGCTTCAGCGCGTTTCGCGCGCTTTTCAGCTTCAACATCGAACGTTCGTCGCCGCTGCCGCCGCCGCCGCCGCCGAAGAGAACGACGTCGCGTCGTCGTCGTCGTCGCCGAGTCCGAATTTCGTCCAACTCGTCAGCGAGTGGACGGAGATGTTCGCCTACGATTTTCGGGACGAACGCATGATGCGTAATCTGAAGGAAATCACGCAGCTGTGCGCGTCGTCGAGCGCCGATCTTCGTCACTCCGTCGGTCAAGTGATGCAGGGTCTCATCAAGAAACTCTCGACGCTCGACAAGTACGAGGCGATGCTCGCGCGCGCCGAAGCGGCGTCGATGGAAAAGCAGGCGGACGGCGTACACATCGACATCGTCGACGTGTGCGACGACGCCGACGTTCTCGCTCGACAGCTCGTTCACATCGAGATGGAACGTCTGACGAATATCGGCGCGGAGGAGTTCATACAGGCGTTCGTCGACGAGGGAAACAAGGCGACGACGGCGACGGCGTTTCGCGACATGAAAAAGACGACGAATCTCGAGGCGTACGTCGAGTGGTTCAATCGGCTTTCGTATCTCGTCGCGACGGAGATCTGCGTCGGCGGGCAGACGCCGAAGCATCGCGTGCGCGTCATCGAGTTTTTCATCGACGTCGCGCGAACGTGCTTTCGACTGGGCAACTTCAACTCGTTCATGGCCATCGTGAGTGGGCTCAATATGACGCCTGTGTCGCGTCTGAAGCGCACGTGGTCGAAATTGCCGGCGGGAACCGATTTCAATGAGCTCGAACAGCAGATGGATCCGACGAGCAATTTCGCGTCGTATCGCGGCGCATTGACGAATGCCGTCGAGTCGTCGTCGACTGAGCCGACGAACGCGAAAAAGTGCGTCATACCGTTCTTCTCGCTTCTCATCAAGGACATCTACGTGCTGAATCAGGTTCGAGCGAGCAAGCTTCCCGACGGACGAATCAATTTCAAGAAATTCTGGGAAATGTCTCAACTCATAACTCAATTCATGTCGTGGAAGCGTTTGGTGCCCGACTACGCTCGCGACAAGGTCGTGCTGAATTATCTCATGACCGCGCCCGTTGCCGCCGAGGACGCGCTCTATTTGTCGTCATACGAGGCCGAGTCGCCGGAGACCCAATTCGAGAAAGACAACCTGAAGGCGTTGAAGTTGAAAATGAGTGCGAAGAGCCGAGGGTCCGGTCATTTCGGCGCGTCGTGAGAGTGAGAGAGCGCGCGCGCGTATGCCAGTAATTATAGTAGACTGTCTGATACATTCAAACACTTTTCTTCTTGACGAGACGCCCGCCAATTTTTTTTCTGCTAAGGTAAGGCGCCTATTGATACTGGGCTTTTGTTGTCATTTTTTATTTTAACTTTGTGCTCCTGTCGATTTGATTTTTTATAATGCAATGGTATACAGTAGACACATGCGCACATCTATCACAACAGGAAACGTACTACACAACTACCGTCAAGTATTCATTCTAATTCTTCTTTCTCCTTCTTTGGTGCACGCGGCGGTGGCTGGCTGGGTGGTTCAGATATCTTTCCACGCGGGGCTGCCGTCGTCGTACTACGCACGGGTGCACTAGCAGGTGCCCATTTCTCATTATTCAGAGCAGCCTATCAATGGAACAAAACGTCAATTTTTTTCTATATCCAAGTTCAAACTCGTCTTACAACAAGATAGAGGACGCCGGCCGAGAACAAAAATATCGCGCCCAGTATAGTCGGTAAGCAAAAGCAGAGCGGAACGCAAGCCCTATATATACATATTATTAATTAATTAATTCAAACACGAGAGAGGAGAGGAGTGAGTACGTACCCCATGTAGAGAACGAATCGAATGAAATAGATAGAGTAAAGGGGTCCAAGAGGTTTATATACGGCCTCGAAGTATCGCTGAAAGCTGCGAATAGGGTATACAGTATTTGGTCGTTTCACGAGGGGGGCGTGTGCACGTACATTCGGGTTGGCGTACTCCCTTTTCGTCTCTTTCCTCGGGGGTATTCGAGTAGAAACAGAACGACCGATAGCGCTCTAACAAAATAACACTAGCATCTTTTTCGTTTTCTCGTCTGCGATCCGTTTTACATTGCGTAGTAGGCCGCCCATGTGTTGGGGAAACCGAAACAGCCAATAATGCCGCCCATCAGGATGGCTAGAGAGATGAAAAAAGAACGAGAGGATGTGAGACTTTCAATCGCATCGCGGGGGTTCCCTGCACCAGAAGTCGAGAAGACGGCCTGCACGTTCGCCCAAATGGACCATTCGATTCGACCCATGCTGTTTGTGACGCGCTGCGCACAGCCAAAAGGGACGCAAATACAGAACGGAATGTCTTGAGTACAATTCCGGATGTTGTGACGTCAGGCCCTGCCCATTACGGGACTCCAACATCCCGGACGCGTTTCCACTTTCGCGATGGCCGGCGAGCTAAAATCGAAGGTTCTGTCGTCGTTTAAGCTTCACGGTCTCTCTCTTCGAAGGTTAGAGGCAAGGCCTCGTTGCCTGCCTTTCGACGGCTACCCGTTGGTCCTCATTTTTGGCGGGAATTATTTCTAGCGACGCTTCCAGACGTCTCTGCGAAGCATTGGCGCCAGTTTCGCGCGCGGAAGTAAACATGTGGCTGGACAAAATCGTCGACGTGATTCAAAAGCAACCGCGTAAGTCCAAAAGACACAACGAAAAAACGCGCGTAATCCGGGGCCCCGCAATGCAAAAGCGCGCCACATGACGTCGTTCTAATGGAAGACTCGTCAAAAATCAAACAAGTCGACTTGGAAAGCCTCGAAGCCGAATTCAAAGCGTGGCTGAGCGCCGGCGCGCGCGAAGCGTCCGAAAACGAGAGCCTCGCGCTCGAATTAGGCATAGCGCGACGCCAACTCGAATTCAGTCAAGCCGCCGCGAAGTCGGCAAACGAGACGACAAACGAACTGCGCGCGCAAATCGCGCGTCTCCACGACGCAATCGCGCGCAGCTTCGATCGCGACGAAGAGAATCGGCGCCTTCGCGAACGAATCGACGCGCTCGCGCGTCAAATCGCGACGCTCGAACGCGACGGACGCGCCGAACGCGAGAGCGCGTCGACGACGCTCGCGAACGCGCGTCGAGCGCACGCCGACGAAATTCGAACGCTTCGCGACGAATTGACGCGCGACGCCGAGCGCGCGACGAATCGACTCGAGCGCGTCGTTCGCGAGAGGAGCGGCGAAGTGCGCGATTTGCGTCGCGATTTGGAGACGATCGAGAAACGGCATCACGACGAGATTTTGAAAGTGCGACTCGATTGCGACGGGAAATTGTTGAAATTGCAAAAGACGTTTGATCGTCGAAGGGACGTCGACGAACCGGATTCGGTCGTCGGATGGCAGAGAAGGATTCGAGGGTCCGAGGAGGTGATTGGTGCGCTTCGACGGGAAATTGCGACGTTGAAGGACACGGTTGCGGAATTGGAACGCGCGAAAGGGGGATCGTCGTCGTTGGCGTCGTCGCGTTCGAAGAGAGGACGATTGGGATTGCTATGACGTGGAGAAAGAAATTTTGCTTTGGACCCTACTAGTACATAGTTATTACATGTATTGCATTCGAAGAGAGATACCTTAGTGCTTGTTTGGCCGACAGTTTAGTTCCTTACGTTGATGTACTATGTACATCTGTGATTTTTTTCTAGTTACGTCATCGCTGCTCGATCTTGAAGTCATTGAGTTGGCCATCGAAGAATGCGGCACTGCATCTGAACAAGAAAAGTACGGAATGCTTTATCGATGTCTTAGTGATACATGCTCATATCTGTCTCTCTTACGTGAAGTGATCAGACTCTTCAGGTCATTGATGCATTCAGGTATGATAACGCCGAATCCATTATATTGTAACCGTCTTTCTCTAGCATTCCGAGACTTGTGTATAATAATGATCGCAAGAAATTTTTACTGTTAGATTATTAGCGCGTTTTTCTCTTTACCAACCACGTGCTCTGTCACAGGAATTCGGCGTCGAAACCTTGTCTTCACGCCAGCGCTGATGCCAAAACCGACCTTTTTAAGGAACGTTACATGATTTTGTATCAGGTACGTTGTATGGGTGCCGCGGCTTTCTTCGTTTAAACGACTCTCTCTCGTTTGAAGCGTACCATGCGCCATCGGCTCTTCATTCCGCCCGTGCCCGGATCGGCTCCTCATCAAGACACGAGAAAATTTCAACTCAAAACCGTCGAATATCTTCTGGGAACGACAGCGAAGCTGGGCAGAGTCATCGTCCTCGGAATGTTGACGCAGATGAAAGAAGTATTTGGAGAAGAGGAAATGCATTTGGAATTGACGTTCTCACCGCCTTATATAGGGAAAATATTTCATCGAAGATCCAACGGGAACCGTTGAACTGGACATAGCAGAAGCCGTAAGTACGATCGATCCTACGGTGATCATTTATAGACACAATCTTACTTCAGGTCTTTCATTCTGGCATTTTTACGGAGAACTGTTTCGTTCTGGCAGAGGGTACTCAACGTCCAACGCAGTGTATTTACTATATCCCTCATCTTAGGAACGTACGACGACAAAATATTTCACGTGTCTGCGTTAGGATTTCCTCCGGCTGAGCCGTCCAACCAAACAAGGTTATTGCGTGCTTGACTTCACAAGCTAGTCACTTGATTCTTGTGTAGGGAATACTTTGGCAGCGTGAACTTCTTTGGTGGATCGTCCGAAAGATGTGCTAAGCACTCAGTCAGCTAACAGTCATTTTATTGTCGTCTACTTTACGTTCCGTCTTCGCGCAGACTCTCCTTGCTCAGGCAGAGAAGGATAATCAAGACGCTATGTTTGTTTTTCTCTCAGAAGTTTGGCTCGATCATCCCAAGGTAAAACGCGTGGTTCTCTTTCCGGCGCTAATTGCTCCGGTGTTTTATAAAGGTGATGGATAAACTCCAAACGTTATTCACCGGCTATTCGGACATGCCTCCGACCGTTTTCGTCTTGTGCGGTCATTTCTGCTCCATGCCATACGGTCCCAATCACGTCAGGCTGTTAAAACGTAATTGCCTTATGTGTGCCCGCACCTTCTCCAGCATCGTTTGATTTTCAGAGGGCTTTCGCGATCTGGCAGACCTCATTTGTAAATTTCCAAACATAGCAGAAAGGTAAGGAGAGCAGTTTGACTTTGAAAGTGCTGTGGAAGTTGTTGTACGGTCCCTGGGCAAAAAGTTGTCTGACAGGTTTGCTGCACACAATAAACCGGTGGCCCTATCATTATGGTGACCCTTTGTACAGCACTTCCACCGCGGTTGTAAATTATGTGTACAATTAACACTTGTTTCTTTTGAAAATGCAGTAGTCATTTTGTGTTTGTACCTGGTCCCTTGGATATTGGCCCCGGTAACATTCTTCCGAGGTAAGGACCCAAGGATCATGTTAGGTAGCTAATCTCTTCACGTAGGCCTCCAATACCTGACGTGTTGACTGAAGACATTCGAAGCCGTGTACCCCTTGTTACGTTCGCTAGCAATCCTTGCAGGTTCTCACAACTTACACATGTGTATACTGTATTATGTTGCCAATGTGTTCCCCTATCTGTTTTCAAGATTCCAGTATTGTACGCAAGAAATAATCGTCTTTCGCGAAGACATCACGAATAAGATGTGTCGAAATTGCCTTCGCTTTCCCGGTCAAGAGGAAAGCATACCGAGCCACGTGAATATATATCGAGAGATGGCACAACGTCGTATCGATCTCCCTTTCTAGTTAGTCAAAACGATTACAACGCAAGCTCATCTCTGCCCCCTCCCTCTACATGTGAGACCGATCTATTGGAGCTATGACAACGCTCTCCGCGTGTATCCCCTTCCTGATTTGGTGCGTTCTTTTCTCCCCATGCCTTTTGCTTTGTCCTTTAAAAGCATAATAGATAGTTCTTGCTGATGCCTATGACCCGTTTCAAGAGGAAGCCAGTGATTGCCGAGTGATTAATCCGGTAACTTGCAAATGAACTTCAAAATGCGTAGCGTTTTTTCATTTTTTTGTTTCAGGGTGCTTTTCCTAAGTCAAAGTTTCAATTTAAAGTCTATTGGCCACAGAAAAAGCTTGTTGAGAATAGGTGGGCACTACTACTTGCCGTGCGTTTGTTTATTGTAATGTCTACTGTTTACTTCTTAGTCAACTGCCTGACTGAATCTCGGATATCCTTCAGGAGTAAGTAATGATTGACTTTGATCAAGAAGCTGGGGTCCTGGTCCTGGCTTTGTGTGAATAATATATTGAATTTCGCCAGGAGACCGATCCATGCCAATAGCACTCAACAATTCCTTTACACATAAGCAGATTATACAGAGTCAGTCATCACAACGAACAGCGACCAACCTTTGAAGGGTTTTCACACTCCACAGGAATTCCTTTCACGAAACTGTTCACAGAATCTTTGAAAGCGATTCACGTGATTCAGTGATTTTTCACCTGTTATTGCCGTTTTCAAGCAAAGGCCAGAAGTAGTATTTCAGTAGGCTCAAAATTTCGTGTACGCTTTTGTTCTCCAAGTACAACACTGCATTCGGCCCGGCGTCAAACGTGTAGGCAGCCTGCAGAAAGTAAACCATAAGGTGCAAAGACGGGCTCGCTCTCTTACCGTTGTCACTCCTTTGTACTGGTTGTAACGAGTGATGAACTGAATGACTTTCTTTGACGTATCATTCAGGTACGTGATGGGGGGATACGTGTCCAAACAAACGGCGTGAAATTGATTGCTGTCCTTCATGGTGAGCTCAGCAAACTCGACGTAGTTCTTACTCTGTATAGCCTCTTCCATCTGACGCATACGTTCCGGTACCACTGAAGTCGCTCGATACTAATGGCAATTAATAATAGAACAGGTACAATCTCTAGGCAATGCAGTTGTATAACCTCCAAAAGCTTGCTTGTTTCGACTGTGCGCTGCATTCCCGACGTGCTGCTTGTACTCTTTTTCTGATCACTTACAACCAGTATTAGAATTCGCATATCTGGCCAGTGGGTTTCGGGTGCAACCTGCATTCAAATCGACTGACCATTCTGTTGTGTTTTCTCTCTTACCTGGATTGCTATGCTGTCACTACCACTTGGCTCGGAGCCCATTTCCCATTTGACAAAGCCACCGAACATGCTTCGGCACGCACTTCCAGATCCTTGTCTAGTTAACAAAAACATTCCACAAGGCCTTCTTCTGCATAAATCAACAATCACCTGGCTATTCGTGACAAGTCTCCTCTTTCGTGCAGCTCATGTTTCTTTTCATAGAGCGCGGCAAATGCATACACTAATTGAACTAAATTAGTCAGCTAAGACGAAAATGCTTCGTGCCACCTAAACAGGCGTAGCCCGCCGCAGATGATGCAAGCCCAGCTGCTGTGGGAAAATTATTTTCGGAGCAGATATGGACGTGTCCAGGTATTGGTGCTATTTCCTCAACTAAAACAAATCGCTGCAGCATCCAATTATAAACATTTCGTTCATACATAGTTTGAGGCACTTCTGCAAACGAGGATTCTCTATCGACTCCTCTCTAATAAAATGATATCATTGCATCATGGACACAAGGACGAAGTTACAGACCGTCCATTCAGCCAGATGCGATTTCGTTCAAATGATTCGCTTACAGCAATACTAGTAGTCGCCTTTAGCTGGAAACAGCGAAATTGTTATATGGTATCTAAAGCAACGCACTCACATGTTCCTGACTGAGCGTTACACTAAGGGAGGAATTCACCGGCAAGATGAGCTCCTCATCTCTCTTTCCCCCTGTAGACAGACACTGTGATTAGCCAACGTTCAGCTGGGCAAGTTCTCTATCTACAGTATTTGACGACGGCGATGTTGACTGGAGCTGAACATGTAACACTGCGCACTTCCATAAAAGCGAGAAAGAGAGCTCAACGCTTCAGACAAGATAGTAGTACTGTACGACGAACAAAGAGCTAAAATAGGCAAAATATGAAGCCACGCACGCTAAAACACGTGAGAATCAGAATTGGCTCACAACAAAAATTTCCAACAGCAGCAACGCTCTTTATCTAAATCAGAATGCTCGTCCGAGTCAGGCGATTCATTCTCGGAAGAAGGAAATGCACTTTACGCGGGCCTACTAGAATCCGGGCCCGACCCTTTGTTACATTCTCTCGATCTGCAGAAGAATATCCGGAGTCTTACTCGCTCAAAACACAGCGAATTCCGGCAGCGCTACGCACGGCTTTGGAAAAGCTATTCCGACGTGAGTTTTGTTTTGTCCCAAATGCCGGCGATCGAGGTCACCCTTTTATGCAGAATATCCGCGCCAGTCGCTTCAGCGCGACGGCGTGGCTTTTAACAGATACCTGGCGAATCGTCGAACTCTTACGGTGAACGGTCTCAGCGGCGAATGGGAAAATGTAGGCCAATCCGGTGGTCCTCTTACGTAATTAGGCTGCGAAGCATTCGAAATATTTCATGTCTATGGGCTCACTTAGATACAGGAAATACGAAGGCGTTTTGTATGCAGCTACTTGGCTTCCTTCTTCTTATGCAGCCATCAGAAGAGTGTTGCACGAGGTTGACTCCATCGTTGGGGGCCCACAACAGGAACTGATCTAGCACACTCTTTAGATCAATGCCAGAGAAGGAAATTTTCAACCTAAGAGCCTATTAGACTTCGGGTCGGGTATTGGTACTTCTGTGTGGTAAGAAATGCGAAAACCACTGTGCAAAAGTGCAAGGTCATTCATTCTTCCCATATTCATTTACATACAAGCAGCATGTACACAGACAGTCAAAGGCTATATGGCAGAGGATGTTTGTTTTAGAGTACCAGACTGCTCTCTGTTTGACTTAGTCTAAAGTAAGCATACATGCATTGACCTTGAAGTCTTTCAAGCACGTACAGGCAAAATGAGGCGACCTTGCATTTTTGCGTGATGGTGTACTGACTTCTACTTCTAATACTTAGGGCTGCTCACGATTTGTTTGGAGATACGATTAAGGAGTACGTGTGCATTGATGATTCAGAAGAAATGAATGGTCTTGCATCTTACCTCCTAAACGGTGTTTGACATTGGGATTTCCACCTTGCGTTAGTCACTTCGCAAATTTCTCAGGCGGGGAAGACAAGACTGACCAGTTGGTTCCGGATCATTATATAAGTGGAATGAGATTTAGGCGACTTCTTTCTTCGACGTTTGAGGTTAGAAATCAAATTCGTTGTTAATTAATTTTATTATTTCTACTCTTATGTGTAGAATTCTTATGATATCGTAATTGCCTTGTACACGTTAGGAGATTTAGCTGATCTTCGCCAGAAACGAGCTGTGATAAGAGAACTGTGGAAGCAGACAGGGAAATTTCTCGTTTTATTGGAAAGAGGAAATCTGGAAGGTTCTAGAAATATTTTGCTTGCTAGAGAAACAATACTAAAGGTAGCGCGTCGCGCGTGTACAAATTGTCGCTCGTGCAAAGTTCAACGTAGAAAATTAGAAGCCAAGATTCGTCAAACGTCGGATTCGTATATGCTCCCGTAAGAAAAAGAATCTTCTTTATTTTTAAAAACTTACACGTCTTTTTACAGTGTACGCACGATCTCGTGTGTCCTCACACGACACTAGTGACAAAATTACCTTGCCATTTTGGACAAAGAGCTGAACTATCTTTAGTCGAGGTAGGACCAACTTTGGGGCATAAGATTGTCTCACGGAGCTTGACTTTGAATAGACGGATTCTGATTATTACAAATCCTATGGGTACAAATTAGAAAAGTTTTCCTACGTAGTATTTAAAAAAGGAGACGAAAGGCCAGAGAATTCAAGTGATATTGCAATAGACTCCCAATTTACTCTGCGACGAATTCTTTGCAGATTATTCACTTCATCGCGTTATTGGACCGGAGAAAAGACGCTCAGGTCATGTCGTCTGTAAGCTTTGTACCCAGCAAGGTCATCTTGTACAAACGGTTGTACCGAAGTCAAAGGGAAGGTAACGGACGTCTTTTGAAGTAGAGTTCATTTGTGCTATTGTGTCGTTCAAGGACGCTGTACAAGCATTCTCGCCAGTTGAAGTGGGGAGACCATCTTCTCCAACCCCGTGGCGTCGAGCTGAAGTTCCTTGACCTTTATCCAAGGAGTTCACATGAAGAAGGTTCCTAATACAGTAAGTATTTCCAGTATGTACTTTCAACTAATTTCAGTGTACAATAAAAATACTGTGAAATTAATTAACTTTTGTTTTAATTTTCTTTTGCTCCCCAAATCTGGCGACTTTTTCACCGAAGTAAAAGAAAAGATAAGTCGGAATGGCCTAGTGATGAACTTCATTTTGAAGGTAAGCAGTATGTCTTTCCCATGCATATTTTTATTTTAAAGTGAACACTGAACAATAACTCAAAGTTGCAACACATGGCCTCTGGTCCCCTCTTCAAATTTTATTAACAGTCCTCGTCAAATTGGGTGACATTGGCTCAGTGAGCGCGGCCTTGCTTTCATCTGGAAGAAAAGCCTTTCCCTTTGGAACGGGTTTGGCTCGATGAACCAGCGCCTCTCTATATTTCTTCAAATTTTCCTTCTCCTCTTTATCTCTGATTGCGGCTCTTTCCTCTTCCAAGCGTCGTCTCTCCTCCTCATCCTGCTTCTTTTTCTCCTCAAACTTCTGCCTCTGATGGGACCTCAATTCGGTGTTGAGCACAAAAGGATCCACGGGAAGAGGCGCTTTGACAAGTTGCGGTTCAAACGGTTTATTGTGAATGACGTCACACGGATTGGCCTTGAAGCATCTCTGTGCTCTTATCGTCGCCATCTCGCTTTTCATCTGTGAGTCAAAATAATAATTGCGTTACTAGGGAAGCGGTGGATTCTCATTTTTTTGCCTTTTCCATGAATTTATGCGCGGCCTCTTTGCCTCGGCTTTCTGTTTCAAGACGAAACGGTTCGATGCTAGCCGTGACTTCGTGCTTTAGAAAAGGCTTGAACGGTTCAGAAGTCGGCAATGGTTTTGCTTGGAACTCACGTAACTACTCACAAAAATAGCATATACATATATTGTATATATATTTATCTTGCTAGGTTTCACCTTCTTCAATCTTTCGGCTTCGTATTCTGCAAGCTCTGCCTTCACTTCCAAAGGATCCTTATACTTGCCGTCGAACGAAAAAGGTTCGGGCTTCGTGTGCTGATGTTTCAGCGTGGGCTTGAAGGCAGGCAGAGGCTCAGGTAAAGGAAGTGGCTTTACAGGCACTAAATCCTAGAAGCGAAAAATCAAAAAATGCACTTCTTTTTCTCCAACCGGCAACGAACCTCTGTGTCCTCGTGAGTCGAAGATATCTGGATTTTCGGCGCGACTTTTTTGATATTTGGCGTTTTAGGAGCTGTCAATTTCATTTCCTTTTTCTCCGGCACACCCTAATAAGAGAACGAATGCGAGACGTCGTCAAAAACTCCTTTTGACGTCTCACCACCACTTCTTCAAGAATATTCCTCGGCACAGGCCGAGCATGAAACACGTGCAGACCAGCTTCACCATCCGGCTTGGACATGTCCTTCGTCTTCTCTTGCCAGACGGCGGCACGTTTGGTCGTCTCCAAAGAGAATGCGTCAAAGGCAGTGAGCTGCGATTCTGGTTTCTCTGGTAACCCCAATTTTCCTTCCATAAGAAATATCTTCGAATTGACCTCCGTTGCTTTGAAGTGATGTCTAAGAAGTTACAATTCTTACTTAGTATTGATTCTAGGCATGACGTCTTACGCTTTCATTTCCTTAACATTCTTATCCTCGGTTGACTCCACGTTAACCCTTGCTCGAGTTTTTGTCAACAGCGTCGGCGTTTTTGCCATGGTGATGCCAAACGTGGGCGCGGGCCTCGACGCCTTTACAGGCCCCTTTCCCAAACCAAAGCGGTCATTCTTCGGTCGAGATCGAAATCGCTGCGGAGTAGACTCAAATTTCTTCACTTGAGCTGCAACCGAAATGAATTTTGGTTTCTTTGCATTCTCTTGAGACGCATCATCTGCGGTCTTTTCCAATTGCCGTTTGCGTTGATCGCAAGCGAACGAAAACGGCTTCACACTTACATCAGATGACAACGGCTTCTACGATAAATATCCAATAATAATTAGTAATTATTATATCGATAATTAATTAAATACCACTGTAGTAGAAGGTTCCTTGTCAAAACTTCTCAACAGTTTCGGAAACTGATTAGGATGTTCAATCTCCTGTTTCGACATCGGTGGTGTAGCCGGTCTTTTCAGTTGATGGCTTCGAAGTCGACCTTCGACGTGGAAATGAAACTCTTTGGGCTGCGTGGCGGGCATGTCGGATTTCTTCTGTAGAACGCCGCTTGACACTTCGCTTGACTTCGCTAGAAGTTTGAAGGAGTCTTTGGACATTTGCATCGCCTTTTTCGCTTCCGCTCGCTTCGCCGCTATGCGTTCCATCTCCAACTCTTCGGTCGTTTTTCTAAGCAACAAAACGAAATAAATTAAAAAATAAATATTTGATATTATTAGCTGACTTGACGGGAATTCTCTGAGGCATCGACGCCACGCTGTTCCAAAAAAAATTAGATAAATTTCGAACGCTAGTACTGTACCCTGATCGTTTTTTCCCGAGTCGCGCCGACCTTCGAGGCATTCTAACCGCGGGGCCCCTTTCGGTGGGGTCGTCGTCGGTTTTCTCGTTGTTCCACGACGACACGAGATTGCCGCCGCGCTTGGGCTTCGCGTTTTCGTTCTCAACGGGCAACCGCTTCGGAGGAGATCGAGAACTTTTGACTGCACGTTCGACGAAGTTGTCGTCGAATCCGCTTTTGCCCGCTTCGCAGTCTGCATTCGATCGTGAAATCGCTTTTTTTGTGAAGAATTCCCGCACGTTTCTTACCGAACCAACAGTCTGCGTCGTCCGATTCGTTTGGATCGGCGAAATCGAACATCCTCGGAGCGTCGCATTCGAAAGCGGCGTCGAAAAACTCTTCGCTATTCGCAGTCATTCTAGAACGGGCGACAGACGCAGTCGAGCTTTGAAGTTAACCTTGCCTTTCGTTGGCCAATCACGTCGAGCGACAATTGCGCTTGCGCGTGGCTAACGCACGTTAGAGCAAGGAGCAATTTGCGTTAATTGGGTTACGCCGAGGTATTGAATAATTGACCAACTCCTACCCCTACCCTAAGGCTACACATAAACACTGTCATCAACCTTGTACCCTAAACAAACGTTGCTTAGCTACATTGATCGTGGGTTCGCTGTATTGGCTACACATTCAATGGTCCTCCTTCTACTGGAGAAGGTCTTCTGATAGCATAGGAATGCATACTTATTACATCTGTGGGAACTACGTGGGGGACTCTATCGTACACCTACGTAGTTCGCGAGACACTCGGCAGGAGAACTACGTAGCTTCCTTGTCCCCCAGTAGTAAATGTTTGCATTGATTGCAGCTGCTTTGCTTCAATTCGTTCAGACAAATTTTTCTCGTACAACCCGTACGCATGTTTCGCTTCTCATCATCTCCATAGGTGTGCTTTCGTAGCACAACACGCCCACACGACGCGCGTTCCGCTAACCGAATTACGACACCCGCAACCAATGAGAGGACAAGCTCGTGATTGACTATAACGTTCTACACCGTCGAAGCATTCACCATACAGTGGTCCGTTGATCATCATGCTGAAGCCGAAACGGGCACCGTCCGCGTCGATGCCCTGCATGGATCAAGCCCTGAGCGAGGCGGTCTTAGAAAACGATCTCTCGCAAGTGCGCCAAGCGCTTCGAGCGGGCGCCGCGGTGAACCGTCTCGATCGCGAAGGCCTCGCTCCCATCCACCAAGCGATCTACGAGGATAACTTCGACATCGTTCGCCTTCTCGTTCGAAACGGCGCCGACGTTCGCCTTCGCGACGACGAAGGCTCGACGCCGTTGCACGCCGTCGCACAAACGGGAAACTGCGAAATGGCGTGCTACCTTCTCAAAACGGGAGCGAACACGGACGCCGTCGACGGCAACGGTCTCTTTCCCATCGATCACGCCGAAACGAACGAAATGTGCTCGCTCCTCTATCGCGCAATGAAACGCGCAGGCCACGTACAATTAGCGAATCGCTATAAGGCGTTTCAGGAACAAGAGTCTCTATACGGGCCCGCCGGAACGTCTCTCGGCGAAACCGATTCGATCGGATCGACGGTGAGCGCGCACAGCTATCTAACGAGCGAAGACGACGAAAATCAAGAGGAAGACTTCGCCGTTCTCGTACCCTCCTTGTCGTCATCGTCGTCGTCGCCGGAGAACGACGATCGGGGGGCCCCGTGCACCTGTAAACAAATGGCAGGCGATAATGTTGTTGACAGCGGAGGGCGGAACGCGGATCGAAGTGGCGGCGGCGCGACGAAAAGAGACGATGAAGAGTCAACTGCGGTTCTTAATAAGGAGCACTGTCAACAAGAAATTAGGAAACCGTGTTTATCGTCGTTGAACGGACGAGGCGGCGGCTTTGCTCGCGGTTTCGTTGGAGACGGGGACGAGGACGAGGACGAGGACCAAGTGGAAGGATCGGTTCCCGTTGCCAAGGAGCGATCGCAGTTGAAAGTGGCACGAGCCGCGTTTTTCTCTAAATTTAGTCCCGTGCCGCGACGACGACGCGCAATCGGTCGGGGCGTTGGCACTTTCGATGACGGACATTCGAGAAGGAGGCGAGAAAACGGGAGTTCCACCCCTGACCGAATCCTCGATGAATCGAATGAGCGGACGCGAAGTGACGTGGGTGCGGAAGAGAAGAAGAAGGCATTATGCAAAGAAAACACGGAAGTGGAAGAGGAAGGGAAGGCGACGTTTCCTGGAGACGAACGCGCTCCCATGGAGACGTCGTCCTGCGCCGTCGGCGTTACGCCGCCCGTTAGTACGGTTACCGATCTCGGCGATTGGGATAGTTTTTCGGAAAATGACGACGACGACGATGATGACGTCATCTTCTTTTCGCTCGCCAGCACGACGTCAACGAAAACTGCCGTTTTGAAATCGTCGGGAATCAACGAAAAACGAACGTCGATTACGTCGCTTTTTTCGCCCGATTCCGACGGCTCTCCCATGCCGCCGCCTCCGCCCATGTCGCCGCCGACGGGAGCTGCGACGATTATCTCTTCTGATGAAAGCTCCGACGACGATGATGACGGCGACGTCAAAGTGAACGTATTGGATTGCTCAAATAAAAGAGAGTTGCCTCCCTCGCCCGTCTTGCCGTCATTCCGACCCAAGTCCTTGTTTCGGTCGGCGTCGAGCGATTCGAACACCAATGAACCGCGTTTAAAGTCGCTTCTCAAATTGGGAAGGAGTCAGTCGACGAAGACGCGATCGCCCGTTCGTCAGGTCGACGCGGTGAGTCCGCGACGACGAAGCGTTTGCTTCGCGCCCGAAGTCTGTTTTCAGTCGGCCGTCGTCGACGGCGATCTCGCCGAAATGCGTTCGATGATTCGTTCAAACAGCATCGATGTGAATAGCTTCACGCCGCAAGGTTACGCGCCGTTGCACGCCGCCGCGTTGGAGGGTAACGTCGACTGCATCGCCGTTCTTCTCGACTCCGGTTCGTTGGTGAATTTGCGAGACGAGAGCGGCTGGACGGCGTTGCACGCGGCGGCGAGTCAAGGTCATTCGAATGCCGTTCGCTATCTATTGGAGCGCGGTGCCGATTCTTGTATAACTGGGCTTAAGGGCGAGACGGCGTATCACGTCGTTGCCGAAGGCGAGTCGATGGAAGTGCTTCGTCGTGTGCTGAGCGAGTCGATGGGAAGTCGGTTCGGAGAGCTTGAGAAAGGGGTTTTTGCTGAGGAAAGCGACGAAGAGGAGGATGAGGAAAATGAGGGAGAAGATGCGAGCGGCGAAAGGCAGCACAGCGGTGATGAGGAGGAGGAAGAAGAAGCATCGGAAGAAGAATGCGAGAAACAGGTTGAAGAAGAGGAGGAGGAGGAGGAGGCGGAGGAGGAGACTAGTAGTGAAGAACTAGACCCTTCGTTTCCATCAGAAGACTGTACTAATAACCTACGCGTTGATACTCCATCTGTCTCGGATCTTCCTCCGAGTCCCAAGACGGTGACGTTTACGCCTAGCGTTCTGCTCCAACAAGCGGTTATCGACGAAGACGTCAGGGAAGTAGAGAAATTGCTCACACAGTACAGCTCGGATGAACTTGACGTCAATCGACCCGTTTACGCGTCGGGAACGACGTCGTTGCACGAGAGCGTGAACGCTGAAAATTGCTCTATTGACCTCGTTCGACTTCTTGTTGAAAAAGGCGGTGCCGATTTGCATATTGCCGACGCGGATGGGTGGACGGCTCTTCATAATGCTTCGGCAATAGGAAGCGTTGACGTAGCTAGATATTTAATTCGTCAAGGTGCTAAGGTTTCCGTACTGAATAAGAAGGGCCAGTTCCCTTTAGAAGTAGCCGATAGTCAGGAAATGATTGTACTGCTAAAAAATGCCATGTTAGGCAAAGGCGTTCTGTAACGAATAGATAGTAGATTTTTTACAGAAGAAATTTTTTACTTTCTAGTCTGAGTGTTCAAAGGTGTGCTCTATTTAATTAAAGCGGATAGTACAGTAGTCATTGATCTTTGGGCCACGCGACTAGTAGCGCGCGTTACAAGACGCCTCTGTCTTTATTCCCCGGTTCCCTGGTCGCTTTTCCTCGCTCTTTCGTTCAGAACAGTTGCCCTAAACACGGCTCTCTATTCAGGTTGAACGAACCAGTTGATGCTACATTTTGCCCGAGGTAGGCGGCTATTGATATCTGTGCAAACGGACATTGGATAAGAAACGCCGTTGTGACGTGTTACGACAGCCCTAAAAAGCTTTCAATGTGACCTGTTACATAAGACGTCGCGAACGGTAATTTTGGCAAAGACTTGATGGACTCTGATAAATCGAGATCAGATAATTTTTTTGCAGGGTTACAAACATGATCTTGAGTAAGACAGTTCAGTTGCACCTTACTTTGACGTCTACAGCTAAAACTGTAAAGACCTGGAAGGGTCATGTCTTTTGCATCTGTGCTCTGTAATGCAACGATTTTTGTGCGCATGCTTGCATTGCCACATGGAAGCACGCGTTTGACTAATTTGTCTGAACAATGGTCTGAAAGCCGTCTGGCGCATCCTGGTGCTTACTGGAACGCCTAGTGGTTCTCGTGTACCGTTGCGCAGAAGACGTGCTAGCAAATTTAGACGATATAGCGTTGATTTCATACAAACAGCAGATGTTTTCCTGTTTGTTGAGTGGCTCTCGTCACTCCCCTGAAACAAAATTTATTCACTAGTATAGTGAGGCAATTGAAGCGAAGTCAAAGCTATGAAACTAGACAGTTATCTATTTAGACAAACGAAACAATATCTAGACCGAGACTGCATCTCGTTGATGAATTGTTTTCTAGGTTGGCCTGGTTGGCCAAGCTTTTTCCGTCTTCCTGTCACGTGATGTTATAATGAGCAGCTCGTGATTTATCGTCACCGAATCCGAGTGTCTTTGGGGAGTCGACTTTTTACCGGCCATGGCTACGCCGCGCCGTCAGGGCAAGAGTCGAGGTAGGAGTCCCGATTGTAGGGTAAACGGTCTAAGCTAAAGCTAAGACGTTGAGCGCGCACGCGGTCTGCCGTTCCCATAACCAGGGCAGGCTGGCACGTACGCTTCGATCACGGATTATCCGTGCTTCGATCTTCACTTTCACCTTCGATCAACCACGGATTCTAGAGAGAGGGATAAGAAACACCAGTACATTGAGTGGTTAGATGCGCGCCTCCCCCTTATCAGTTGTGACCCCGCTCAAGAAACGCCCGATTTCTCCGAATCCGAAGGCTCTCTAGCCTTCTAGGCAACTCGAAAAGGTTACTAATGGTGTAAATAATGCTTCTTTTTACAAGCGACGGATCCCTAAAGCCCGTTTTTTCAACCGGCGACTTTGTGTAGTTTTCCTGATTGTTCTGCAGGCCTTCGGAGCCACAAAGTACATTCTAACTCTAGGCTTAAGACGTCAAAGTGCAACTGACATCTTCAAAAGCATCTGCGCTTCACGATAGTCGAGATGAAGACGATTTTCGAGCATGCACCCTTCTTGCGAGGGTACAAACTTGTCTTGATCAATCGCAGATGCTTTTCAAGATGTCAGTTGCACTTTGACGTCTTAAGCCTAGAGTTAGAATGTATTTTGTGGTTCCGAAAGCCTGTAGAACAATCAGGAAAACTAGACAAAGTCGCCTGTTGAAAAAAACGGGCTTTACGAATCCGTCGCTTTTAAAATCTAGAATTAGAAGCATTATTTACACCATTAGTAACCTTTTCGAGTTGCCTAGAAGGCTAGAGAGCCTTCGGATTCGGAGAAATCGGGCGTTTCTTGAGCGGGGTCAGGGGGCGTGGCCGAGGCACGCATCTAACCAACTCAATGTACTGGTGTTTCATATCCCTCTCTCTAGAATCCGTGGATCAACCTAGCGCCAACCTAGACTTTCGGTTTCAGCAGCGAACGTTTATTGTTACTTAGGGTCTTCTTCTTCTTCGTCGAGCGAAATCGGGCGCTCTTTTGGCCAAAGGACGCCTCCTCTCAGTAAGCTGTTGAAGGATATCCTTGAGAGATACCCCGAAGGAGGCCAAATCCTCAAAGTAATAATCGCGTTTGTTTATTGTTTTTGAGTTATTATTAGAAATGCTCTTTCTTTACTCAGGAGCTTATTCAGAATGCTGACGATGCTGGTGCAACAGAAGTTCAGTTTCTCCTCGACGCAAGGCCAGATGCGTACGGCAAGGAGACACTCCTCAACCCTAGGATGAAGCAATTTCAAGGACCGGCGCTCTACGCTCAGAACAACGCCGTGTTCGAGGACAAAGACTGGGAAGGAATTCAAAAGCCCTATCAAAGCGTGAAAGAAGAAGATCCCATGAAAGTGGGCCGTTTTGGAATAGGCTTCAATTCCGTTTATCACTTGACTGGCAAGGCACTATAAATATTCTTGTGATTCTTAGTTATACGTCTTCCCTAGACCTACCCAGCGTGGTTAGCGGTGATACGATCGGATTTTTTGACCCTCACGAGAAGTACGTGTATGAGGGCAGAAGTGGCAGACGCTATGAGTTCAAAGACGCCCGTGCCTATCCGGATCAATTTGCTCCTTTTAATGTTCTTGACTGCAGCATGTCAGCTCAATTCTACAATGGCACACTCTTTCGCTTTCCTCTGCGCACTGACGGCCGATCGTCTGATCTGAGCAAGAGCTGTCACTCTCCGGAAACCATCCGTAAGCTCTTTGAGTCTTTCAAAGCGGACGCACATCTTGTTCCGCTGTTTCTAAAATCTGTTGCATCCATCACGGTTTTGGAGTGGACGCCTGGAGCACGACGTCCAGAAGAAATATTCAGCGTCGCGATCAACGACGAGACAAAGCAGGGCGTGTTTGAAGCAAGGAAAAGAATCGAGAATGGTCTTCTTCAACACAAAGCAGTAGTGAAAGAGACCTTTGAAGCGGGTGTGACTTGCCGTGGCCGTGGACTGGCTCCGGTAACGCAAAAATGGTTTGTTGTGCACTACGTCTCCCGTGAATTCTATCAAGTGGCAGAGATTGCCACTGAACTGAAGCAGCTACCATGGGTGGGACTGGCTCTTCCTCTGCAACCAATGACAAAGCAAGCTACTGACTTGGGTCGAGTATTTTGCTTTCTGCCTCTTCCTCCCAGTGACGACGATGACAGCAACACTGGATTACCTGTTCACGTTCACGGATCATTTAGCGTAGCGGATAACAGACGAAGTCTGAAGTGGCCAGCTGCCGACAGACAGTCTGACATAAAAGCCAAGTGGAACTATTTGCTGCTTGAGCATCTCGTAGTTCCTGCTTACAGTCTGTTGATTACTGAAGCTGTGTCTCGTCGGTTAGAGCCGCGTAGCGTATATCAAGCTTGGCCTGAACCACGCAGTGTAAAATTTCACTGGCAAAAGATGGTGCTTTCAAGCTTACTCTCTTCGTTGCTCCGTTGCAACGTTCTCTGGACAGACGCTCGAGGGGGGAAGTGGGTTCGTCTGTCGGATGCAATTTTGAGCCCTTCTCCGCATCGCAGCCGAGATGAGGTGACGGCTTGGGAAGAAATGTTAGCAATTGGAATGCCAGTAGTCTTGGTTCCGGCAAACGTAATTGCGGGTTTACAGTTCATCTCAGCTCCTTATAAGAGATTTGATTCCGGGTTTGTACGATCTACATTGAAGGAAAGTTCGCATTACCTGAGTCTGAACCGAGACAAGAAACTGAGTCTTTTATGCTTTGCTTTGCAAGACAAGGCATACAGAGAAATGGCCGGTTTACGTCTATTGCCGCTTGCAGATAAGTCATTTGTTGATTTTCAAGTACGCTCACACTGGAATCAAGAATGCGTATTTATTCCAAACGCTGACTGTCCTTCGTCTTTATTTCCTGGATTGAGCAGCAAATTTCTCGACACGACTATTGGTTCAAAACTGTTGAAAATCATCGTTTCGGATAATTGTTGCAGTGCTTTGCTTCTAAAGCATCTCCGACCTGAGGACGTACCTAGCTTGCTAAGAACGGTACTAGAGCATTCCTGCTTTCATGAATCACAGGTTGCTGTCAGCTGGAGTCCTGGAAAGCCTGGACAGCCCAGCATAGAATGGGTAAATAAGGTGTGGGAATGGCTGAAAAACCATTATGGCTATTTGAAGGAGTTGGTTGGTTGCACGATTTTGCCTTACAGTAGTTGCACAAGACTGGCCAAGCTCGCCTACCAAAAAAACCTAATTTTCAGCCGCCACAACTCCGTGCCTGTTCAATTAACGCCCACATTGGCATCTGCTTTAACGAATGCGGGATGCATCGTGCTTAAGGACTGCCCCGACTACATAATCTCGAATGCTGAAATAACGCAGTTTGTGTGGACTCCTATGCAAGTTTTGGCGTGCGTGTCACAACTGCCAGTGAAGACAGCGTTTTGCAACTGGTCAAATGCCGAAAGCCTGGAGATGTTATCTCTTCTTTGTCAAGTAATCGGAAGCGATCCGCCTAGAACCTATTCACTGATTGAGGCGTTGTATCACTTACCTCTATTTCGTCTTTATGGTTCAAGCGCCCGTGTCAGCCTGAACAGATGCTATAAGTTTGTTCCTCGCGAGCTGAAAAACGGTCTTCCCATTATGTCGGATCTGCTAGCCTATCCGTCTCACGAAGAATCTACTGTGCTTCGGTACGTGCCAAAGTCGCGTATTACAATGTTTTCGTTTTCGGAACTGCTGCAGACCGTTGTGTTTCCCAATTTCCAAAGTTATTCAATCGAGGATAGAACGGTCATTATAACTTACCTACTTGATAACAGGCATCTACTTCAGTCTTACATAAAAAAGCTAATGGAAAATTTGGCATTTGTGCCGGTTTCCGATGGAACCGTGAAAAAACCCTGTCAGTTGTTTCAGCCGCTTGATTTACTTTTGAAACTGTTCGCGAGAAAGCCATTATTTCCGGACGGAATCTTTAAAGCAGATAGCAAATACGGAAGACTCCTTGCTTCTGTTGTATCTTTTCGTGAACTGAACTCTATCACAGCCGATGAGGTAGTTGAAATCGCTAAAGAGGCCGCTGAAGGAAATTTGGCGAAAGGCACGGCTCTGCTTCATTTATTCGCTTATCATAAATGGGCAAGAAACTTGCTGCGTGAGCGGGTCAGGATTAGTGTACGGTCTCTTTCCACTGCTCAGGCAGTCCTGCAGCGCCTTGCTTGGTGTCCAGTAGAAGACGAAGCTCCCGCTAGTTATCCTTCTATTATGCCATGGAAAGCGCACTCTGTCGCTTCCGCCGCTATTCCGGCAAAGATTGTTTGCACTTTTGATGACACACCGGCGGTTTTTGAAAAACTGGCATGCCTTGTCGGAAGTAGTGCTCTGATAGTAAAAGGAGGCTCTGTTTATTCCAGAGAGTTATGCTCACTGCTGGGACTTCGACAGCCGACTGTAAACGATGCTGTCACTCACTGGAAAAAGGCAATTGATTGTTATGATCGAAGTTCCGACTGCGAAGACTTTAGTGACATGATGGAGACTTTCTTTGAGTTACTGTCAGACTTTGTATCTTGTTACTGGGGCGTTCCCGCACTCAATCAGGAAATACGTAAGCTATTCGGAAATGCTCCCTTCGTTTGGATGAGTGACTCTTTGGGCTTTGTTGAACGTCGGCGAATAGCTCAGTCGTGCCTCTTCCGTGGATCACTGGAGCCGTGGCTGTTTAAAGTTGACCACAAACAGTACTCTCATTTGGCTTTGCCTAATTTGCCGTCAGCCTTAGGAATCAAGTCGGACTTTAATCAGTCAGACGTGCTGAATGTTCTCAAGGAAATGAGAGACGCTCACAGTCTCGGGTTCAGTGAAGGCAGGGCAGACTTTCCTCGAGACTTGGATCTAGCTGTCCGAATTCTAAACTGGGTAACGGAAGGCAAGGAGGTGCTTCTTCGTCATCTTTGTGATCAGATTCTTGTTCCTGTGGATAACCTGTTGAAGCTAGATTTGCAGCCGTGCTCGGAACTTATGTATTGTGACGCTGAATGGCTTCGATCTAGCGAGAGCAGCGCTGCGAGAGAGTTCAAAGTCATTCACAGAAATATTACTCATGACACCGCATACAAGTTGGGCGTCCCATCTCTCTCAAATCGTTTGGCTCCGTCGGAATCTGTCGACTTTGAATTTGAGCAGCTTGGGCCTCACGAGTCGCTGACTCTCAGACTCAGCAATATTCTAAGAGAATATAAAGACGATGCTGGTATTTTTAAAGAACTTATTCAAAATGCGGACGATGCCGGAGCGACGGAAGTGTCACTGCTAATAGATTGGCGCGACGGACCGGCGTCTTCGCTTCTCTCTCCTGATATGAAGCTTTGTCAGGGACCTTCCTTGTGGGCATACAACAACGCGACATTTACCGACGCAGATTTTGCAAACATAGCTAAGTTGGCAGGTCGGACGAAAGAAGCGGACCTAAATAAAATCGGTCGATTTGGACTGGGCTTTACATCCGTCTATCATTTGACGGACGTTCCAAGTCTTGTAAGTCGCAATTTTGTCGTCATATTCGACCCACATCGTCATCATCTTGGGAACCACATTCGAGATCCATTGAAGCCGGGCGTAAAAATGGATTTCGTTGATACTTCTATTTCTGAACACTTTCCGGATCAGTTCCAGCCGTATGAGGGTATGTTCGGATGTAGCGTGAAAGACAGGGAACCGTTCGACGGCACCCTCTTTCGATTGCCGTTGCGTACCAAACAGCAGGCTGCAGTGAGTGAAATCAAAAGCGAACCGTACGGCGAGAGGCACATCGACGATTCGCTCAAGGCCCTTAGACAAGTTGCCGTTAAGGTTATGCTCTTTCTTAATCACGTACGTCACGTCAAAGTCTACATTCTTGAAAAACACTCGTCTTCACCGAGCGAGAAAAAGTTAGTGTTTGAAGTGAAGGCTAGAGAAGAGGAGCCGTCTGATTTTCTACCGACTTTCGGTCAGTCTGATCTTTTGGAGGCTTGTTCTCATTTGATTACGCGAGGAAGAGCACCGTCGTCATTTTCGTCTTCGTGTATTGTCTCAGTAAGCTTTACTGACGTGGAACGTAGAATTGATGAAAACGAACGCTGGCTTGTCTGTTCGGCTGTGGGTCAGAGCCAGTGCCTGAACTTGGCTAAATCACCGGTTGGAAAAAAGCTAGGTCTCTTGCCTTTTGCAGGAATTGCGACTAAGTTGTCTTCGGACGGGACCAACATTCCTATCTCTATAAAGGGAGAAGTGTTTTGCTTTCTGCCCCTTTCGGTTGCTTCCGGACTACCGTTTCACGTTAACGGATTTTTTGCTGTTCTTTCGAACCGACGAGGTTTATGGTGGCACGATACGGAAGCAACATTGTCAGACGATTCAGGCGGAAAGGACCTAGATGCTAAGTGGAACCACGCGCTTATCAAAGATGCTGTTTTGGAGGCGACGCTGATCATGTTTAAAGTTCTAACGTCTATGCTTGGCCACGGTTTCGAGGTTGAGAAATATTACAGTTTGTGGCCTTGCGTTCAGTCGTCTTTGCAAATGTGGAGAGAACTCACTTCACATTTTTACAAAGCTGTAATTGAGCGCAAGCCTGATCTGATGTACGTAGATAGCACGAAATGGATTTCTCTTATGGACGCTCTGTTGCTATCTGACGAAGTGACATTACTTCCTCACGCAGAGGCACTCACCGAAAGGAGTTGCCCCAATTATGTGAAAATTCCGGCTGAATGCTCTCATGTTGTTGAAGGACTTCGAGGCGCAAATTCGACGTACTTGGGTGAAAGAACGCTCTCTGTAGAGCGATTTGCTGAAAAAATTCTTTTAGATTCGTTGACTTTGTTGACGCCATCAAGAAGAGACAAACTTATCCACGGAATATTAAATTTGGCGCGAACTAATCCCACCTTGAGTGACATCTTGAAAGAGTTGGAATTCGTTCCTTGTTCACCTTATGGGACTAAATTCCAGCGTCCTTGTTTGCTAATTAGGCAAGAAGGTCTTGCCACAGAGTTGTTTAGCGTTGAAGACAGCCGATTTCCTTTTCAGGAAAGTTACCAGGATTACATTATTCTTTATATCTTAGAGCAACTTGGCATGAAGACGAGCCAGTCGTTAGACTGGGAGAACGTTACTGAGAGAATGGAGAGCGTGATGCACTTAAATGATAGCAAGAAAGTTTTTCGGCGTGTTAAGGCTATCACAGTACTCATGGAAAATCTGGCTGGTGAGAGACGAACACCTTCCAGTCCTGAAAAAACTACAGAGATCCGGTCTATTGCGTTTTTGCCCGTACGTAATTGCCCGAAAGAGTTCCCTCTGTCGTCAGACTGGTATGCAAGTTGTCATCCCTCTCACCTAGTCGCTGCGTCTACCAAATGCGTTTTTTACGAAGAATCACTGCAGCTCGCTAGCTCGCAAGGAATTATTTTGTCGTTGTCATACAGAGACTTGAAGACTAGGTGTCCGTCAGTTTTGCCTATTTTGGGGCTGAATCGCCCTGCTCTTCATTTGATACGACAGCAGCTGGAAGTTGCTCTTCAGTGTGTTGCTGAGACACCTGATGTGTCTCCGAGTCTGAAGAAGCTGGTGTACTCTATTTACAGAGAAATGAACAAACGCGTAGAAGAAGGAGAGTTTTCAGATTTTTCGGGTTTCAAGCAGCGCCGATGGATTTTAGTGGAGAACGGCCTTGTCATGCCATCTCAACTTTCCTTCTATTGGAGTGGAGAAGGATCTTCCCTGTATCTCTATCCTGTTCCATCTGATCTTTATGGTGTTCGCGAATTGCTGCTCCAAGCGGGGGCTCGCGAACAATTCACTAAAGAAGATTTCTTGTGGGCTCTGACTGAAATGAAAAAAGACAAAAAAGGGCAGCAGTTGACTTCCAGGGAAACTGTGGTCGCATTCTCTTTTTTGCAAAAATTAGCTCTCGTAGAGGACAAAGAATGGCGAGAACAACAGAGAGACAACGGGGAAGTGCCTCTTATTTCTGAAGATCTACGCCTAATTCCTGCTTCACAGTTGACGTACGCTGACGTTTTATGGGTTCGAGACCCAGAGGATGAAAAGACAATCTACGTTCACAAAAACTATACTCTGACCGGAGCAGTGCTAGTTGAATTAGGGGTAGAACTTGTCAGGACGAGGTTTCTCGACGGTCATTCAGATGAATTTCCTGGTCTTCCTTTTGGTCAGCACGAACCGTTAACTCGTCGTTTGGAAAACATCATAAGCGCCTATCCTTGGGGAGTGCAAATTCTCAAGGAACTTGTGCAGAATGCGGATGATGCACAAGCATCGACGCTTCATCTTGTGTATGACAAGCGAAGTCATCAAGCTGTGACAGTGTTCAGCGATGATTGGAAGGAGCTGCAAGGGCCCGCTCTTTTGGCCTATAACGATCGTCCGTTTTCAACATCTGACCTAGAAGGGATTCAGAACATTGGACTCGGCGGCAAGCGAACCGATCCTTCTAAAACTGGGCAGTATGGTATTGGGTTCAATTCGGTTTACCATCTAACCGACTGCCCTTCGTTTGTTTCTGACGGTAAAGTATTCTGTGTTCTGGATCCTCACTGCCGGTTTATACCAAAGGCTACTCATGAGAAACCCGGTCGACTCTATGACGTTTCGGGAAAATTTTGGTGCAAATTTCCTGATGTGAAAGCAACGTTTGACACGGCGTTTGACGGCATATCTCTTTCTGGTGGTACTGTCTTTCGATTTCCTCTAAGAACTCAGCGCTGTGCATTCCGTTCTGAAATTTCTCAAACAGTAGTAACTGACAACAAGATTGGCGATCTTTTAACGGAATTTGCCGAAAGTGCGTCTGATCTTCTGCTATTTCTAAATTCTGTCACTTCAATAAAGCTGTCTATAATTGAAGCAGATGGACAACGTCGAGAGCTATTTTCTGCTGAATCGAGCTTGGAACCATCTGCAGAGCAGAAACGGAGAGATATGTTTTATAAAATGGCTGAATTGAAAAGCGTTAAAACAGACGAAATTCAGAACATGTTTCATGTAACTTATGAAATGTTTCTAGATGTGAAGAAAGGCGAAAGTTGCTCCAAGGATCGAAAGCAATGGCTCGTTCATCAGTGCATTGGGAAGCAGTCTACGGAGAATTTTCAAGATGTGCGCGATCTTTGTCTTTTGCCGCGCGGCGGCATCGCGGCTTGCTTAGGCAAAACTATGCGAAGTGGAAAAGCTTACTGCTTTCTCCCACTCCCAGGATCGATTCCTCTCCCAGTGCACGTGAACGGACATTTTGCATTAGATTCCGCCCGTCGAGATCTTTTTAGAGATGAAGACAAAAGATACTATACTCACGGGGGTGAAAGCGTTAAAGTTTCCGACGAGAGGCAGCTGTGGAATGAAAGTCTTATCGACCTAACTATTGCTCCCGCGTACGCCGTTTTTCTTCAAGAAGCGAAGAAATACGTTAAATGTGAAACTAGCGAAGCAGATACGAGCCGTGATTCGCAAGCTATTCTGAAACGATTTGAAAAACAGCTTGGCTGGTTTCATTCTCTTTTTCCAAGATACTCAAGCGAAGGGTTGTACTGGGATCGATTGACCCAGCAGCTGTACAGATGTCTTGTCAAAACGAAAGCGCCGATTCTTGCGTTGGTTAATAGACCGTTACCATCTGATCTGAGCAGACCTCTAACGACTGATGTGGATGCACCTTTGCCATTTGATATAAAACTCACAGGACTTGAAATTGTGAAAGAAATCGAAAACTACTTTTCTGGTATACCGTCATTGGTGTGGCTTTCACTTGGGGATAGCAGTGATGTACACACCGGTAACCCATCTCTGTACTTTGATTATACCGTCGTTGATGGATTCACAAGCCTGCGTGAAATTGCCTTTGTTGTAAAGTCGCTACTTCTGTTAGCTGGATTGCCAGTCGTCGCGACGTCCAGACGCATCTATCGTGCCGTGCAAAAGGTTGAGAACAGTGGACTTGAAGTGGTGAGTCGATCCACAGTATATGACTTTCTTTGTCAATACGATCAAAATCCTTCTTGCAAACTATCACTCGGGGAAATAGAAACGACGGTGCTGAAGAAGACTGAATATGTTGATATCTTGTTGAGGTTTTTGTTTGCCGAGTATGGCAGCGGAAAGGCTCTTCCCGTAGAGAAGCTTGCAGGTCTTCCTCTTCTAGTAACAGCCGATGAAAACCTCAAAGTGTTTTCAAGTAATGATTACGTTTACTCGTCAGCATTTTTCAAACTTATACCGCGAAGACACGATTTGTTTCTGCACCAGACAATCCGCAAATCGGCTTTTCAAATGTACAATTTTGGTTCGGATTCTGTAAGGAGTCTATCTCCCTATGAACTTTCTTCTCGTCTTAGACAAACATCGTTATTTGATTTTACAAACTTAAACAAAACTGTGAAAGTAACTGATCAGTATAGCGGTCCTGATGATACGTGGATTTGCGCTTTTTGGGAATATATTGTGACCGAAGGGACTACTGCAGACGAAGCGTCATTTTTGAAAGCAATTGAATGTTTTCGAGAGTGGCCTCTACTGCCGGCTATTAGCGGAAGCAATGTATTGCGGGTTCCTGTTCAACTTGGATATTCGATTTTGAACGCTGGAGATACTGTTCCTGAGAAAGTTCTCATACAATTAGGCATACCGTTACTCCAAACAGAACTTGTCGTTTTTGCAAAACACATACTGGCCAATTCGGCTTTCAAGAGTCGTCTGTGCAGAGTTGCGACCATTTCTGAGCCTGACTCAATCGTCAAAGTCCTTGATTATCATTTTAATACTTCGTCTAATATTTTGGGCGTTCAAGTGGTTGACGCTCATTCGGCAATGCAAATTCTTAAATACTTCAACTCTCATTGTGATCCCCAAGAGTCGCCGCCTTTCGAAGTGCACCATTTGGCATCCCTGCCACTTTTTGAAAACGTGTCTGGATACTTTGTGCGAATTCAGTCTGTGAAAGCGTTTTGCATACCTTCTGATATACCAAAATACGGTTCAGCAGTTTGGATGGCTGCTGCTAAGGAAGTTGTGTTTCTGACAAGAAAGGAAGAGTTGAAAGATCTGTACGATTTCTTGAATCTTAACAATGTCTCGTGGGAAGAAGTGTACCTACACTACATTCTGAAATGTTTTGCGGACCTAATTGACGAGAATCGCATAGAGCATCTTCTCTTTTTGGCGCTCCGTTTTTCTCATTATTACTGGGCTGATACGCCGTTACTTAAGATGCTCAAAAGGATTCCTTGCTTTATCCAGGAGGGGCGGTTATGTTCCGTGTCATGTTTTTATAGCCCCCACACACGATTATTTTCATTGATGCTTGATCGGAAGTATTTTCCGCCATTTCCTCCAAAAATTAGAAGACTTGATGAAAATGGTAAAGAAACTTTTAAAGACCGAATCTCTGATCTAGATTGGCTGGGCTTCTTAGAACGGTTAGGTCTTCAGGTGTGGGCAACCAGTGAAAAACTTTTAGAGTTAGCAGGAAGTCTTTCCAAAGAAGGGCGAAGTTTACAAAATGAACAAGAATTTTCTGTTTGGGCGGAAAAATCAAGATGTTTGTTTCTCCATCTTTTGGAGTATAAAGATAGACAATATCCTTTTAACGTCTGGGAGAAATTGGCTGTCATGTCGTGGTTGCCTGCGGAAGAAATCAGACAGGAATTGTCAGCTCTGTCTAGACCTTATTGCCAGAGAGAGAAGAGCTGGGTTACGAGCTTTGAAAAGTCTGTCACACCGACCGAATCAAACGAACTTCTCTGCTGGACTTCACGGTTTTTAATGCCAAAGTGGGAAGAACTTCGCACATTGCAGAAGAAAAAGCAACAGTGGCTGAAAATATCGGACAATCCTTCGATAAAAGACGTTATTGCTAACGTAGAGCATTACTCCAAGAGTGCCGTATTGGGCGTTCTGGAGCCGGAAAAGCGACAAGAATTGAAGTATGTCGACGAAATGACAGACGTAACACTTCAGACTTTTGAATTTCTTCAAAGAAAACTGACATTTTCTGGCAGTGATTTTGAAGTTACTCACATAGTTGATTTGAGGAAGTCAGACATGCTGACAAGAGTCGGCGCTGATCGGGACACCAAGTTTGCTATTAAATCATTGCATGATTTGAAGTTTGTTTTCATCCCCGCTGCTGGCGTCTTTGTTTCTCCAATCCAAATCGCTCGAAGGGCCACTGAAATTTCTCCTTTCTTCTTTGAATTACCAGACGTCTACGCCCGTTTCAGCGGTTTGCTTCGCCGTTTTGGAACAGATACGGAGGCAAAGCCATTTCATTATGCTCGCGTGTTGGAAGAAATTTTTATTCGAAACAAAGAAAATGAACTTAATCCCAATGACCTGGAGAAGGCCGTGCAGGCCACTAGTCGGTTGTTTAAATTACTCTTGGACTTGAAGCATCGTCAGAAACTTGCTGATGATTCGACAAGCGTCAACTCATTGTGCACTGTTTTGGAGCCGTTGTACCTTCTGAACCAGAGCAATAAATTGGAACCTTCTAAAAATCTTTTATTTTTGGATAGGGTCAGGCACCAAAATCTTTCAGACCAACTGCCATACTCCTTTCTAATTGATCCAAGTAAATGTAAGCTGCTTCCTCTCCCCGAAGCTACCATAGACTTACTTCCGGAAAAGCTTCGACCTCGGTTGCTGTCATCTCTAGTAGGAATGAGAATCAAAAGAGAGACTATCGTCGAGTCTTTAAGTGACAAGCACATTGAATTGGCCGAAGACCTTGAATTTTTCCTAACATCGGAATATTTTATCAATGGAATCAGAAGTATATATGTTCACGAGCACAGGACCGAGGTTACTCCACCAATCATGGCAAGGTTCAAAGTGCTAGCTGAGAACTTTTGCGTAAAATGTCTGAAATCTTTTTCTACATCTGTTGTTGTCTTTGACAGCCAGACCGAAGTGGGCGAGGCGGAAAGTGGAACCGTTTTCTTGGACGAGTCAGAAAAAAATGCACTGATTCTATCAGAATCTGCTTTGGATGAGTGGGTGGATCACGGAAGTCCTAACCGTGTCAAAGTCGTTCATGCGCTGATTAAGTTCTTAAAGTGTCCAATTAATCAGGACAGCTTGATTCTCAGTATGCTGACTGTAGAAAGTCCTGAAGAAATACCGTCCTGCTTGCAACGATTTGACATTAAATTTCTGAAAGCCGTCGTCGACATCCGTTTTCCGGACAAGACCATGTACGGCAGGGCAGTTTGTGGTAAACCAGTTCATGCTTGTCACCGAGAAAGAATTGATCACGATCTTAATTTCAAGTTTGACGTTGACGAATGGATTGCTTATGAAGTTGGTGACGACGAGGATTGCGATGATAACTACATCTATGCCAAAATTGTAAACAAAGTGTACGAGCATATTGATGGCGATGCCATTCAAGAAGATTTGCTTCACAGACCCAAGTACATGATTGACATCGGCAAAGAAGAGCCAATTGAGGCTGACAGTCTAAAGATGTATAAATTTATTAGTAATCGTCCTACCAAGCCGAGCGATTGTGTTGAATTGGTTTTGAAAGAAGACCCAGTCACCGAAGGCATCACGGGCATTCGACGAACGCTGTCTTTGGAAGAGAAATTTGCCGAGGTGCGTCGACTTGTGTCCGATATATGGAAGCTTTCTTCCGAAGACGACAGAAGAAGAGCGATTAAGCGTCTCTACTTGAAATGGCATCCTGATAAATGTGATGATCCTGATGCAGAAGAAGTTTTCAAATATTTGCATGCGCGGATCGAGGAAGGGCCGAACGGTACGGAAGAGTCTGGGTGGTCTGGCTCGTTTGGTAGATCGTCCACAGATTGGGGCTTTCACTACCACCGTTGGGATAATTATGCGAGAAGCTATCGCTCTCGTTCTCGCTCAAGAGGAACCGGTGGATCATCTGCCCCTCGTTTTTCGTTTTTCCGTGATCCTCCTTCACCTCCACAACTCAGTCGGGATCCCGAGTTAGGCAGAATGTTCTTTGATCAAGCTAAGGCTGACCTGCTAGCTGCTCAGGAACACTACCAAAGGCAAGTCGGCAGCATAGTAACGCCGAACTTTGCACTCGTCTGCTTCCTCTCTCATGAGTGCGTCGAAAAGGCACTTAAGGGCATATTGCTCTTCAAGAAAGGATTGGACAGCGAACGAATGAAAAAGCACAACTTGCATCTGTTTCTTCATGCAACAAATTACCTACGTTCATCAGCAGCAGTTCAGCTGAATAACTACGCGACGAATTTGGGCGACACAGACTACATTCGTTCGCGGTATCCTGATTTTTCTCGTCAGGTTCCTGCTTTCTTCTACAGCCAGGAAGAAGCGAAAGCGGCTTTGGAAAGCGCTGAAGGTGTTCGAAGAGTAGCTAGTGAAGTATTTTAATTGCGTGCGTGTAAGTGTTTGTAAAACTGAATTTTGTTCTAATTCGCCCGGAAAATATATATTAGCACGCGTGCATGATTGTTTGGATATTGTTTGTACTTTGTTTTTGTTTTTATTCTTATCGTAGGAATTTTTTTGTTTAGATGTATTTGTTTACATGTATTTGTAGTTCTGTCTTACTATTACAGTAGTTAGTAGTCAATATCCGTACAGTGTAGACCAGGGTCTAAAATATCAAAAAAATAAAACACGCTCAAAAAATACTTTCATCTATCTTCTATGCATTCGCCGAGTAGCAGATGCGATTCCCGTTATGGAACGCCTGTAACGTTCGGTCTAATTATTATCCCAAACTAGCGCGCGCTTATGAACAGAAAAGTTCCCTTTCGATGTAGCCGGTAATCAGGAAATGATTGTTCTGCTCAAAAATGCCATGTTAGGCAAAGGCATTCTGTAACAAATAGATTGTAGATTTTTGAATTTTTTACTTTCTAGTCTGAGTTTTCAAAGGTGTGCTCTATCTAAAGCGGATGATCTTTATGCGCGGTAAACACGTTAGAGGCCACACTACAGTACACCGTATGTCGACCCATGTCGATTATCCGTGTGTCGACCCACGCGACCAGGGTCTAGTAGCGCGCGTTAGTTAGCAAAACGCCTCTTTGTTCCCTGGTTGCTTTTCTCGCTCTTTCGTTCAGAACAGTCGGTCTGAACACGGCTCTCTATTCAGGCTGAACGAACGAGTTGATGCTACATTTTGCTTGAGGTAGGCGGCTATCGATATCTGCACAGACGGACATTGAATAAGATTATAAGAAGCGCCGTTGTGGCGTGTACGACAGCTCTAAAAACTTTCACCGTGACCTGTTACATAAGACGTCGAGAACGGTAATTTGGCAAAGACTTGATTGACTCTTCTTGTCCGTAGTAAATTGAGATCATGACACTTTTCGTGCAGGGTTACGAACTTGATCTTGAGTAAGACAGTTCAGTTGCACTTTAGTTTGACTCTAAGGCTAAAACGTAATTATAATGTAAAGCTGTATGACCAGGAAGGGTCATGTCTTTTACAATCTGCCAGTGCGTCCAGCAGACGTATTCTCTGTAATCAATGCAACGATTTTGTGCGCATGCTTGCATTGCCACATGGAAGCACGCGTTTGATTAATTTGTCTGGAGCCGTCTGGGGGCATCCTGGTGCTTATTGTCTGGGTCCAGGGATGCCTTGTGGTTCTCATGTACCGTTGCACAGAAGACGTACTAGCATAGACGATCTAGCGTTGATTTTATACAAACGACGGGTGTTTTCCTGTTTGTTGTGGGTGGCTCTCGTCACTCCCCCCCAAAAAAATTTATTCACTGCTGTACTCTAGCCAACTGTACTGCACAGGCAATCGAAGCGAAGTCGAAGTTATGAAACCAGACAGTTATCTATTTAGACAAACGAAACGATATCTAGACCATGAATTGTTTTCCAGGTTCGCCAGCTTTTCCGTCTTCCTGTCACGTGGTGTGAGAACACATGACCAGCGCACTCGACCACTCGTGATCATCGTCACCAAATCGCCTCGTGGAATCGGGAGACAACTTTCTACGGGTTATGGCCACTCCGCGCCGTCACGAAGGTAGGAGTTCACTGTAGTAGGCCTAATAGCCGTTCCGTTTCCTGGCACGTACTGTACGCTTCGATCTTCACTTTCACCTTTGTTCGAACGCCGACCTGGACTGCTTTTCGGTTTCAGCAGCAAACGCTCTATTGCTAGGTGCGTCTTCTTCGTTATCGCCGAGCAAAAGTGGGCGCTCTTTTGGCCAAAGTACGCCTCCTCTTAGTAAGCTGTTGAAGGATATCCTTGAGAGATACCCCGAAGGAGGCCAAATCCTCAAAGTAATAATCGCGTTTGTTTATTGTCTTTGAGTTAGAAATGCGTCTTTCTTTATTCAGGAGCTCATTCAGAATGCTGACGATGCTGGTGCAACAGAAGTTCAGTTTCTCCTCGACGCAAGGCCAGATGCGTACGGCAAGGAGACGCTGCTCAACCCTAGGATGAAGCAATTCCAAGGACCGGCACTCTACGCTCAGAACAACGCTGTCTTTGATGAAAAAGACTGGGAAGGAATTCAGAAGCCCTATCAGAGCGTGAAAGAGAAAGATCCCATGAAAGTGGGCCGCTTTGGAATAGGCTTCAATTCCGTTTATCACTTGACTGGTAGGGTACTGTAAATATTCTTATGGCTAATAGTTATACTTCTTCCCTAGACCTACCCAGCGTGGTTAGCGGTGACACGATCGGATTTTTTGATCCTCACGAAAAGTATGTGTATGAGGGCAAGAGTGGCCGAAGCTACGAGTTCAAAGACGCCTATGCCTATCCGGATCAATTTGCTCCGTTCAATGTTCTCAACTGCAGTGTGTCAGATGAATTCTACAATGGCACACTCTTCCGCTTTCCTCTGCGCACTGATGGCCAATCGTCTGATCTGAGCAAGAGCTGTCACTCTCCGATAACCATTCGCGAGCTATTCGAGTCTTTCAAAGCGGACGCACATCTTGTTCCGCTGTTTCTAAAATCGGTTGCATCCATCAAGATTTTAGAGTGGACGCCTGCAGCCAAAGATCCCGAAGAAATATTCAGCGTCGTGATCAACGACGCAACAAAGCAAGGCGTCTTTGAAGCCAGAAAGAGCATCGAAAATGGTCTTATACAAGGCATAGCCGTCGTGCAAAAGACCTTTGAAGCGGGTGTGACTTGCTGTGGCCGTGGACTGGCTCCGGTAACGCAACAGTGGTTTGTTGTGCACTACGTCTCTCATAATAATGATCAAGTTGCAGAAATTGCCGCTGAACTGAAGCAGCTACCGTGGGTGGGACTGGCTCTTCCGCTAGAACCGTTGACAGAGCAAGCTACTAACTTGGGTCGAGTATTTTGCTTTCTGCCTCTTCCTCCCAGTGACGATGATGACAGCAACACTGGATTACCTGTTCATGTTCACGGATCATTTAGCGTAGCCAATAACAGGCGAAGTCTGAAGTGGCCAGCTGAGGACAGAAAGTCTGATACGAAAGCCAAATGGAACTACTTGCTGCTTGAGCATCTCGTTGTTCCTGCTTACCTTCTCTTGATTACCGAAGCTGTCTCTCGTCAGTTCGAACCGCGTAGCGTATACCAAGCTTGGCCTGAGCCGGACAGTGTAAAATTTCACTGGAAAAAGAACGTGCTTTCAAGGTTGCTTTTTTCGTTGCTCCGTTGCAACGTTCTCTGGACAGACGCTCAAGGGGGCAAGTGGGTTTGTCTCTCCGATGCGATTATAAGCCCTTCTCTGCATTGCAGCCAAGATGAGGTGACGGCTGTGAAAGAAATGATTGCTATTGAAAAGTCAGTAGTTTTGGCTCCTGAAAACGTAGTTGCAGGTTTAAAATTCGTCTCAGCTCCTTATAAGAGATTTGACTCCAGGTTTGTACGATCTGCGTTAAAGGAAAGTGTGCATTACCTGAGTCTGAGCCGAGACGAGAAACTGAGCCTTTTGTGTTTTGCTTTGGAAGACGAGGCATACAGAGAAATGGCCGGTTTATGTCTTTTGCCGCTTGAAGATAAGTCATTTTCTGAGTTTCAAGTCGGCTTCTACTGGAATCAAGAGTGCATATATATTCCAGATGCTGACTGTCCTTCTTCTCTGTTTCCTGGATTGGAAAGCAAGTTTCTTGACATGACCATTGGTCCGAAACTGTTGAAAATGCTTAAATCGAAAAATTGTTGCAGTACATTACTCCTAAAGCATCTCCAGCCTGAGCATGTACCTAGCTTGCTACGAACGGTAGTAGAACGTTCGTGGTTTCACGAATCACAGGCTACTGTTAACTGGAGTCCCGGAAAGCATGGTCAGCCTAGCAAAGAATGGGTGGAAAAGGTTTGGGGATGGCTGAAGAACCACCGCAGCTACATGAAAAAGATGGTCGGTTGCACAATTCTGCCCTACAGCAGCTGCACAAGAATGGCTAAGCTCGTCTACCAGAAAAACCTCATTTTCGTTTACCACAAGTCTGCGCCGTATGTTTCTTTGGCGCCATCTTTGGCTTCTGGGTTAACAAAAGCGGGATGCATTGTACTTAATAACTGTCCCGACTACATTATCTCAAATGCTGATATAACTGAGTTTGTTTGGACTCCTATGAAGGTTTTGACGTGCGTTTCACAGCTGCCAGTGAAGACAGCGTTTTGCAACTGGTCAAATGATGAAAGCCTAAAGATGCTGTCTCTTCTTTGTCAAGTAATTGGCAGTGATCTGCCTAGAACCCATTTGCAGATGAAGGCGTTGTATCACTTACCTTTATTCTGTCTTTACGGGTCAAACATCCGTGTCAGCCTGAACAGATGCAATCGATTTGTTCCTCAGGAGCTTCAACACGATCTTCCTATTGTGTCCGATCTGCTAGCGTATCCGTCTCACGAAGAATCTACCGTTCTTCAGTACGTTTCAGAGTCACGTATTACACGATTTTCGTTTTCGAAACTGCTGCAGACTGTTGTGTTTCCCGATTTCCAAAGTTATTCAATCGAAGATAAAACGGTCATAATAACTTACCTACTTGATAACAGCCATCTACTTGAGTCTTACACAAAAAAGCTAATGGCAAATTTGGCATTTGTGCCGGTTTCCGATGGAACTGTGAAGAAACCCTGTCATTTATTTAAGCCGCTTAATTTGCTTTTGAAACTGTTCGCGGGAAAGCCATTATTTCCGGACGAAATTTTTAAAGCAGATACAAGGTACGGAAGACTCCTTGCTTCCGTCGTATCTTTTCGTGAACTGAGTTCGATTACTGCTGGTGAGCTAGTTGATATCGCTGAGGAGGCCTCGAAAGAGGCATCGAAGGGAAGGTTGGCGAAAGGCGCGGCACTGCTTCAACTGCTATCTTCTTATGAATGGGCAAGAAGCTTGCTGCGTGAGCGGGTCTTGAGAAGAGGTGCGCAGTCTTGGTCCACTGCTCAGGCAGAATTAAAACGCCTAGCTTGGTGTCCAATAGAGTACAAAGCTCCAGATAGCTATCCTTCTTTTATTATGCCGTGGAAAGCTCGCTCAATCACTTCGATTCCAACAAGTGTTGTTTGCACCTTTGACGTCATGGCTGTGTCACTCGAAAAGCTGTCATGCCTTGTTGGAAGCAGTGCTCAGATAATAAAAGGTGGCACTGTATCTACCAGAGATTTATTTCCCATGCTAGGATTTCGATTGCCAACTATAAACGACGTCGTTACTCACTGGGAAATGGCGATTGATTGCTATCGTAGTAACCAGAGTTCTTGCTGCCAGAAATTTAGTGACATGATGGAAATTTTTTTTGACTTACTGTCTAGCTTTGCTTCTCTGTACTGGGACTTTCCATCACTCAAACAAGAAATAACTAAACGATTCGGAAATGCTCCCTTTGTGTGGATCAATGACACTTTGGGCTTTGTTAAGCGTCAGCGGCTAGCTCAGTCATGCCTCTTTCGTGGCTCACTGGAGCCGTGGCTGTTTAAAGTCGACCACAAACAGCTTCCTCATTTGGCTTTACCTGACTTGCCGTCAGCCTTAGGAATCAAGCCGGAATTCAATCAGTCAGACGTGCTTAGTGTCCTCAAAGAAATGAGAGATGCTTATAGCTTTGGGTTCAGTGAAGGCAGGGTGAACTTTTCTCTTGACTTGGATCTGGCAGTTCAAATTCTGAACTGGGTAACGGAAGGCGATTCGGTGCTTCCTCGCCATCTTCGTGAACAGATTCTCGTTCCTGTGGATAATCTGTTGAAGCTAGATTTGCAGCCCTGCTCGGAACTCATGTATTGTGATGCTGAATGGCTTCGATCTAGCGAGAATAGCACCGCTAGGGAGCACAAAGTCATTCACAGAAAAATAACTCATGACACCGCATACAAGTTGGGTGTCCCGTCTCTTTCAAATCGTTTGGCTCCGTCGGAACCTGTCGAATTTGAGCAGCTCGGACCTCACGAATCGCTGACTCTCAGACTCAGCAATATTCTAAGAGAATATAAAGACGACGCTGGTATTTTTAAAGAACTTATTCAAAATGCGGACGATGCCGGAGCGACGGAGGTGTCACTGTTAATAGATTGGCGCGACGGAAAGACATCCTCTCTTCTCTCTCCTGATATGAAACTTTGTCAGGGACCTTCCTTGTGGGCATACAACAACGCGACATTCACCGACGCAGACTTTGCAAACATAGCTAAGTTGGCGGGTCGGACGAAAGAAGCGGACCTAAATAAAATCGGTCGATTTGGACTGGGCTTTACATCAGTCTATCATTTGACGGACGTTCCAAGCTTTGTGAGTCGCAATTTTGTCGTCATATTCGACCCGCATGGTCATCATCTTGGCAACCACATTCGAGATAAATCGAAGCCAGGCGTAAAAATGGATTTCGTTGATATTCCTATTGCTAAACGCTTTCCAGATCAGTTCCAGCCGTACGAGGGTATGTTCGGATGCAGTGTAAAAGACAGGAAACCGTTCGACGGCACCCTCTTTCGATTGCCGTTGCGTACCAAACATCAGGCTGCAGTGAGTGAAATCAAAAGCGAACCGTACGGCGAGCGGAACATTGCCGAGGCTCTGAACGCCCTGAGACAAGTTGCCGTTAAAATTATGCTCTTTCTTAATCACGTACGTCAAGTCAAAGTCTACATTCTTAAAAAGGACTCGTCTTCACCGAACGAGAAAAAGCTCGTGTTTGAAGTGAAGGCTAAAGAAGAGGGAATGTCATTACCGACATTTGGTCAGTCGAATCTATTGGAAGCTTGTTCTCATTTAATTACGCGAGGAAGAGTGCCGTCCTCGTGTTCGTCCTCGTGTATTGTCTCGGTAAGTTTCACCGACGTGAAGCGTGAAATCAATGAAAGCGAACGTTGGCTTGTCTGTTCGGCCGTGGGTCAGAACCAGTGCCTGAAGTTGGCTAAATCACCGATTGGAAAAAAGTTGGGTCTTTTGCCTTTTGCAGGAGTTGCGTCTAAATTGTCTTCAGACGGGATGAAAATTCCCATTCCTATTAAGGGAGAAGTCTTTTGCTTTCTACCGCTTTCGGTTGACTCTGGGCTACCGTTTCATGTTAACGGATTTTTTTCTGTTCTTTCTAACCGACGAGGTTTGTGGTGGTACGACACGGAATCAACTTTGTCAGACGATGCCACCAGAAAAGACTCAGATGCTCAGTGGAATCACGTGCTTATCAAGGATGCGGTTTTGGAGGCGACGCTGACCATGTTTAAAGTTGTAACGTCATTACTTGAGCAGGGTTTTGAGGTGGAGAATTATTACCGTTTGTGGCCTTGCGTTCAGTCGCCTTTGCAGATGTGGGGAGAACTCGCTTCAAATTTTTACAAAGCGGTAGTTGAGCGGAAGCCATATCTGATGCACGTGACTCGCACAAAGTGGATTTCTCTTATGGACGCTCTGTTGCTGTCTGACGACGTGGCATCACTTCCTCACGCAGAGGAACTAACGGAAAGCATTTGTTCTAATTATGTGAAAATTCCTGCTGAATGCTCTCATGTCGTTAAAGGACTTCGAGACGCCAATGCGACTTACTTGAGCGAAAGAACGCTATGTGTTAAGCGATTTGCTGAAAAATTTCTCTTACGTTCGTTGACTTCGTTGACGCCATCACGAAGAGACGAACTAATCCACGGAATATTAAATTTGGCTTGCACTAATCCGAATTTGCGTTCCATCTTGAAAAAATTAGATTTCGTTCCTTGTTCACCAGAAGGGACTATTTTCCGGCGTCCTTCTTTGCTAATTAAGCAAGAAGGTCTTGCTGCGGATTTGTTTAGTGTCGAGGACAGCCGATTTCCTTTTCAAGAAAGGTACCAGAATTACACGACTCTTCATATTTTAGAGCAACTTGGAATGAAGACGAGCCAGTCTTTAGACTGGCAGGACGTTACAGAAAGGATGAAGAGCGTGCAGCACTTGACTGACAGCAAAAACGTTTTACAGCGTGTTAAGGCTATCACAGCACTCATGGAAAATCTGGCTTGTGAGAGACGAATACTTTGCAGTCCTGAAAAAACTGCAGAGATCCGGTCTATTGCGTTTTTGCCGGTACTTAACCGCCCGAAAGAGTATCCTCTCTCGTTCTGGTATGCAAGTCATAATCTATCCTCCAACCTCGTCGCTGCGTCTGCCAAATCCGTTTTCTACGAAGAGTCGCTGCAGCTTGCTGGTTCGCAGGGAATTATTTTGTCGTTATCATACAGAGACTTGAAGAGTCGGTGTGCGTCGGTTTTGCCTCTTTTGGGGATAAATCGCCCTCCTTTTCCTTTGATACTACGGCAGCTGAAAGTTGCTCTCAACTGCGTTGCTAAAACAGCCGAAGTATCGCGTAGTCTGAAGAAGCTTGTGTATGCTATTTACAGAGAAATGGACAAACGCATAGAAGAAGGAGACATTATAGATTTTGCAGCTTTCGAGCGACACCGATGGGTTTTAGTAGGGAACATCCTTGTCATGCCGTCACAACTGTCCTTCAATTGGAGTGGCGAAGGATTGTCACTGTATCTCTATCCTGTCCCATCTGATCTTTATGACGTTCGCGAATTATTGCTCAAATGTGGTGTTCGCGGGAAATTTACTAAAGTCGATTTCTTATGGGCTCTGACTGAAATGAAAATGGACAAAAAAGGGCAGCAGTTGACTACCAAGGAAACACGGATTGCATTCTCTTTTCTGCAAAGATTAGCTTTTGTAGAGGATAAAGAATGGCGAAAAAAGCAAAGAGGCGAGGGAGAAGTGCCTCTTATTTCAGAAGATCTACGCCTGCTTCCTGCTTCGCAGTTGACGTACGCCGATGTTTTGTGGAATCGAGACCCAGAGGATGAAGAAAAGACAATCTACGTTCACGAAAATTATACTCTCACCGGAACAGTGCTAGTTGAATTGGGGGTAGAACTTGTCAGGACAAGATTTCTCGACGATCATTCAGAGGAATTTCCTGGTCGGGAGTTCGGTCAGCACGAGCCGTTAACTCTTCGTTTGGAGAACATTATAGATGCCTATCCTTGGGGAGTGCAAATTCTCAAGGAACTTGTGCAGAATGCGGATGATGCACAGGCATCGACCCTCCATCTTGTATTAGACAAGCGCAGTCATCGAACTGAGACAGTGTTTAGCAATAATTGGAAAGAGTTGCAAGGGCCTGCTCTTTTGGCCTATAATGATCGTCCTTTCTCAAAGTCAGACCTAAAAGGAATTCAGAACATTGGAGAAGGCAGCAAGCGATCGGATCCTTCTAAGACTGGGCAGTATGGTATTGGGTTTAATTCGGTTTACCATCTAACCGACTGCCCTTCGTTTATTTCCGACGATAAAGTTTTCTGTGTTCTTGATCCTCACTGCCGGTTTATACCGAAGGCTACTGATAAGAGACCCGGTCGGCTGTATGACATTTCGGAAAAATTTTGGCGCAAATTTCCTGACGTGAATGCAACGTTTTACACGGCGTTTGACGGCGTATCTCTTTCTGGTGGTACTGTTTTTCGATTTCCTTTAAGAAATGAACTCTGTGCTGTTCGTTCCAAAATTTCTAAAAAGGTAGTAACAAGCAACAGCATTAGCAAACTCCTGACAGAATTTGCAGAAAGCGCTTCTCATCTTTTGCTATTTCTTAATTCTGTCACTTCGATAAAGCTGTCCGTTATTGAAGCGAATGGACAACGTAAAGAGTTGTTCTTTGCTGAATCGAGCTTGGAACCATCTGCAGTGCAAAAAAGAAGAAAAATGTTTAATAAAATGGCTGAGTTAAAGAGAGTGAAAACAAGCGAAATTCAGAGCATGTTTCATGTAACTTATGAAATGTCTCTAAATGTGAAGAAAGGCGAAGGGTGCCCCAAAGACAAGGAACAAAAGAAATGGCTTGTTCACCAGTGCATTGGAAAGCAGTCTACGGAGAATTTTTCAGATGTGAGCGACCTTTGTCTTCTGCCACGCGGCGGCATCGCTGCTCTTTTAGGCGAAACTCTGCGAAGCGGAAAAGCTTATTGCTTTCTTCCTCTCCCGAGATCGATTCCTATCCCTGTGCACGTGAACGGACATTTTGCACTAGATTCCGCTCGTCGCAATATCTTTAGAGACGAAGACAAATTTAACCAGAGGCAGATATGGAATGAAAGTCTTATCGACCTAACTATTGCTCCCGCGTACGCGGCTTTTCTTCAAGAAGCAAAGAAATACGTTAAATGTGAAACTAGCAAAGAAGACACAAGCGGTGATTTGCAAGCTGTTCTGAAACGATTTGAAAAAAAACTTGACTGGTTTCATTCTCTTTTTCCAATATACTCAAGCAAAGGGTTGTACTGGGATCGATTGACCCAGCAGCTGTACAGATGTCTTGTCAAAACGAAGGCTCCGATTCTTGCTTTGGTTAATAGACCGTTGCCGTCTGATCAGGTCAGACCTCTATCAACTGATGTGGATGCACACACGCCATTTAGTGCAAAACCCAGAGGACTTGAAATGGTCAAAGAAATTGAAAAATACTTTCCTGGTACAGCGTCACATGTGTGGCTTTCACTTGAGGAACTTGGGGAGACAGACACCTATGATGTACACGCTGGTAGCCCAGCGCTGTACTTTGATCATCACGTGGTTGATGGATTCACAAGCGTGCGTGGTAGTGCCTTTGTTCTAAAGTCGCTACTTCTGTTAGCTGGATTTCCAGTCGTTGCGACTTCCGGGCACATCTATCGTGCCTTGCAAGAGGTTGGGAAATGTGGACTTGAAGCGACGAGTCGATCCACGGTATATGACTTTCTTTGTAAATACGATCAAAATCCTTCTTGCAAACTGTCACTCGGGAAAATAGAAGCAACGGTGTTTAAGAAAACTGAATACGTTGATTTTCTGTTGAAGTTTTTGTTTGACGAGTATGGCAACGAAAAGGCTCTTTCCGTGGAGAAGCTTGAAGGTCTTCCTCTTCTAGTAACTGCCGATGAAAATCTCAAAATTTTTTCAAGTAATGATTATGTTTACTCGTCCGCTTTTTTGAACCTTATGCCGCAAAGGCGCGAATTGTTTCTGCATCAGACAATCCGCATATCTGCTTTTCGAGAGTACAATTTCGAGTCGGATGCTGTAAGGAGTCTATCTCCTCAGGAACTTTCTTCTCGTCTCAGGCAAACAACGCTATTTGATTTTTCGAATTTTAGCAAAACCCTTGATAAAGTAACTGATCAGTATCACGGTCCAGACGATAAGTGGATTCGCACCTTTTGGGAGTATCTCGTGACGGAAGGTTCAGAGATTGCTGACGAGAAATCATTTTTGGAAGCCATCAACCATTTTAAAGATTGGCCTCTACTTCCTGCAACTAGTGGAAGCGATGTTTTGCGGGTTCCTATTCAGCTTGGATATTCGATTCTGAACGTTGGAGATACTGCAGAGCTCGCCATTTCTGAGAAAGTTCTCATACAGTTAGGTATACCGTTGCTGGGTACTGAACTTGTCAGTTTTGCGAGAAATAGTCTTGTCAACTCGGCTTCCAAGAGTCGTCCGTGCAAAATTTCTGAACCTGACTCTATCGTCAAAGCTCTTGATTATCATTTTAATGTCTTGGGCGTTCAAGGGATTGGCGCTTGTTCGGCGATGCATATCCTCAAATACTTTAATTCTCATTGTGACTCAAAAGGCTCTCCGTCCTTCGAAGTCCACCATCTGAAACGTTTGCCACTTTTCGAAACTGTGTCTGGTTTTTTTGTGAGAATCGAGTCTGTGACAGCGCTTTGCGTACCTTATGATATACCAAATCATGGCTGGCAAATATGGATGTCCGCTACTAAGAATACAGTATTTCTAAAGAGAAAAGAAGAGTTGAAGGATCTCTACAGTTGCTTAAACCTTAATAATGCGTTGTGGCAAGACGTGTATCTGCAGTACATTCTGAAGTTATTTCATCGTTTAACTGACGATGATCGCATAGAACATCTGCTTTATTTGGAATGTTGCTCTCGTTCTTATTATTGTCACTGGGAGGAATCTAAAGTACGAGAAAGACTCGAAGTCACTCCTTGCTTTCTTCAGGATGGGCGTTTACTTTGCGTCTCCTGTTTTTACAGCCCCCACACACGTCTGTTTACTCTGATGCTTGATCAGAAGTATTTTCCACCTTTTCCTCCCAAAGTAATCGATAAAGACGGCAATGCTGCCAAGAAAGAACGAATTTCTGATTTACGTTGGCTGAATTTCTTAGAAACGTTGGGTCTTCAAGTACGGGCAACTGATAAAAAACTTTTAGAGCTTGCTTCGACACTTTCCAGAGAAGGACGGAAATTAGGAAAAACGGAAGAGTTTTCTTTTTGGGCGGAGAAATCGAGATGCTTGTTTCTCCATCTTGTGGAATTTCGACAATATCCTCAGGTGGTTTGGGAGAAACTAGCTATCTCAGCTTGGTTACCAGCAGAAGAAATCAGAGACGAATTATCTGCTCTCTCAAGACCCTATTTTGAGAGTAGTTGGGCTACGAGCTTCGAAAAGTCTGTTGCGTCTACTAAAGTCAATGAACGCCTCTGCTGGACCTCACGGTTCTTGATGCCGAAGTGGGAAGAACTTGTTCGTTTGTCAGAGAAAAAGCGAAAATGGCTGAAAATATCGGAAATACCTTCGATAAAAGACGTTATTTTCAACATCGAGCGTTACTCAAAGAGTGCAGCCTTGGGCGTTCTAGAGCCGGAGAAACAGCACAAGCTCAAGTATGTTAAGGAAATGACAGAAGTGACACTTCAAACTTTTGAATTTTTGCAAAAGAGTCTTAGATTTTCTTGCAGCGAATTTGAAGTTAGCCACATAGTGGATCTGAGAAAGTCTGACATGCTAACGAAAGCCGGCGCTGATCCAGACAGCAAATTCGCTATTAAATCGTTGCACGATTTGAAGTTTGTTTTCATCCCAGCAGCTGGCGTCTTTGTTTCTCCAATCCAAATCGCTCGAAGAGCAACTGAAATTTCTCCGTACTTCTTTGAATTACAAGACTGCTATGCTCGTTTTAGCAATTTGCTTCGCCGTTTTGGAACAGATACGGAAGCAAAACCTTTTCACTATGCTCGCGTGTTGGAAAAAATCTTTCTACGAAACAAAGAAAATGAACTTAATCCCAATGACCTGGAGAAGGCTGTGCAGGCCACTAAACTGTTGTTTACATTACTCTTGAAACATTGTCAGAAACGTAGCGACGATCCGACTAGCGCCAACTCATTGTGTACTGTTTTGGAGCCGTTGTACCTTTTGAACCAGAACAACAAATTGGAGCCTTCTCAAAATCTTGTATTTTTGGATAGCGTCAGGCACCAGAATCTTACAGACCAACTGCCATACTCCTTTCTTATTGATCTAAATAAATGTCAGCTGCTTCCTATCCACGAAGACACGGTAGACTTACTTCCAGAAAAGCTTCGACCTCGGTTGCTGTCATCGTTGTTGGGAATGAAAATTAAAAGAGAGACTATCGTCGAGTCTTCAAGTGGCAAGCACATTGAATTGGCCGAAGACCTAGAATTCTTCTTGACATCGGAGCATTTTATCAATGGAATCAGAAGTATACATGTTCACGAGCATAGGACCGAGGTTACTCAAATTGTCATGGCGAGATTTAAAGCGCTAGCTGAAAACTTTTGCGTAAAATGTCTGAAATCTTTTTTTACATCTGTTGTTATCTTTGAAAGCCAGACTGAAGTTGGTGAAGCGGAAGACGGAACTGTATTCTTGGACGAATTTTACCAAGCCGGGAAACCTACGCTGATTTTATCAGAATCTGTATTGGATAAGTGGACGGATCATCGAAGCCCTAACCGTGTCAAAGTTGTTAAGGAGATTATCAAGTTTTTGAAATGCCGTATTGAACAAAGCGTGGTTGTCAATATTCTTAGTCTAGAAAGTCCCGACGAAATACCGTCCTACTTGGAGCAAGAGTTTAATATCAAATTTGTCACAGCAGCTGTGGGCATTCGCTTTCCGAGCAAGCCTATCTACGGCAGGGCAGCGTGTGGAAAGGCAGTTCATGCTTGTCACCGAGAAAGAATTGATCAAGATTATAATTTCAAGTTTGAAGTTGACGAATGGATTGCCTATGAAATTGGTGACGACGAGGATTGCGATGATAACTACATCTATGCCAAAATTGTAAACAAAGTGTACGAGCATATTGATGGCGATGCCATTCAAGAGGATTTGCTTCACAGACCCAAGTACATGATTGACATCGGCAAAGAAGAACCAATTGAGGCTGACAGTCTAAGGATGTATAAATTTATGAGTAATCGTCCTACCAAGCCGAGCGATTGTGTTGAATTGGTTTTGAAAGAAGACCCAGTCACCGAAGGCATCACGGGCATTCGACGAACGCTGTCTTTGGAAGAGAAATTTTCCGAGGTGCGTCGACTTGTGTCCGATATATGGAAGCTTTCTTCCGAAGACGACAGAAGAAGAGCGATTAAGCGTCTCTACTTGAAATGGCATCCTGATAAATGTGATGATCCCGATGCAGAAGATGTTTTCAAATATTTGCATGCGCGGATCGAGGAAGGGCCGAACGGTACGGAAGAGTCTGGGTGGTCTGGCTCGTTTGGTAGATCGTCCACAAATTGGGGTTTTCACTACGACCGTTGGGATAATTATGCAAGAAGCCATCGCTCTCGTTCTCGCTCAAGAGGAACCGGTGGATCATCTGCTCCTCATTTTTCGTTTTTCCGTGATCCTCCTTCACCTCCACAACTCAGTAGGGATCCCGAGTTAGGCAGCATGTTCTTTGATCAAGCTAAGGCTGACCTGCTAGCTGCTCAGGAACACTACCAAAGGCAAGTCGGCAGCATAGTAACGCCGAACTTTGCACTCGTCTGCTTCCTCTCTCATGAGTGCGCCGAAAAGGCACTTAAGGGCATATTGCTCTTCAAGAAAGGATTGGACAGCGAACGAATGAAAAAGCACAACTTGCATCTGTTTCTTCATGCAACAAATTACCTACCTTCATTAGCAGCAATTCGGCTGAATAATTACGCGACGAATTTGGACGACACAGACTACATTCGTTCGCGATATCCTGATTTTTCGTGTCGGGTTCCTGCTTTCTTCTATAGCCAGGAAGAAGCTAGAGCGGCTTTGGAGAACGCCGAGGGTGTTCGAAACGTAACTAGTGAAGTATTTTAATTGCGTGCGTGTAAGTGTTCGTAAAACTGAATTTTGTTCTAATTCGCTCGGAAAATATATATTAGCACGCGTGCATGATTGTTTGGATATTGTTTGTGCTTGGTTTTGTTTACATTCTTTGTAGGAATTTTTTTTGTTTACATGTATTTGTAGTTCTTCTGTCTTACTATTAGTTAGAAGTCATTTATTCGGTAGGGTAGCCAATTATGTTGTACACCGTGTACTTTTCTTTTCACGCGACGTAGAATGACGTAGTACCTTGACTGTGATATCAGTGATATCACCAATACACGTTTCACCAATACTAAGGCCCGGGTAGGGTAAACGGTTTTTCCTCGTTTTCTCGCAAAAAGCCGTTTACCCTACCCGGATATACGGGCATCAGAGCAGCCAGTGTCCCGTATATGGTTTTTACGTTTTTTCGTAGAGGCCGTTTTCAACCCGGACATACGGGCATCAGGAGATTAATATCTACTATTTAATCTCTGCGCTTTGTATTTTTCCGATGCCCGTATGTCCGGGTAGGGTAACTGGCTTTTTAAGAAAAACAAGGAAAAACCGTTTACCCTACCCGGACATACGGGACACCGCGCCATTGGTGACGTTGCTAAACACTCTCTCGTCTCGTGGTACGAGCGCGAGGGAGCAGCATTTTGCTCAAACTGTTTATTAATAATTAAAAACGCGGGATAAGAGTATTTTTTAAATTGTTTACCACATAAATTAACAACGCGAGCAATTATAATTCTTGGAAGAGTTGCTTGCGAGCTTCGTCGACGGCCAACGACGCTGCGACTCTTTTCCGGTAGCGACGACGCCCTTCAAGTTTTTCAAATTAGGAGCCAAGTTGTTTTTTGACTATACTGCCGGTAAGACGTATAGTAGTGCGACGACCTCTTTGTAGAGCTATTGCATGGCCACGCAGATGTGTCTTGAATCTTCAGCATATACGTATATACTGTATTTAATTGAGCTTAGACTCGTCAAGCCATTGATTGTATCCTCCAACTATAAATCAGATTACTCACCAGTTTTTCTTCCGCTATTGCATCCTCACACCTCTCGGCGATAGCGAGTACGTAACTCACTGTTGCATCTTCTTCTCCCCTCGACGACAGAAAAGAGGTCCAGCTTCACAAATCGTTATGCAGATGATCATTATTATCTGCCTGCTGTTTTCCGTCGTTTGCGCAACGATTAGAATCGACCTGTGCGAAGGTTCCTTGCGCCTTCACGGAATTCCACCATCGTCTTCTAACTGGCAAATCATCGGTTGGATTAGACCCTTCAACGTTCGTTCCCTTAGAATTATATCTGTTGAAATGATCGCACCGGCTGAAGATTTCCGAGCTCGACTCACTCTCTCGGGTCTTGTTCGCATTGAAGGCCGTCGCGCTCGAGAATATGAAGCTAAAAGCAGCAGAATTCTGCTCAAGCTCGTCCAATTCTCCAGGAAAAATCGCACCTCATGCCTGTTTGTTGACGTGGCATTCTCTATCACCAAAGAGGCAAAGTTGATTGTTCGAAGGAGAGACACGACTTTTGCATTCTCTTCTGCTGCATACAGTGCTTCTGTAAGTGAAGATTCTCCTGCAGGAACAGCAGTCGTAACGGTCATAGCATCAGGGGATAACGGCACGATTACCTACGAAATCGTCAATTCTGATCGAGACTTCAACATTGATCCCTACACAGAATCAATACGTACTGCCGTCGAGTTAGATCGCGAGACTCAAAGTACATACCAATTTCTTGTGACGGCACAGAGTTCAAGTACATCAAAGACAGCTACGGCAACCGTATCTGTAGAAATTATTGACGTCAACGACAATGAACCTTTGTTTGAAAAGTCACCTTACCTTGCTACTGTACTTGAAGACGCACAAAATGGTAGCTACGTGACTGTCGTAAAGGCTACAGATCCAGATGAAGGCGCAAACGGAGAAGTAACTTATTCTCTGAGCCCTAATGACTATTTTGACATTGAGCGGCTAACAGGAATAGTCAGAAGTATCAAGAACTTCGACTACGACAAACAAAGCAGCTTTACAATAACGGCTTACGCAACAGACGGAGGTAAGTACTGTACGTCAAAGTCGCTTCACCTTTGAATTGCACTGCTCATACTGATAGGCATTCCACCGAAAACCGCTGAAGTGACTGTAATAATAACTGTAATCGACGTTGCAAGCGAACTTGTTACCTCAACAGCATCAGCAACTTCTTCTTCGCAAACAACAAGAAATTCGAAAACCAGTTCAGTCACTACTTCAGCGAGCAGAGAAACCGGTCTGCTTCCAAGCGCAGTTCTTACCTCAAAACCATATTCGCCAACAGCATATTTTTCAACAGCATCCGCAAATTCGCCTACAGAAACAACAAGCATTACAGTGACTACTACAGCGAGCGGAGAAACAGGTCTGCTTGCAATGTACTATAATCTCTTGATGTCTGTTAGCGTGTTTCTCGCGCTTTTGGTCCACTGACTCTTACTCTTAATTAACGCTTAGCTCACTAGCTCTCACAGACAAAAGTATATTGCACGTAGAAAGAGCGTGCATTTGCACAACCGAAACTGCTAATTTAGTATAGACCAAACTTTTCTAGGTACTGCAGTACACTAGTACAGTACATTAGTACAGTAACTGCTTGTAAACTACCTCTTCCCAATCTCCCCTCGCTGACCAGGATACTTCCTCGCTGAGGGCCATGACGTAGACCCAGCGTTGCTGTCAACATCCTACGTGCTAAGCGTTGAATGATACGCTGCGTGGCGTGCAAGCACAGAGCAAGCAAAGAACAACACGCGAACCCCACCCACAGGTAAACATTAATTAAAAGAGGCCTCTTTGGTGCCCCCAAACACGCGAAATAATGAAGAGCGTCAGTGGAAGAGACCGTTTGCAGCACCAAACAGAGGTAAGAATTATAGGGCACGAACAGGATTAAAGACGAGGATATACTGTGTCACCAAATGGAGACCTTTATATAACATATGCCGATTTTGCTGCATATTAGGGCTGGAGCGAGGAGGCAAGGTTGAATTGCCAGACAATGACAAGGCAGGCTAAATTTATCTTCCGGTTCGGAAGTACTTATTTACATCTACAGGGTTACCGCACTTCCAGCAGCAACTAAGGTCTTACAGTCCTTGACCTTCACTGAGTGAGATGATCAAGCCTGCAGAAGAAGTCGTGATAGACCCCAAAACAAATTAAATGTTTTACTCGTTGGCCTTCAACAGATCCACAAAGGCGTGAAACTTCTTTATGGCAGTTTCAACAGCCTCCAGAGTACTTTCGTCATCCAAGACGGTCTTACCTACAGAACACTATGTGAGCACGTACGACGCAAAAAACGCCGTGACACACCGTTAGAAGCCTGTCCTGGCTGTCCGTGTTCGACCTATGCATAAAATAAAGTAACCAATAATTTGCAAATAAATACTTCTAATTGCCTGATATGATTTCATTAATTCGCTTTTGAGACGACTGTTTTCAACTTCTAACTATACATTCATAGACATAATAGTCGTCGTATACAAAAGAGAGTAGCTAGAGCAAGCTCCCTACTTCAACTATCCTTGCTTCAGCTTCAGCTCTGCCCTGAATCTCCTTCGCTAAAGAGTCCTTGCAAAGTTCAATAGAAACCTAACGCAGCTCGTTACTAATAACAAAATTTTATTAATTAGTCACTCTTAGCCGTTGTATTTCTCTATGAAACGCTTCCATCTGGCTTAGCTCATTCACTTGCTTGGCATCCGTCGACTGGTACAAAGAAGTGCCAGAAGTATTCGCTGAAATCGTAGCACCTGTAGTCGTCTAACGTGACAATTGAAGAAGGAAAGACAGCACCACGAAAGTAACACCGCGTACCTCTGAACCAATCATGGTAACAATAGAACGATTTCCATTGGCAGGACGTTTCCTAACAATTGGCTAAATTTGCAGCCAAGCACAAAAAAACTTTTCTTTACCGGTACTGAGTTCTCAAAGGCCCTCTGTAGGAAACGTTGCGCTGCTTCTTCGCTGGTACACTGATTCGAGTCGGTGCAGAAGTTGAAAGGGTCTCAGGCTCTTGAGCCAGGTCGAGCCAAGGAAATGCTTCCTAAAGAAAAACAGATACCTATACCACTCTCCTAATTTTAAGCGCCTTTGACACCTCAGCCTGAGAATCTTCAGTGACAGCGAGAAGAATGGAGTTACGAACTGTCGCATCTAGTTGAAAAATCGAATAAAGATTCGCGCCAGCAGACACGCTGTTACCAATGAGCGGATTAAGTCGAATGTCGAGAACGGACAAATTCGTTTTGTACCCCAAACAGGCGAGAAGCTGTCTGGCTCCCTTGTTAGATATGCCACACTGTTGAAGATCAAGAGCTAGAGACAGAGAAAAATAGTGAGAAAAATTAATAAAAACACATCCTAATCAGTTACTGTGCTCAACAAATGCTCTCCCGACAGCGCGTCCTTGTACTTACTTACCCTTTAGCCAGAGATCATCTTCCAGTGCTTCAGCAAGCAGACATGCGCCTTTGTCTCCCAACAGCAGATTTCCGCACAAAGTTATTCGTCTCAATCCGCCCATTTTGTCCAGGTTTGGCTCCTTCTGACGTAGGGAGTCTTTCCACGCTTGACTGTGTCGCTGCGTGGATTGAAACTATAGAGAAAACATAAAATTTGCCCCAATATTTAATTTCTACAAAACACCACTTTGATCAATTCTGCAACTGTCTTGGCTCCCTTCCACGTTAGACAGCATCCAGAAAAATCGACTGTTACTAGATTGCAACAATTTCGTATTCCTTTGCTCAGGACTGGAAGAGCGAAGAGTCAAAAAACGAGTAACACTGAAAGTGACTACACCTGCATTCTGTACCTTCTAAACACCTGTCTCCAAGTTGACAATACTTCAGACTAAATGTCCTCACTGACGAATTTCTTGTCATACCCTACACAAGAAAATGCATTCTAATAAAATTATCACTCCAATGCGATTACGTTGGATAATGTTTGAACGTTGTCAATTTTCAGTGAGATGTCTTCCAACTCGAGCGACGTCAAGTTTGACGTCACAGTCAAACAATCAGCAATAGCTCTGAAACAAATGATTGAAAAAAAATCAAACTGGCCTCTGGTGCACCTACCTGCATAACTTCGTCGTCACTTCTCTCTTTGCAATCGCCGGATGACTTCCTCGAACTCCGAACTTGCATCGAGTCCATAGCTGTCTCTCTGCGAAAAAATTAACGTTGAGTTTCTCTCTCTAATTTTGACACAGCTTCATTTTGCCTTCTTGAGTCGGTTTCCTTCGTCTGTATCGACGAAACGCAATATAATCGAGACTCTTATTAATTTGAAGTGCCTTCAGAAGCGGATGCCAGTCGGACAGGGCCAAACGATCGGCATTCACAACGACTCGACCCTTTCTCGCTCCAGAGACGACTTCTCGAAACGGACAAGAATCCTGCAAGGCGCATAGAGTTTCGTAATAAGCAGAAAAGTCGATGCTTCCGCGAAGACGGGTCTCGGCGCTTGTGAAAGCCATCGCAAAATACTCGTCAACGGGACATTGAAAGAGAACGTCCCGGATAGACAACCGAGGAGAAAATGTCTACAACAAAGGCGTAAACCCACATCACACAACACTAAACAGCCAATTAAAACAATGCAGACATATTCGCTGTATCTACCACTGGCAGTGGTAAGGAGAACTCATCTTGATGTTAGAAAGAAGTGATAAATGCTACTTTTCACTTCTGTAAACGCGAATCCAAATGACAAAAGCGGTCAAAATTCGGAACCCTAGAAACAGCGCTCCTAAGAGGCCAAGATCGCGAAGAAAATGGCTCTGCGATAACCTTATTAGACCTCTTCATTTTCTGCAAGAAAGTACGCTAACCTCAACCAATCCAAGGTGATCGAGAACTTGTGTTCCATTTGAAAAGCAATTTTGGATCGAAGAGCATGCTAAAGGCGCGAAGTTATGCTAAAGGAGCACATATGACTACACTCAATTTACTCAGATTTGTGCCTCGCCATTCATTTATCATAAGCGCTTCAAAACCGTAGTAAAACCAAGAAATGTACTGAATCCATTCAAGATAGACAGGGCTATAAAATATACGCATATCAGTCGATTGTATCAAGATCGACTTACTAATCCCTTACACAGTTCCCGAACGAATAAAGAATCCGCCAAAGAGAAGAAACGGAATAAAAGATACCGGACCGATGGCCAATGCCACTGAAACAGATGGCACCGAAGCAGAAACTAAGTACCCTATAGAATTAAAAGAGGCGTTGAGGTTGTAAAGTGAAATAAAAGTCTTCTTACCAAGAGATAGAGACACCATGGCTATTATGACGCACAAACTGAAGAAGAGGAAGAACCGGTCTGCCCCGTCGTGAAGACCTGCGCAATGCCGTCCACAGTAGCGAGTCCAATTTTTTAAAAGCACCTACCTATCATGAAGTACGACACGGCGCTGAAGACGAGCACTTGTATAACAACAAAAGGGGTCTGTTGAAAAAGAAGGAAATTTATTTAACTAAGGCTCAATAAAGTGTGCAAAAGAGCCAACGTCAGCTATTGATTTGGCCAAATAGAAGACAAGCGGTCGATAAAGTCGGGATCGATGTTCTCGCAAGAACACAGGCATTTCCACCGGAAACGTCTAGAATAATAAGGTCAAGAAAAACACTGAATATGTAATTAAGTATAACCTGTAGAACAGCTATCATTGTGCTGATTGACAACTGAATAACAGCAAAAAACAATGCGGCTGGAATGTTTTGAACTCGTTGTTGATCGTATCCAGTTTTATAATACATCAATCCCATCAGCAACGCTATAACCTGAAATTTTCTGATACTACCATTGTGGTACAAATCATGGCGCCCTTACGATAGACTGGCCAATCTTCACTCTCACGGCAGTCTTGTCTCTAATGTTGGATAGCCAAGCCCGTAGACAAACCCATCCAAACTGAGTACACCAATGAGCGTTGTAGCTGTATATATTTTTTCGAATTGCTAGACATAGTATGCATAATACGGAGGAAATGTAACAAACCCTTTGGACTTGGAGAAGGGAATCAGCTCCGAGTCGGCCTGACAAAAGATGCTGTAAGAAGCAACTATAAATTAGGTCTATACGTACGGCTCTGTTAGTTTCATCTGCAAGACTTCTGTTGAGAGCACCAGCATGTTCGCTTTCTTCGAATGCATTACAAATTCTCTAAATAAAAACAGATGACATTAAACTATTATAATTGAGCGTCGCCACTCTGTATACAACCTCTGCCTTCTCTCTGCATTTTCCTTCCTTTCCCGGCACAATCGCCAACTCGCGAATGTAAAAATCAGCAGGATTGTAATTCGTTGGACATTGAAACCCGAGTTTGCTGAAAAACGGCATGGCGTCGACCGACGATCCGTAATAGGCGACTCTTCCTTGGGATAATAAAATCAAACGATCGAATAGGGCAAACGTGTCAGATGAAGGCTGGTGTATAGTGCACAAAACCGTGCGACCACTAGATGCCAATCTCTGCAACACGTGCACGACTGACTCCGCCATGAAGGAATCAAGCCCAGATGTGGGTTCGTCAGCCAGTAGAATAGAAGGATTTCCCAAAATCTACACATAGTCAAGAATGACAATGACGTACTATGTACGTACGTACGTCAAAGGGTTTCTTTACCTCGCTTGCAAAAGCCAACCTCTTCTTTTCACCACCGGAAATGCCTTTCATTTTACCCGGAATTCCAATAACTGTGTCTTTGCACTTCTCCAGCCCCATTTCGCGCATTATGTCGTCAACTTGAGTCGTATCACCTTGTTTCATTCGAAGAGCCGCCTAAAAGAACATCGACTGTAACTCACTCACAACCAGATTTCTCTTTTTCAAATTTAAATTACCTGAAAGCGAAGATGTTCTGACACTTTCAGCGTTCCTATAAAGAGATCCTCTTGGTGAACGTACGCAGCGACATTTCCAAGTTCAGATTTGGTGATTTTTCTTCCGTTCAAACGGACTGTGCCCGTGACTTTCAAAGAACTCGTTTGATTGGCCAAGAAATCAAGCAACGTTGTTTTTCCAGCTCCGCTAAAAAAGAACAGACGCTGAAACTCTAACAACACTAATAGAGGTTTGCATGCCTTGCTCCCATCAGTGCAATTAGCTCGGTTGCTCTTGCAATGCCTCGTACTAAAATACATGGGTATTTAAAACCGATACAAATTTTTGAAATGACACCAACACCTCACAAAAGGAGATGAAGCTGCTCTATCCCTAGGCTATCTATAGCAAAATGCCCCCTCTCATCTAAAACATACCATTGTCCAGTATGACTTTATCTTCACTCTTGACCCCTCCAACTCGATCAGACAGAGAGCGCGAACTTCGGGCAACGGCAGTGACGCTTTCCCACGAAAGAGTTGCGCGAAACGCAGGCTCCGAAAGTCGACGTGCAGCGGCCGGCGCCGCGTAAGAACTAGACTCGCTCATTTCCATGAGAGGGCTTTTTTCGTCACTGCTCGCCATTATCTTCTCAGAACGTGAGCAACTAAAAAATAGGCGTGGTCAATGACAAAGCTTTTGCCCTTTCCACGCGATCATGCGCAGGGAGCTCGCGGCCGTGGGAGGGCCGAGCCCTATCTAAGTCAGCTAAAGACATCATTTTTACGCAGCCTTATAAGGACTTTCTTTGGAGTGGTGCAAAATACCATGTCAGATGTGAGGAGTCACAGGACTACTGCAGTCAAGGTCCTTCTAACTAAGGGTCACCGTTTTTCATAGACAAAATACAGAATTTGATCGTTCCCAGTAATAACTCACCTCTCTGAGGCTGCCCAAAAGGTTGGAGTAAGGAATGAAAACGCGGTTCGTGTAAAAAATGCCTTTTGTTAGATCAGCGAGAGGACACTGAGGAAGAACTTCAAAATGACTAACGTCTAAACTAAGAGTCGCCGTTCATATACAGATAACGGAAATCGAAGTTATCTTACCTCTTGCTTGGACGGCACAAGGATCCGGGCAGTGAGAAAAATCACGTGGCTAGAAACTGACAAAAAACAAAAAACAAACAACCAAACACGAGTACGAATTTAGCATTCAGGGGAAACCACTCTTCCTCACTTAGACATTCTCCGACCCGACGCCCTTCGCTTCCTCCGCATCTGTCATCATGTCGACGTCTTCGTCATCCATCAGATGACTGAAGCGATTGGCCATGTCCAGACGACGACGAGAAAGGTAGTGAATGGCTGTTTCAACTCGATGCCAAAGACACGCTAGAAACTGAACGGCAATAACAACGCCGTAAACGATGAGAAATGCAAGAGCGAGTATATTTGTGCCCAGCACATTCAACATCGGACGATTTTGAAGAAGGGAAATGAGAAGAATCCATATTGTGTTGACAACGAGAAAAAGAAGCATCCAGTAGTTGCGAAGTTGGTCCAGTTTCAGCTTATCTTTCTACATAAACAACACAACTATACCCAATGCTGATTATAGTGTATAACTTACCTGGTTATAAACTTCTGGCTCAGTTCCAAGTTTCGACTTTTTCAACTTCTCCCAAAATTCGCTCTCCGTTTCATTCAGTTCGCTAAGCGCTACATCGTCATATTCATTTGCTGCTCTTTCGATATTCTTGTCAACAGCGCTTGGAAATTTGATTCTTTTCAAGCCCTGAAGCAGTTTCTTCAAGTGCCCTCTTTTCGTGATTTCCTTGGGGAAGTCGTCAGTGCTGAGAAAGGGAAGATTTAGAACGTCGCTTTCTTTTTCATACCCAGCCCCAGCAAAAACATCGACGTATTCTTCCAAATGGAGCGATGCCAACCACTCTTGAACTCCTTTCTAAATAAAACATAAAACATATACAATATATCTAATTGTAATCTACCGGTATGACAGGCGCTTCTACTGGATCCGGTATTCTTTTCATGTGATCAAGAATTCTTTCTCGATGACCCCGTGCAGAAATACCAATACGACGTAGCTCCTACATGCAAACATGCCACTGTCAGCGAAAATTCAGTACATCGCCGACTTTACGTTTTCATCAACGTCAATAAGAAACGATGTGTCGTCATATCCGTGATGCCAGAAAATTCTGGCATGCCTTTCAAGCTACAGATAGAAATAAGCTTATGCTAAGAGGTCAAAACGGCAAAACTGATTTCACTAGAGGCATAACGGGTTATGCTTTAACTCGCGTCAGACGCATTATTTTTGGTACAATGTACCTCTATGCACCCACCGATATTCTCTCGAGAAACGTCTCGATGCTTTCAACGTCTCTGGCGTACTCCCGTTTTGCCCTGCCCTCATGAAGACTAAGACAATCGTCGTTTTCTCCTTCATCACCCTCATCCGGATCCCCATGATCCCTCTGCTTTGCAGCCACTTCATCGACGTGTTCGCTGCCGGGACTGTCAACTGTTGGCCTTTTGCAACAGCCGCAGCAGTCCAGTGTTTCTTTAGCCCAACTCCACCAACTTCGAAATATGGCAGTCAGCGTCTCTCCCTGAGACGCAGCAGTCTTCCCTTCCCTCGTGCCCCACGATTGATCGTTCAAATTACATACGGAGTATATAATCAGAAGAATGTACCCAGACGGCAGACAGAACAAGTACCACAAGCCGTGTATAATGCAACGGAATTCAATAGGATGCAGCAAGGCGGCGGCGACGTAAACGCCAGCTAGCGCGCCAAAATACCATGCGCTAATCGGAACTTCGAGAAAGGTCAGATGTGGCGATGACGTTGTCGTTGTTGGAGTCGTCTCATTGGTTTCGCGAAGAAAACGAGCGGTCGTCGGTTTCTCCGTATTGGGATAAGGAGCCGAATTTGCAGGTGGTATAATTCTCAGCGGTGCCGCTGTCGCCGGTGCTGCCTCCTTGATCTTAAATCCGACAATCAGTTGAACAGCGATGCCCACAGTAACGGCAGCCATCACGAAGGCGAACACAATCGTCAATATCTTGCTGACCTGCATCTTCGTCTTTTCGTCGCAACGGACATTGACGTAACCATAGAAAATACAGAGAAGAACGATGAATACAAGACTTGTGTTAAAAATCGAGAGCGTGCTAAACGACGGAGAAAAGGCGTACTCGAGCCCTGCCGCCATGATGAGGATAACCGTACCGGGACTGACGATCGTTGAGAAAAATAGTGCTACCTCGTAGAACAAAAAAAGATACGAGACGGAGTCAATGTTTACCGGAAAACGGATGCCTCGAGCGCACAACTCGCCCAAGTTTGCTATCGTCGACGGTATCCAACGGCGACGCTGCTTGTAGAATTCTTCGAATTCTTCGGGGCAGTGTGTCCTGCAGTCGGCGGCCGCGGCGTATTCAAGTCGCCACCCGGCGTAGATCATGAGAGAGCAAAGCCAACGATCCTCGCCCATGTCCTGTTTGAGAAAGTCTAGGCCGTGTTCGACGCGGCCGCTGTAGTCAGGAAGAGCGGAACGAACTGCTCGAAGGCGAAGAAGGCTGAAGCAACCCGGACAACACGTAACCGAACCGAGTACGTGCTCAGCGACTTTAAGAAACCAGTGGCCTATAGCATATTCGAATTTTTGATACCTGATGAAAAAAAGAAGATGGAGTTAGAAAGAGCCTTTTCGTTTTCGTTTTCGCTTACCACACAATGGGGCTGTCGCCTATTGGATGCGTTCGACCGCAGACTGCGCCGATTCGATAATCTCTCAGCAATCGATCAATAAGAATATCAACGGAATCCGGCGTGAAGTCGACGTCTGCGTCGGTCGTCAGAATGAAGGTGTTGTTCTCGTCTAGATTATCTCGATTTTTGCGATGATCGAGAATGTACGACATATACATGACCTGGCTCCAGCGCTTCTTCTTCTTATACTTATTAGGATCTTTGAGGTGAAGATAAAAGGGAAAATCGCCCCCTAGCATCCAATGCAATTGAATTCCATAAGGAGTTTCGCATTTTTCCACTTCATTCATCTTGCCGTGAAGTGTCTCCTCGACGAGACTCATTAGCTGGTAGGCGTATCGACTTGGATGCATACCGTTTGCACCGTTGTCAAAAAAGATGTGCGATTCGAAGAGGCGACGGTTTTTATCTTCTGGCGTCATTCGACGAGATTTTGCAATTGCGTAGATGGAACTAAGCAATAGACGCTGTTCTTCTAGCGATTCGCGATACATTGTCGTGCAGATGAAAACGCGCGCTTCACGGCTTTGTTCTACCGGCTTCTTCTCATCCATTCCAATGTTTCGATTGAGTAGGAGACTTTGTTCGATGAAAGGTGCGCTGTAGTAAGAGTGAAGAAAAAGATCTTCCTCGCGCATCAGAGATATTGTTTTGAATCGATAAACGTGAACGAGCAAGTAGATAGATTGAACAATCCAAAGAGCGATGACGGCAGGTATCAGATAACCGTCTTTCTCTGCACAAGACAGAGCTAGAAAAGGAATGTTGGTTTGTTCTTTTTCGCACAGGGTAACGACAAGAATGACCGATATAGGAGTCGATAGTAATAGGGGCACGATAAAGGCTGCAATGTGCATTTTCAGTGTGTATGCCAACCAGACTGAGAGATATGCCCCAAAGGTACTGAAGACGTTGACAAGAAATGGACCTAAGTAGTTCCAATCGCCAGTAATGTGTCGAATTCCCTTGAGCAGCTTGAGAGCGTTGAAACTTGTCGTTTCGTCTAATGCCAGGACGGTTGTTGCCGCAAATGCGAAAACGGGAACAAAAAGAAGACGCCAAAATCCATTTAGAACGCCCGCTTTCCATCTCGCGCTTGTAACTAGCCGGTCATGCTTGGCTGGGGTGTTGAGATATTTCTGTACGGGAGGACACCAGACAATGGACAGGCAGACGAGGATTCCGGGTATAAAACAAGGTACCACCAGTAACTTCGGTGTCTTAGACGATTTCAAATGAACCATATCGAGAATGATGAAAGCAATAGAGAAAAGTTCCAGTACCAAAGCAGTTATCATTGCCAGTTTTTGAATTTTTGGCTTGGCGAAATATCTCCTAAACGGATGGCCCGACTCTGCTTTGCTCATATCAGTGCCATCGTCAAGCAGCTTTGTAGCCGCTGAGTCGGTGACGTCAGATTGAACGTTGAACGTTTCTTCTCGGTTGCGCGATACCCCACCAGCGCATCCGTTACGATTCTTATTGCTGCGAAATAAAACGTAGAGTCGCCAGACTATTGCGCCCAGAAAAACACCGCAGCTTGACGTAATGACGAGGGCGCTACTCGCCGTCGCTTTCGGTGCAAAACCAAAGACAAAAACGGCAACAAGTAATGATTCGGATAGACTCGTCACGAAACCCCAGACCTACAACGAGAAAAAGGTAAGCAAGAAGCTAAGTAAAAAACTATACAAAGCCCTTTGGCAAACGTTACGCGTCTAACGTAACTTGCGCGAGCACGTGATAGAATTATAGGTATACATCATGTATAGGGAGGGGTACGAAGAGGAACCCGAACTCTTTTTGACTTGCCTTTGCACCCGTACTCGGCCACGGGTAGTAAGTTTGTTGGTTTATTCTCAGAAGCTGAAGACCAATCCAGACGCAGCGAACAAAACTGAATGCATGCGGTACGAGAATAGCAAAAAGAAGCAGCCAAAATTGGCTCTCCTTTGAATCACTGCTGCTGACGTTAGCGTTCGACCCATTGCCGCTAAACTGCTTAACCATTACGGTAAACGATACGCGGCTCGCGACAAGGCAGCCAAGAGTAACGACGCCTAATAGACAGCGAACAATCCATTGTGTGGCGACAAGACACATTCTGTTGCAGTCGCGTTCGGCTTTCATTTCTTCGCTGTTGTACACCGATCTTTCTTCCTCAACCGTGAGCGTATAACGCCGTGGCTTTTCTGCGCGGGGCGTCGCATTGTCCTCTAATTCCTCGACAATGACCGGCGAGTGCGACATGGCGAGGTGAGAAAGTTCAATCGCAGAACCTGCCTCTAATGCGGAAAGAAGCACGTGATCACCTTTCGGTCTCGTGACGAAATTTCCAAAACAGTTTCTCTTCTTCTTCTCTCTCACTGCCGCTTCAAGCTTCAAGTTGTGCATGGACAACTGTCCGAGCTAGCAGGCAATTGTGTTTTTTGATCTGACGCTCGCATCATAATGAAAGCAATCCCTCGCTTTTTCACTCCAAACTATAGAAAATGTACCGTCGTACGTTCGTTTGAATTAAGCCCGAGCCTAGCAGAAAAAATTGAAATACCAAAAAGATGGCTGGCTTCACAGCATTCACAAGTCTCTAAAAAGCAGAAGATAGTCAATCCCACGAGGTTAGAAACTTAATTAGGACGCTGAGACGCTTCGCCAACTTACGTAGAGACCTCCCCTCTATACAAAGGCGAGGTCTGGACAGAGGCTAGAGGACCTACGCAGCGCGCTCTTTGTTTAGATAGTCAAAGTTGTCAGTCACAGCATAGATAAACCATTAGATAGATTATTATCTATGGTCACAGGCAGCAAGTTTGTCGTTGGAGGGGCTTCCTAGAGGCACGTAAGCGCGTTTCTCACTCCTACGAAAGAGGACGGCTTAGGTCTCTACCTCTTTAGAGCATCAGAAACGGCTCGTTTCGGAGCAAACGCTCGTGTACTGTACACGAAAAACGAACAGTTAGGGGAATCAGTACAGTAGGTAACTGTCAAAATTTGAGTTGCCGTTCTATAGAAGACGGAATTCAAAGTAACATCTCACCTCTCTTGACGCTCTAGGACAAGGCTTGCTTCTGTCAGACGGGTTGGGACGGCTGGGAAAGGGTGGGAACGCCTGGGCGAAGGAACAAGGATCCGGGAGTAAGAAAAAATCACGTGGCTAGAAAGGAAGACAAACCCAACAGAACAAAGGAACAAAAACACACGAAACACGGCTAATTCAATTCGGATGAAACCACTCTTACTCATTTAGACATATTCCGACACGACGCCCTTCGCTTCCTCCGCATCTGTCATCATGTCGACGTCTTCGTCATCCATCAGATGACTGAAGCGATTGGCCATGTCGAGACGACGACGAGCAAGGTAGTGAATGGCTGTCTCGACTCGATGCCAAAGACACGCCAGAAACTGAACGGCAATAACGAAGCCGTAGACGATGAGAAATGCAAGAGCGAGTACGTTTATGCCCAGCACATTCAACATCGGACGATTTTGAAGAAGAGCAATGAGAAGAATCCATATTGTGTTGACAACGAGGAAAAGAATCATCCAGTAGTTGCGAAGTTGGTCCAATTTCAGCTTATCTTTCTACATAAAGAAACAACTATACCCAATGCTTTTGTTTGATTATAGTATAACTCACCTGGTCATAAACTTCTGGCTCAGTTCCAAGTTTGGACTGTTTCAAATTCTCCCAAAATTCGCTCTCTTCTTCATTCAGTTCGCTAAGCACCACATCGTCATATTCGTTTGCTGCTCTTTCGATACTTTTGTCAACAGCGCTTGGAAATTTGATTCTTTTCAAGCCATGAAGCAGTTTCTTCAAATGCCCTCTTTTTGTGATATCCTCGGGGAAGTCTTCATTACTGAGAAAGGGAAGATTCAGAACGTCGCTTTCTTTTTCGTACCCAGCCTGAGCAAAAACATCGACGTATTCTTCCAAATGGAGCGATGTCAACCACTCTTGAACTCCTTTCTAAACAATAGAACTTAGATAATATATATACCTCTAAGTGTAACGTACCGGAATCACAGGCGCTTCGACTAGATCCGGAAGTCTTCTTATCTGATCGAGAATTCTTTCTCGATGACCTCGTGCAGAAATGCCAATGCGACGTAGCTCCTACAAACATGCTACTGCTAGCGAAAATGCAGTACATAATCAACTTACGTTTTCATCAACATCAATAAGAAACGAAGTGTCGTCATATCCGTGACGCCAGAAAATTCTGGCATGCCTTTCAAGCTAAAAATAAAAAACAAGCTAAGTCTACAGCTTATACAACCCATATAGCATGTACTACGTATCTACAAGGCCAAAACGAATTTTAGTGGTAGGCATATGACTGGTTGGTTATACATGTACAGTGTACGTGTACGTTTCGCTTTTGGTATCTCTGTACCGAAATTCTTTCGAGAAATGCCTCGATGCTTTCAACGTCTCTGTTGTACTCTCGCTTTGCTCTGCCACCATGAAGACTGAGACAATCGGCGTCATTTTCATCGCCATCGCCCTCATCAGGATTCTCATTTACGGCCACTTCACCGACTTCTTCGCTGTTGGGACTGTCAACTGTTGGTTTTTTGCAACAGCCGCAGCAATCCAGTGTCTCTTTAGCCCAATTCCACCAACTTCGAAATATGGCAGTCAGCGTCTCTCCCTTAGACGCAACAGTCGTCCCTTCGCGTGTGCCCCAAGACTGATTGTTTAAATTACAAACAGAGTATATAATCAGAAGAACGTAGCCAGAGGGCAGACAGAACAAATACCACAAACCGTGTACGATGCAGCGAAATTCAAAGGGATGCAGTAAGGCAGCGGCGACGTACACGCCAGCTAGCGCACCGAAATACCATGCGCTAATCGGAACCTCGAGAAACGTAAAGCTTGGTGAGAGCGTTGTTGGCGTTGTTGGCGTTGTTGGCGTTGTTGGAGTCGTCTTATTGCGATGAGGAGCCGAATTTCCAGGTGGAATGATTCTCAGGGGTGCCGCTGTCGTCTGCACTCTCTCCCTAATCTTAAATCCGACAATCAGTTGAACAGCGATGCCCACAGTAACGGCAGCCATCACGAAAGCAAACACAATTGTCCATACCTTACTGACTTGAATCTTCGTCTTTTCGTCGCAACGGACATTGACGTAACCATAGAATATACATAGAAAAACGATGAGTACGAGACTTGCGTTAAAAAGCCAGAGCGTATGGAAAGACGGAGAAAAAGCGTACTGGAGTCCTGCCGCCATTATGAGGACCACCGTACCGGGACCGATGATCGTTGAGAAAAGCAGGGCCACCTCGTAGAACAAAAAGAGATATGAGACGGAGTCAATGTTTACTGGAAAACGAATTCCTCGAGCGCACAACTCGCTCAAGTTTGCTATCGTCGACGGTATCCAACGGCGACGCTGCTTGTAGAATTCTTCGAATTCTTCAGGGCAGTGAGTCTCGCAGTCGGCGGCTGCGGCGTATTCGAGTCGCCACCCGGCGTAGATCATGAGCGAGCAAAGCCAACGATCCTCGCCCATGTCTTTCTTGAGAAAGTCGACACCGTGCTTGACCCGGCCGCTGTAATCGGGTAGAACGGAACGAACTGCTCGAAGGCGAAGAAGGCTAAAGCAACCCGGGCAACACGTAACCGAGCCCAGTACGTGCTCAACGACTTTAAGAAACCAGTGACCTAAGGCGTATTCGAATTTTTGATACCTATTAAATTAAATTTAGATTATGTGAAGACTTTTCCTTGCTTACCACACAATGGGGCTATTGCCGACCGGATGAGTTCGACCGCAGACGGCGCCAACTTGATGATCTCTCAGCAGTCGATCAATAAGAATTTCAACGGACTCTGGCGTGAAGATAACGTCTCCGTCTGTCGTAAGAATAAATGTGTTGTCTTCATCGAGGTCGTCTTGGTTTTGACGATAATTAAGGATGTACGACATGTACATGACCTGGCTCCACCTTTTCCCTTTCTTATACTTTCTAGGATCTTTGAGGTGAAGATAAAAGGGAAAGTCGCCACCAAGCATCCAATGCAATTGAATTCCATAGGGAGTTTCATATTTTTCCATCTCATTCAACTTTCCGTGCAGGGTCTCCTCGACGAGGCTCATTAGCTGGTAGGCGTATCGACTTGGATACATGCCGTTAGCGCCGTCGTCAAAATAGATGTGCGATTCAAAATGATGTCGTATTTTATGTGCCGGCGTCATTCGCAGACATTTCACAATTGCATAGATCGAATGAAGCAACTGACGCTGCTCCTCAATCGATTCGCGATACATCGTCGTACAGATGAAAACGCGCGCTTCACGGCTTTTCCTCACCGGATCGGCAAGCTTCCTGCTCCTGCAATCGAGTCCAACATTTCGATTGAGTAGGAGACTTTGCTCAATGAAAGGCCCGTTGTAGTAAGAATAAAGGAAAAGATCTTCCTCGCGCATCAGTGCTACTGTTTTGAATCGATAGACGTGGACAAGCAAGTAGATGGATTGAACAACCCAAAGAAGTATGACAGACGTTATCAGATATCCGCTGATTTCTGGACACGACAGAGGAAAGTTGACATGTTTACATCCACACAGCGTGACAACGAGAATAATTGATATGGGAGTCGATAGGAGTACGGGCCCAACGAAGCCAACAAGGTGCATTTTTAGTGCGTATGCCAACCAAGCAAAGAGATAAGCCCCGAAGGTGCTGAAGACGTTGACAAGAAAAGGAGCTAAGTAGTTCCAATCGCCTGTAATGTGTCGAATTCCCTTGAACAGATTGTGAGCCTTGAAATAGCTGAGTCTTTCATTTTCTTTGTCTAACGTCGTCATCATGTTCACTACCGCGAACGAAAAAGCGGGAATGAAAATAAGACGCCAAAGTCCGTTCAGAACGCCCGCTTTCCACCTCGCGCTTGTGACTAGCCGTTCATACTTAACCGGATTGCTGAGATACTTCTGTACGGGAGGACACCAGACAATTGACAGGAAGACGAGAATTGCGGGAATAAAACAAGGTGCCTTCCATAACTTCGGTGTCCGAGAAGAGTCCGAATTAACCATATGTACGATGACAACAATGATGAAAGCAATAGAGAGAACTTCCAGTACAAAAGCAGTACTCATTGCCGTTTCCTGAGTTTTTGACTTCGCAAAGAACCTTCTCCACGGCTTGTCAAACTCTGCGCTGTTGGGACCAGAGTCATCTTCAAGCAGTTTCGTCGCCTCTGAGTCCGATTGAACGAGAGGATGTTCTGATAGTTCGCGAGATGTTCCACGGTTTGCACTGGCGGCTACGTTGTGACACTCTTTGCGATTGCGAAGTAGAACGTCGAGTTGCCAGATTATCGTTCCAAGAAAGACACCGCAGCTTGATCCAATAACAAGGACACTACTCGTGCTTTTAGCAGGTGCAAAACCAAATACGAAGAGTGCAACCAGTAGCGATTCGAAGAGACTTGTCACAAATCCCCAGACCTACAAAGAGAAAAGGTAAGAATACTGCGATGTACTGTTCCGTTTCTCAGAAGAGTGATTAGGTTATGCAATTAGCTCAAACAGGAAAACCTTTGTTAGAAGGCCTACGAGATTAGCGCTCGGATACGACTCCTGGAACAATGCTCACTTCATTAGACTTGCCTTTGCACTCAAACTCGGCCACGGATAGTGAATCCGTTGGTCTATTCTCAGCAACTGAAGACTAACCCAGGCGCAGCGAACGAAACTGAATGCGTACGGTATTAGGATAGAAAGGAGAAGCAGCCAAAACAGACTGCTGACTCGGACACTGTCTTTGAATCGACTGTCGTTGACTCGGACACTGTCGTTGACGCTAACGCTCGACGAGTTACTACTGAATTGTTCAATCATCACGGCGAACGATAAACGGCTCGCGACTAGGCAACCGAGAGTGACGACCGCCTCAATTTCTAGAAAGCGCCCTTTGGAGGAAAGGCGGTTTTTCAATGAAAAGTACAAGAAACAAAGAAATGTAATCAAGTATCGCTTACGAGCGGCTAAGGAGAACTTTTTCATTGAGAAATTGACACTTCTTAGTCACAATCCCGCTCGGTTTTGGTCTACCATCAATTGCATCACGGGACGACGTAAAGTTGTGTCTGATCAGCTCCCTTCTGCTGGTGAATTATGTGATCAATTCGCATCAGTAGTTGGTATGTCACAGAGCTCAGAGCGTCGGCCTCGTGGCCTACTAGAAGAAGATTCTCTTGAAACGCATTCTCAAGCTGATGACGTTAATTCTTCAATTTTATTCAACTTCCCCTTAGTGTCATCAGATGAGGTCTCGGACCTCCTTAGAAGAATTGACGTCAACAAAGCCTCGGGTCATGATGGAATTGATGGGAAATTTTTAAAAATGGGAGCGTCTGCAATTTCACCATCATTGGCAAGCCTTTTTAATACTTCTCTCCAATCTGGGGTATTTCCAGATGAGTGGAAGTGTGCCAAGGTTGTTCCCATTTTCAAATCGGGTTCAAGACTTGATCCCAAGAATTTTCGCCCGGTATCGTTGCTGCCAATTGTCTCAAAAATATTGGAACATTTTGTCTTTCAATCTTTATGTGGCTACTTCGACAAGCACCTTCTTATTCCTGACTGCCAATTTGGCTTTCGAAAATCTCGGTCAACTCAAGATGCGATGGTTTGTTTGACTCAAGATCTTTTGTCTGGCAAGGACGCAGGTCTTCGCTCGGCGGCTGTCTTTCTTGATGTTAAGAAGGCCTTTGACACAGTCGATCACAGTTTACTTCTCCGAGGTCTGTCATCGTGTGGAGTGAAGGGAAAGGTCCTGGCATGGCTCTCTTCTTACCTCTTGGATCGTCGACAATTTGTCTCGGTCGGCTCTACTGCTTCGAACTTGTCGCCAGTTAGGAGAGGAGTGCCTCAAGGTTCAAAATTAGGTCCTCTTTTATTCAATTTCTTCACCCGGAACATCACCTCGGTCGTCTCTTCTCAATCGTCTCTAATCCTTTACGCAGATGATGCCTGTCTTTATTCCAGCAACGAAACTTTTGAGGGAGCGGTTACTCAACTACAACAAGATATTAATAGTGTGACTTCATGGTACTCTGAGAATCTGATGGCTCTCAATGGTCAAAAATCGGCTTTTCTGCTTTTTCCCAAGTTTCGTGATACTGAAGACACGTCGATCTATACGGTTTCGGTCAATAATGTCATTCTGTCGCCTTCACCTCACGTGAGATACCTCGGGGTTTTGATTGATAGTCGTCTATCGTGGAAACCGCAGATGGACAACGTCATTAGGAAGGTTGGCCGAAAAATTGGTGTTCTTTACCGATGTCATCGTCTGTTATCCAACGCAGCTCGACTAGCGTTTGTTCGCTCAGTCATTCAACCGGACCTTGACTACGGGGCTGCCGTTTGGGCGGACGGATCAGCTGGCGTAATCAGCCGCTTAGCACAGATAGAAAAGAGGTATCTCCGTTGTCTGGCTGGTTTGCGTTATGACGATTCTACGGCCTCTGTTGGAGGAGTAGCAGCACTTCTCGATCTATTTCGTCTCAATCCAATTCGCACAAGGCATGCTACTCAACTAGGAATGTTGAGTTACCGCTGCTTGTGCAACTCCGCCACAGCTTCTGTTCTCGCGGCGAAAATTGGGCGTATTCAGCGCACCGGTGCCGCCACTCGTCTCAGTGCTTCTGGGGTCAACGTCATCCGACCACGCACCGAGGCACTTCGTCGTTCTCCATTCTTTCGGGCTCAAACTCTATGGAATTCGCTTCCGGCAATCATAAGAGGGAGTAATGATCCCGCGATCTTTAAATTGGGCCTGAAGAACTATTTCAATCAAAACTCTGTGTACTGATTTAGAGGTTATATAGTTATAGTTGTAAATATTGTCATTTTTCTCTTTTCTCCTTTTGCTGTCATTCCCCTGTATACGGTTTCCTGGAAGATCGGCCCACGTGCTGAAGGATTTCCGTATTAAAATAAAACTGTGAACTGAACTGAACTGAACCGCTATAAGACAGCGAACTATCCCCTGCGTAGCATTGCGACACATTCTGTGGTAGTTGCGCTCCGCTTTTCCTCCTTCGCTGTTGTAGACAGACCTTTTCTCCTCAACCGTGAGCGCTGCATGACGTCGCGGTCTTCGTGCGAGGCGAGACCGTGCGTTGCGGACTTCGACGACGTCGTCCATTGAGTCATCTGATCGTTCAATGATGTCCGGCGAATGCGACATGGTGGTTGAGATCGTATAGCTAAGCTTGCTCCTCTATAGATACAACCTGAAAACACGTGATATTTTAAACGTTTTGCCCCATGCACTGCCACTGGCTTCATTATCGCAGAACTGGCACTCCATTTTCGTTACATTATTTGATCACGTTTCTGAACAGGAATCTCGATCGTGTGATATTTGAGTTGCCAAACGGGAGCGATCGAAGCGGTTTTCAGAAAATGAAAGGTACGGTCATAGACAACTTCTAGCTCGAGCTCAGGATTTTAAAATGCCCGAGCTTGGTTTATCGAACAGCATTCTAGACGTTTCCGATCGCTCTTGCTGGTGATGCTTCGGAGAAAACGACGTAGAAGTTACGCAGCACGAATGAGCACGTGCAAGAAAAAAGTGAAGCGCATGCGTAATCGAAGTTGCGGGGGTAAAGTGGGTATTGAAAAACATACATCAAAAACAAAAAAATATAAAGTTTAGAAATGCAAAAAACTTCAAAGGTTCATGAGACTCTTGACCAGATTACCACTGCCAGCGTCTGACCCCATCGTATCTAAAACACGTTTTTCTTCCTCGCTTAGCTCGACGCTTCGTTTCGGTGTAGAACCAAATCCCATCAAACTTTTAATTAAGTCTTCACCGTCGTCAGAACCCGAGGGTCCAGAAATGGCTTTTTTCTCCTCGTCTGTTAGCTCTATACTCGCCGCAGGAGCGTCAGCGGCGGGCGGCCATTTAGAATCAGCAAATTTTCGAGCAAGTTGAGGCGTTCGAATTTTTCTTGGCGCCAAGCGGGGACTGCTGCTTGGAATTTCCAATTCCATCAAATCGCCAATTGCTTTAGTCGCACGCGCTTTTTCCGTCTCCACTTTACGTCCGACATCTGGCTCTTGATTCCGTTTTCGAGGTGCCGGTTTGGGGAGCTCGGTAGTCGGTTTGGGGAGCTCGCTAATTGGCTTGCGGAGCTCTGCAGTCGGTTTGCTTCTGCTCAATTCTTCGTCTTTCTTGACGGCAAACTTTGGTTTTGCAAGAGCTGCTCCACGATACGTGGATACAGGTGCCGTTTCACTTTGGCGCGGTATCTGAAACTGTCGCCTAGGTCCCGGGAGTGGTGATCCGCCAGTCTTTTGTTCCCACTGCGACACGTCCAATTTTCCGACTCCTCTCCTAGAAGACGGTTTTGGTTTTGCTACAATCTCTGCAGGTTTAGCTTCAATTGTCTTAAGAATCGGTTCGGGTGAGGCCGGCTTAACGACCGTCTTTTCAGGAAGCTCGGCTTCTTTCTTCGCCTGCACTGGTTTCTCCGGTTGAACAGGCTGAGGTGGACGCCACGTTTTTCGAATTTTTGGCTTTGGAGAAGGCGCGGGAGCGGAGGCCGAATCGTATATCTGAAGTCGACCAAGCGACAATTTTCCCACGCTGCGACTCGCTGTTGAAAACCCGGCGGACTTCGGTTCTTTGACGTCGAGTTTTCCCACAGTTTGAAGAGGCGAAGAAAATTCGGCGGTTTTCGGTTCCGTTACACTGAGCTTACCAACAACGTTCTCGGGACGATGTAAGTCGGCTTCTCCTGGTTCCGTTGTACTAGAGACAGGGTCAGTTGTTGTGACAATACTAGATGAAGGGCCTTCCTCTTTGGGCCCTTCAGCATCCTTTCCTCCGTCATCTGTCTTTGCCATGCGAATAAAAACGTCTTTCTTTGGATGTTGTTCTACATTCGATTGTTCTTCTTTCAGCTCTTCTTCAAATGGTTCTTCTAGTGGTTCTTCTTTCAAAGACGATTCTTTCGGCCGTTCTTCTAATGGTCCCTCTTTGAGTGGTTCTTTTTCCAAAGACGCTTCTTCTGGCTGTTCGTCTTTCGGAGATTCTTCTGTTGGAGACTTTTCTTTCAGAGTTTCTTTTTCCGAAAGTACGTCAGTGATTTCCAACTTTTCTTCTTTCTTTTCGCTTTCAGATTCTGCTTCAGGCGGCGTCGCTGTTTCTACTGCACTTTCTTCTTCAATCTTTCCATCGGGCTCAGGTCCCGAAGACGTGGCGATAGGCAAACTTTTGACAGAAGAGTCATCGGTGCCATCGCCAGTGGCGCTTCCTTCCTTCTCGCCCTCCTCACCAACTACTGCTTCTAGATCCTTTTCAATCTCGGTTTCGGACCACTTTTCGTTAGCCGCAGCAACAGATTCCGCCTCAACAGATCCTTTCTTTTCATCTTCCCCTTCCCTGCGCTCTTGCGGAAAACTTGCGCTAATCACCTCTGCTTTATCTGTCTCATCTTTGCTGTCTGATGAAGAAGCATCTTCAGCGGCGTCTGCATCATGTCTTTCCTCGCCAGCTGTTCTTTCTTCGGTCTCATCTTCTTTCGCAGCATTCGACAATTTCTTGTCGCCTTCGGAAGCACGAAGCGGCACAGCTTCACTAACAGCATCGCTAACAGCATCGCTAACAGCATCGTTAACAGGGTCGCAGCGTTTTCCTGTATACCAACTGACAGGAGTCTCAAAATCCTCATCGGAGTCGTCCTCATCTTTTGGCGGGAGCGGCGGAGGAAGCGGCGGAGGAAGCCGTGGAGGAAGTGGCGGCGGTGACGGTGACTCCGTCTCCCTGTACGGAGGAGGTCGCGGCAACGAAACGGGTTTCTTCAGTAGCGGACTATCGATCGATCCACGACGACCGCTGTAGTCATCGCTGAGACTCGCCTGCTGCGGCTGCGGCACTTGCGAAGACTTGAGAGCAACTGCTGCGACAAGACGCTGTAATCGCTGCTGCTCCGGCGTTCCTGTTAAGTCGTCGGACCATCTTACCCGACGAACGGGCCGCTTTGCTTGTTCCTGCGTTGCTTTTGCTTCGGGAACTTGAAGAAGAGCATCGGCGATCGCCTGGTGGCAAAACTCGAATTGGTCGACCGTTTGGACCATGCCGGCTCGTTGACTTCGCTCGTTTCGCACCGTTTCCGTGACGTCAACAATCGCTTGGCCGCGTTCGTAGCCCTCAACGATCCCGTGAACGGTGCAGAACGTTCCAGTACGGCCGATTCCGGCGCTGCAGTGAACGAGAATAGGTGCGTCGGGGTTGAGCGAGTTCGTCTGGCATTCGGACACGGCGCGGACGAGATCGAGAAAAGGAGCTGGACTCAACGGCACGCCAAAATCGGGCCACGAGAGATAGTGGAAGTGAGTCAGCGCTCGAGTCTCGTCCGACTTGTCCGATGAAAGAAGGAGACGTGATATCATTACATCCGAAGTGTAATCCTGATCGGTGCAGGTGATTGTGTAGTGACCGAACTGAAGAGAGTCGTTCGGACCTGGCCAGTACTTCTCGCACTTCTTTTTTGACCCTTCCTGACAGCGTGTTGTCATGACGATGCACTGGACATCTTGTTCCCAAATCATTTGCCAAAAGTGGGCTACCGTTCGCGGTAGAGGACCCTACAAAACAAAAGATGTTTACATTACTTTTAATTTGAACTAGATTGATTAATTAATAGCTAATTCAGGTTGCAAATATATTATTACCTGAGCGGCGATATAGCACTGCTCCTTGAAAGACGAATCAACATAGCTTGCATTGATGTAGTCAGCGCCTTCTTCGTCCAAGTCAACATCCCGCAAAGTTACTCTAGCAGCATCTTGCGGCAAAACGTTACGGTAACGATTTTTAGGCGCATTAGCCCATAAGCTAAACAAAAACACAAACGTCAGTACAGTTAATAAAACAACTGCTAAAAGACAAACCTTGCAGCGGTGAACGTTCCCTGCGTAGGCTCTTGTTTCATCGCAGCGTAATCGGCTCGAGCACGGCCACTTTGCAGTCTTTCCTGAAGTCGAGTCGCTATGGTGGATGCACGCTCGCGTTGGCTTATCGCCGGCGGCGGTAAACGATCCTCGTCGGCGCTTTCTGTTGGACTACCAACTGGACTGGCGGCTTTCGGCGGTGGGCTTATTCGCTCCGACAGACGCAGGGTATCCTGATAGGAGTCTTCCTCTAGACCAAGGTTTTCAAAACCTGCCGGCTCGGTGCTTTCGGCTCCGTCAAAAAGAAGGCCGCCTCCGCTTTTAGACACTCGTCGGTGTTTTCTCTGTAGCCTCTGTTCCTTTTTCTTGATCGCTTTCGTTTGTTTCATTTCTTCGCGGCGCTTTGTTTCCAGCGTTCGCTTGGTCTCCTTCACCATCTGCTCGCGACGGAGCGATTCCTGTCGTTTTAGTGCCGAAGGGGTTTCGGAGACATTCAGGAGAGCCTAAATATAAAGGAAAGAGATGCTTGATCTGATCTCCTGAGGATTTTCTCGTTCGCAAGAATTTACGCTGAAAGGTTCTAAGCATGCTTACTCACATAAATGGGGCTCGAAAGAACCTCGAATGTAGACTTAAGAAACTGTCGTGTATTTCGCGAGCATCGTGCGTACATACCTTTGTCAACGTTTCTTGAAAGTCCGCCGTTCGGGATAGAGTCCAGTTACTGCTGTCGAAAACCGGCTCTTCTTCGTCGCTTTCTTCTGCAGCGGGAGATGACGCTCCGCTAACGTCGCTCTCTTCCGCGTCGTCGTAGCTAGATCCGTGGAATGGCGAAACTTCCTGCAATTGAAAAAGTAGTTTCACGGTGCAATTATAACAAGTTCGACTTACAATTTGAGCTTCTTCTAAACACCAGAACCGAGACGCTTCTTGGGATCCAAACTTTCTTTCGAAGCGACGTTCTTTCTCGTAGTAAGGATGACGAGCACTTTCCGCCAGAAGAGCAGTTGAAGGCATTAGTTCCTAAATTTAGCATACAATTAGAGTATAACTAGCAAAAGCTCCTTATAAGCCTCCATACCACTGCCTCAGACTCTTTCTCGAAATCGTGATAAACAATCCCTTTTGTTTGTCTGGATCGTGACCGGATGATAAAGGCCAAAGCGATGAGCAAAAGTATCAAGACAGCCAAGGCAAAAATAACTGCCATAATGTAGGTGTCGATAGAGTCTTTGCTGACAGCTGCTATTTCTAAAGAAAAGCAAAAGTAAACTCTAAGAATTTGGCTCTTTCATGTACTTACCGAATCTACGAAGGTACGCATCGCGACTGCGAGTGCTGCCCGCCGAATTGAAAGCTTCCACGCTGAACCGATAATCAAGGTTGAGATCAAGTTGTGTTGCTTGGTAGAGCAATCCAGTGCCGTTGTAAAGAACAGAATCTCCACTGTACAAAACGTAGTAGAGAATTATTCCGTTAGGACGAAGTGGAGGAACCCAAGACACGTTAACAATTCCACCTATGTCATCAACATAAAAGACGACTGGTTGAGAAACACCTTCAGGAACTAGAAAACACAAACCCTTTATTGTTTGGAGACCTGGACAAGTATAAGCTTACCGTCTTCCGGAGTTGAAACTTTAACAACACCAGTTCTCGAAGTGGGAGCAATAATCGAAAATTCGTAGCTGGAGAACGGTTCCAAGTCACTAATATTTCGGCTTGTGCCGTCGACGGATTCCACAGTCGTCAGGCACTGCATCGCGAGCGCCGTCAAATTCATTCCAAGCGCGGTGGGCAGCGGGCAACGTCGTTGCATCAGCTGAACCGGCGCCAAAAACAGTCCCAGCCGCACATTTTCATATCTCCATGAAAGAAAAGCTTGACGCGGTCCCAAAACGATAATTGATAGGGAATCAGCAGAAAGCAGCGGATGGTCGCTACACCGCGTTGACGACAACGAATTATTGAAGGTGACAAAAGGGTTGAAGGATGACGAGGCAACAATTCGAACTACGTTGCCCTTCACAGACACTGGACTATTAATAGCTGATAGGAATCGATATGGCGCTGACGGCAAACCAAATAAATGAACAAATCGCCCCGCTGCCGTCTTATTGAAACTGTCCACAGTCACTTGAACAACTGAGACGCCAATACTCTCCTCAGCGAACGATGCGTTCAGCAAGGCAACAAACGAACGCGAAATTGCGTCGTATTCGCATAAAACAATTCCACCTTGGACGGGAGTCGTAGACGCAATGCTTCCTCGTACGACTGTCGATTGATCAAAGTCAGAATCGAATGACGACGACTCGTGGGCGAGATTGAGAAAGACGTCGGTTTGTCGCCCGTTTACGTTCGCTCCCGACTTTCCCTGCAAGCGAACGCGCAACTCGAGCAGACATCCGGACGAGAGATCGCTAACGGGTATGACGGTCAAATTTTCGAAGAAATAGATCAGTTTGAAATTGACACGTAGTAGAAAATAGGCGTCGTCGACATTAACGATACCGTTTCCATCACCGTCCATCGCCACAAGTCGATCTGCCGTTAAATCGGCTCGGATTTGAAGACCACGCGGAGTCGTGAAGTCAAAGAGTCGCTCGGCAAGATAGATCAGTACGTACGTCACGTCACGCACGTCGAAGACACAATTGCCGTCGACATCGCCGCGATCGCGGCCGGACGAGCAGACGCACGGCGGCGTGAGACACGCCACGGCGGCACGTCGTGGACGTATGTCTCGTCGCCTGACTCCGCGTCCTCCGTCGCCGCTAGACGCAAAGCCGGCAATCGCATCGCGAGGCGTCGGTTGGCCGATGGTCGTTCCTTTTAGGTCTTTCGCCGCGAAGGTGATGATCTGAGTAGAAAGTGTGTATGACAACTTCGTTCGAAGTTCGAACTTTACGTCGGCAATGTGAAGGTACGTGCCAGAGAGATCGTCCGCCGAGACGGAGCCGCCCATCTCGACGACTCCCGGTGGATCGTTTAGAGAAGACTCAAACGGGCCGCCTCGCCAATCTGTTCCGGTGCTCACGGATCTGGATAGTAATTTCGTCTCGTCGTAAACAATTCTTAAATCAATCGAGCCAAGGTTTGAATTTCCTGTGTTGACGTGAACGGGCACGACTATTTCTTGGGCTGAACCGATTGGTATCGGAAGTGGAAGACCAGTGGGATGTCCAATATCAATATCACCTATTTCTGGGTCAAGGTTGCAGGCAACGTCCATGACTCCTCTAGTGCTATTATCACGGGCGACAGAGACGGTCAGTCGAACAAGGCTCGGGCTGTTTCCGTTCAAAGTGACGACACCGTTTGCGTCGAAGGAGGCGAATTGCGGCATATTGCTTTCGTAAACGAACAGACTTTCGAGTCCGGGAAGAAATGGCACTTCTGTTGAGTCCGATAGCGTGAGCGTCATTCCGAGACGCAGATTCGCTTTGCCGCGAATTCCTCGCAACGTTCCACCGGGAAAAGCATCGATTTCGATTTTAGAAACAGAAAGAGAACGATTCGTGAAGGTCAAGTTAAACGCGTTTGTAAAGAGTCGACCAGCCACAGTGACATCAAACTGGACCACACGGGAGCTCTGGCTAGAAGATGACAACAGGTAGGGCGAAGAAGAATCCGTCCTGGTAATGCTAGTGTTTCCGAGTTTGGGAGCAAAACTAATCATTGTACTGTTCCACGACGATACGTCAGTGACGGATCCATCGCTTATTTTTAAGAAGACGTGTAAGAGAGCTTGCCGGCGAAGGCCTGAGAACGAAATAAAGTCAATCGACGGTAACCTCTGCTTGATCGAGTCTGGATAACTCGGGTACGGAGTGGCAAAAGCGTCCAATGACGAAAATCCAACTATTTGTATTGAAACGGAAGCATTTAGATTGACGTGAATAAATGCGACGGTTAGAGTCGCTTTTCCGAATTCTGTCTGAGGCGAAGGACTGACAATTATTCCTCTTTCATCAGAAACGTCGACTGCGAAGATCGCTGTTGGTGGAAGGAGGCTAAGACGCGTGCGGGGATCCTTCGTCACATCCTGACGTCGTGCGTCGGCGAAGACGAGACTGACGCGCAGAACGGCTTCAGTTGGAATGCCAGTCACCGCTGCTAGATCTTTACGAGGAGTCACTTTGGACGACGATAAAGTGATATCGACCGAAACAGGTGCCGGAAGAGTAATGTTAATTGGTATAACAGTTTCGGCTAGAACTTCTCCACTGCCGCAGAGCGGTGGAATCCAACGCACAGTAATTAAAGTATTTCGACCGCTTCCTTTGACTGTGACAGTATCGTTCTCTGCCTGCAGAACAGACGCATCCGACGAGAGCAATTTGAGGCCTTTGTCAGCTTTGATGAAAAATATTGAGCCATCAGAAAATTGAGCAGCTGTGACTGCCGTTGCAATTGTGCCATCAAAATCGAGATCGGTGTTAAGCAACGCACTTAGCATTTGACTATGATTTGCAACGTGTAGAAAAGCGGGAATGACGAGATCTAAGTCAGTCACAAAACGCACGTCTAGTCCAACGACAGAAACTGTCTTCTGCGAGACAGATACAGACACACTCCCAAGGTTTTCACCCGTTTGCGGATGACGAAGAGTAACGTCCACTGAACCTGAAGAAACTGCGTAAACAGATCCATCTCTGGTAATTTCTGCTACAGACGAATTGGACGAGTGCAAAAACGGTGCAATAACGCTCGAAACGTCAACATCTCTAAACTCTCTGATCCCATTAGTAAAGTTCGCTGTCGCGCGAATGACGCTTCGCTGATACTCAAGAGAGCCCAAACTGTCACTGCACCAACCGTCAACGGCATTCAAAATCCGGTCACCAGTATGCAATTTGACAGGGACGTCCGAAACCCAAACCATAAGCGGCAAATTGAACGAAAATCCGCCTTCCTTCACTTCGACTATAGCTTTCGAAAATGGTATAGAGTGAGTCTCATTCACAGCTACTGAAGAACAGTCTGCCTCCACAAATAAATCCGTACTGGAACACTGAAGTCCGTTTTTAACCAGGTCGCGACGACCTCTTGCGTACACGCGACTAACAGTGATCGAAGAAGTGACAGGGTTTCCGACCAATAGAGCAAGATTCACAAGTTGAGGATGCGATGCCGACGCAAAAATAGCGCGAGGATCGTCTTTTCCAACAAATATTTTGCCGCCACCAGTCGAGGTACTTCCGTACCGATCGTAGTGCGTTGCCGGCAAGGGAGTGTCGAGTCCTCTAGGTCGTATCGATCCGACTTTTATGTTGCTTAGAGACCGAATTTCGCATTGGATGAAAGCGTCTTGATTCTCTGCGGCTCCGCTAAGAACGCGAACGTCGACGTAAAACAATAGAGTTGGGGAGGACTGCGGCGATGTCGGAGCATTTTCTTGATCCAATAGCAAGCCAACAACACCACGATTCTGCTTGTCTTTCACTGTCACTTGAGAGCTCCAAAGAGACGAATCGATCGTCAATCCAGTGATCTCCAAGCTTGAATTGACTTTGATTTGAAGACTGAATCCAGCAATAGCATACCCCGCGTGAGCACGCACAGGAACGCTAAATGACTCTCCAGAATAGAAGGTTTTGTGCGGAAGCTCAAGAACAACATCGTTCATAACAGGCTTGAGTTGATTCATTCGTAGCGTTACTGGTCCCAGTGTAGCTGATTGACTGCCAGAGTCAGATAATCCGTATGCAATAATTGCCTGCCTCGTTCCCAACGAAGGAAAGAAATTCTCGGAGACTTGTACAATTGCAATGCAGATTCCGTCGCTATCGCTATCGGGAGTGCACGTACTGGAAATTGTTTGCCCGGCGATGGTAAGACGAGCAACGACGACGCTCGGCGCTGTCGCCGTATTGTGATACTCATCTCGAACTTGAAATGCTACGCGAACGACAGCGTCGTCAGGCCAAACGTCGAGACCTTCGTTCAGTATCGCCGCCGTTACTGAAACTGCCGGACGCAACGCAGGAGTGTATCTGAAAGAAGTGCGAATGTTTCCATAGCGAACGCTGAAAGAGCCAGCGTCGGACGAAAGAACGACAAAGTTGCTGTCAAAGGAGTTGCTTTGATTGGAATAGAGAATTTTGCCGAGAAGAAACGCTCCCGTCGAGCTTTCAACGACAGGTGAAAGACGATCAAAGTCGAGAGGAATGATTTCACTTGAACCGCGCTTGGCTTCTTCACATTCGTCGGTTGTAAAAGTTGAATTGAAAAATATCAACGGATTGTATCCATTCGGAAGAACGAGATCAACGCGAGCCGATCTCACGCTGAGACGAAGATCGACCGAAGGAAAGACACCGCGTCCGTGAGCGAGATCTCCTCGCATGAAAACGGAGCGAGCAACGTTGGTTCCACCCAAATCGTCGAACGTTACTTGAACGATAGAAAGTCCAATATCTGTTATATTCACAGATGAATTCAAGGCAATCCGAAATATTCCAAAGCCATCACTCTTCGCTCTGGCGTAAACTCCGTAATGCATACGGTTCCGAAGAACGGGTAGCTCGGCGCCAACGACAAACGTCGACTCGTTCAACATCAGATTGAAACTTTCGTTTTGATGAGTCAAATCAAATATGACTTCCGTTCCTCTTCCGCCTACAGGATGACCGGTTTCGTCTTTCAGGTATGCGCTCACTGCAAGCAAACAGCCGTCATCAGCGGAAGCAGCCGAATACGTAACATTTGTTACGAATCGAAGAAGTTTGAAGTTGACGCGGGCAAGATAATACGCATCGCGCAAATCGATGACTCCATTCTGATCCGGATCCATTGCGATCAATTGCCGTTCCGTAATCGTTGTTTGTATTCGATTTCCAAAAGGACCGCGAAAGCCGATCGACTTCTCGGAGAGATAAAGCAGCGTGTACGTCGCGTCGCGAACGTCAAAAGCGCAATTGCCGTCTGCATCGCCTTCCGGATCGCCGCCGGAGCAGGCGTCGCACGGCGGATTGGCGCAAGAACTTACGCGACGTGGTAAACGTCTCGGCTCCGTAGCGATGCCAATGCTTCTCTTTCCAACGGCGGAAAGAACTTGCTGAGTAAGATTGCCGCCGGCCACAAAATCGCGAGGCGTGTCGGCACCGATCGGTTTTCCGTCGATGCCTCGCTCGGCCAGAACTAAGACTTCTCCGCGAAGGAAGGTCGATCCGGTTCGCAAGGCGTAAAATTTGATGTCGGCGATGTGGAGAGAAGCGCCGAGAAGGCTGTCGTCGTCGAGAGAGCCGCCGAATTTGATTTGTCCTGGAGGATTGTTTAGAACGCCGATGAAAAGACCGCTCATCCAGTCGGAGCCTTGAGTTACGTCTGTCACGTTCAGTATGGAGTCGTCGTAGCTTAGAGTAAGATCAACGGAACCGATGGGACGACCGCCAGAGTTCACGCGCACCGGAACTGTAAACGCTTCCGCGACGCTGCGAGAAGGCAGCGGAACCCCGCTCGGGTTACCTATGTCGACGTCTCCCGCCGCCGGAGCCAGATTGCAAAAGAACGAAACAATGCCGAAAGCCGGGGAATCTATTGACGACACACGAATTGCTTCCTTGAGGGCGGAATTTGACCGCAAAGTGGCTATACCCGACTTATTTCCTACGGCAACGACATTGGGGTCGCTGCTCGTAAAAGTGACGATATTGGGAAGGGAAAGAGCGCTCGTATAACGCGTGTCGTCTTCAAATGTCACGGAAACAAAAACTTGGACAGTATGAAGGTCTTTTACGCCGATGAGATCGACTCCTCTTCTTCCACCCAAGGTAACGTCGTCGATTGATTTCACTTGAAGACGTCGTGAAGAGACTGCCAATACCAAAGCGGCTTGTGATGTTGTTGTGGAAAAACGAGCAGTCACGTTGACATTTCCATTATGAACCGTTTCTTGAATTGTCAACGAGTTCGTCGCAAGTCTAACGGCAGCACTTAGATTTGCATTCGAAGCGACATAAGAAATCCGCAAGCGAGGGTTGGACGACACGTCGCGAGAATCACCGTTGGAAAGCATCAAAAGAGCGTGAATTTGGGCTTGCTGCATTACACCGCTTCCCGCCAGAGGCCTCAACGACGTCACCGAGTGCGAATTCGACCCCGGGTATGAAGGTATTGGATGAGCGGATAGAACGAGATCCTCAGCAGCGGCAACAATGATGCTAAATTGAGTTGTAACGGCGACGTGCGAGAAATAGACGACGATGGTAGCGGTGCCCGTGCGGCCATTGCCGCTAGGTATTAGCCTCAATGTGCCGTCGGCTTCACGAGTAATATTGACGAGACTTGACGTAATGTTGAAAAGTGTTCTCGAATCGGATGAAACGTCCACCGTTCGATCCGGATAGGAGAGTAAAACGACAATTTTGCTTGAGACAGGATAACCAACGAGGGCGCCTGGGTCACCGGGTGTGACTAGAATTCGTTCTACGCTCCTTACTGCGACTCCGTTTGGTTGTGGAATAACAATGGTAACGTTGGAAACAGCTGCAGCAAGAGTTCTATTCGAGCAGTTGCTTGGAAGAATCCACGAAGCTTCAAGTAAAGGACCTGAGATAGATCGGTCTCGAGCCGTGACAGAGTTGCCTTGAACTTGGAGCAGGCCCGTGTCGCGAGAAGTAAGATTTAGCCCCAAATCTTGTGAAAGGCGCATTCGTTTTCCATCGCTAAATACAGCGCTCACTTGCACCTCGGCCGTTTCACCTTCAAACCCCAGGGCCCTTTCAACAGTGACAATAGCTGATTGAGAGCTCAATTTCTCGTAGGGAGCAGCCGAAAGCGAGACTGCAATGCCAGAAATTACGTTTACATCGAGACCAACCGCTGTAACTGTTTCGTTTCCAGATACGCGAACGTTCGTCATTCCCTTGACGAGTCCATCGAAGGAAACAGCGCGAATGCTCGCCGATCCTGGCGACAATCCAGTAACAGCTTTATCGTCTACAGATGCAATAGACGAATTGCTTGATGTTAAAGACACAAGTCGAGTCACGTCAACCGTCTCGCTTCTCATATTTCCAGCTGAAAAAGATGCTGCTACAGTAACTTCCGATCTTTGATATTGCTCGCCACATAGAGGGTTCAGCCAGTCTTGAACGCGATTTAGGACGTCATCTTCAATTGAAACGGTAACAGGAAAGTCTGGAAACCAAACTCGGAATGGAAGTTCCTCTAAGAACCCCCCACAAGATACGGCGACGTTAACACGTGCGGTTCCGCGTGTCTCTGTTCCATTCACATAAGCCGAACGACAGTCACCGTCGACTTTCAGCGCAGCTGGATCTGCACTCATGCATGTGGGACTCGAGCAAGACAAAAATCCTCTATTTGCCGCCACTTCCAAAACGCTGACAGACGCCGTCACGTCCACTCCATTCAAACTTGCCGTATTCAACATTTCGCTATCTGAGGCATGGACGATGATGCCTTTTGGCGAGTCCGACGACACAAAGACAGCTGCGTCTCCAATCGCAACACCAGAACGATCGACTTTGGTTGCTCGTGCCGGAAGCGGTTGGCCGCGCGGAGAAAAGGAGTTGCCGTGAATGTCAAAAAGTTGAGACACTGTAACTGAGAAAGAAGCAGCCGCATCGAACGCTATAGAAGACGCTGCCTGAAATTTCACGGTTGCTAGTAACGTAGAAGCGTTGACTAAGCCGCTCGGTAAAGTCTGTCCGGCCTGAGCCGTTACAGATGCCGTCACCGTCAGCGACGTTGCGTTGGACCGCGCGAATTGAGCCGTGTACAGAGACTGATCCACGGAAGCGCTGACAATAGACAAGGGAGCATCTGTATTGATAGAAAATTGATACTGACCAACGGCGTAGTCAATGTGAGCATAGACGTCAACCGAAAACATTTGGGAAGAGTAAATGGAGCGAAACGGTGCGACGACAACGACGTCACGACGTACAACGTATTGCGGTTTAGAGAGCAACGTTGCAAACGAAGAAACATTTGATGCAGATCGCAGTCCTCCAAAAACAATGTAAGACGTTACGTTCAGCCCATTATCGGACAAATCAAACCAGTTGTCGGGCACTCGTTGTGTTAGGAGACACGTTCCACTGTTAGAATCTGGTGAACATTGCCCTTTGACTACTTCCCCAGTCGATGGCTTTCTGATTTCAGTTTCAACAATGCAGGGAAGAGTGCGCACATGAAAAGCGGCGTCTCGCACTTGCACAGCCAATTTTATAACCGGATCGTCAAACCAAGCAACTTCCGTCAAAAGGACGACTCTAAGACTCGTCGGTGGGTTTAGTTCTATGGAGAAAACTTGTGAAGATGTCTTGGAACCCACTTGAGCCGTGAACGTTCCACCTGAGAAAAGAAAACCAAAATTTTGCCTGTACTCGTCTGCAGTAATACGATGAGTCGGCTGTTGCAAGAAACTTCCGCCACCAGTTGAAAATTCAAAATCGATAGTGGAATTAAAGTCAAAGGTAACTTTTTCTTGAACCCGTTCAATAATGATAACGACAATTGTTTCACTTTCTAATTGTGGCCTGCCTCCATCTCTAGCCTTTACAATTAAAGTGACGGGCGCAATTTGTGACGGAGGAATCGGATTGTGAAGGAAAATCGTTCCGTTATTACGGTAAATGTCGAAAATATTTAAATCATTTCCGGAAGCAATGAGGTAATGTAGGGCGGCATTGGCGCCACTATCTGCATCGGTTGCCGTCACTTGGACAATATCGCTGCCAACAGGCATAGATTCTGCAATCGTTTCTTCCGTTCTGAGAACTGAAAAGTGCGGCTTATTGTCGTTAACGTCAATAAGAGAAACGCTGACAGAAACCTCCGTTCTTGAAAGCCCCTCGATAGCGGCCACGAGAAAACGATACGATGATCGGGTTTCTCTATCCAAACTTTCATTGACAGATACAACTCCGGTTCGACGATCTACTACAAACGATTCCTCATTCGCAATCTCGTAAGTCACGTTGCCAGCTGTCGCATCGGCGTCACTTGCCCTTACGACAGTCACGACGTCGCCTATCGTAGCATTCTCATAAATTGACGCATTGTAGTAGCTTCGTTCGAAAGTCAAATTGAATTCGTTCACATCCAAAATTCTAACGACGACGTTTATACTACTATCGGCTCCCCTGCCATCTGACACGTTTATTTTCAGAGTGTAAAGCGATCTCGTTTCCGCGTCAAGAAGGCGTCGAACAGAGACAGCCCCGCTTTGAGAAATCGCGAACGAGTCGTTCAAATTTCCACTGACGATATCGTAGGTCAATAATCCATTCATAGCCGAATCGTCGTCCGTTGCAGTCACATTAAAGACGACTGTACCAATAAGAGAATTCTCAGCCACTGTTTGCACAGTAAGAGGTCGAATAACCGGACGATTGTCGTTGACATCGAGGACAGTCACTTTCAGCATGGCCTCCGAGAAAAGAGAACTATTTAAGGCGTCAGACGCGCGAAGACGCAGCAGAAACTCAGCCCGAGCCTCTCGATCAAGTTTCACTAGCAGAACGACATCGCCAGTCGAAACGTTAATTGAAAAACTGCTCGATCCATTCACTAGTTCATATCGAACGACGGCGTTTCGTCCTTCATCCGCATCTAGAGCCGATGCAGTGAAAATAACCGCACCTACATTCGTGCTCTCAAGAATGGTAACGTTGTATTCTGATTTTCCAAATGCCGGCGCGTTGTCGTTTGCATCTTCCACTGTTATAGTCAAACTTGCGAAGCTCAGCACTGGCTGACCAATTCGCAAGTCAAATGTGCTCGCCTCAACATCATACTCGTACGTTTCTCGTGTCTCCCTATCCAGTTTCTCGTTAACGGTGACAATACCTACGCCATTGAAACTGCCGATTCGGAAGGCTGAAGACAAAATTCCATCAGCCTGACGCAAATTATAAAAAACGGTGTTATTTGCGAAGGCGACGATTCGAGAAACAGTCGTACCAACTGCAGCCGTCTCCGAAACGGTGGCGACGTATTCATCGCTTTCAAACATAGGACCGACTCCCAGTGTAACGATCGAGATTCTGACGCTTGCGTTCGTAGCGCGAGAAGGCTCGCCGCCATCTCTCACCTGAACAATAAGCACAACGATGCGATTCGTCATGGGGAGCTCTCGAGCAACGCTAACACGACCGTCGGCCGACACATTGAAGGACTGAAGAAAATTTCCATCGACTATGCGGTACGAAAGGGCGGCGTTTGCGCCGACATCTGCGTCAGAAGCATCAATGCGAGCAATGAAAAAGCCAATAGGCGTCGAAGAGTTTAATTGCGTAGTGCTGTTTCCAGTTGAGACCGTGACGACTGGACTGTGATCATTAGCGTCTAAGACACCAATATTAGCCGTGACAAGAGATGATGCTACTGATCCTGATGTCGACCGCCTTTCTGCGCGAATAACAAGCTGATACGAAGCGACCGTTTCCCTGTCTAGCAGATCGACAAGGGTTACAACACCAGAAGTTGCATTGATACCAAACCGGTCGGCTTCGTTTCCACGCGTGATAGATAAACGGACCGTACTGTCGCTTAGATTTTGTGTCAATACTTTGATGGTTCCAACAACGGCCCCAATTGAAGCGCTCTCCGATATGGAAAAGTTGTAGGACGGACGATCAAAGTTCGGTGGTAGAACTTGCTCCAAAGTGACATTGAAAACGATCGTTATATTCGATGACAGAGAAGGCCGTCCTTGATCGGTTGCCACGACGATGACGTCACTGAGCGATACGTTTGCAAGTCGAGTTTGAGTTGATATAACTCCGGTGTCGTTGCTGATTTGGAACAAGGAAGAGCGCCCGCTAAGAGAATAAGTGACAAGCGCGTTCTTTTTGCTGTCGGCGTCTGTTGCAGTGATTGTGAGTAGAGCCGTTTCTGCTGCCGTTCCAACAAAAGCTGTCTGCGGACCAGGATCACGTAGAAGAGGACGATTATCATTGACGTCAAGAACATTCACAGTCACGTTCGCTTCCGCTGGAGAGCTTCCATTTGGCGCAAATACAGAGTCAAAGGCGACAGCACGCACAGTCAAAATGTAGCTGTTTTGCGTTTCTCGATCAAGAGGTTTCACAACAGAAATGTCACCTGACGTTAATCCAATGGCAAAATGACTTTCCGAATTTCCCGAAGCAAACGTGTAGCGGACGTTGCCGGACGACTGCGCTGCAAGACGAAGTAGCACAACTGGCGCCAAGTTTTCTTCAACAGAAGTTGTGAAGGAAGATTGATTGAATACAGGAGTCAAGCCCGAGCTTTGCCGCCCGGTTACAGTAACGTTGATTGTAGTGTTTGCGCTGCGCGGAATAATTCCACGATCTCGAACATTTACAACAAGATTGACAGTTTGAGGAATCTGAGAAGGAAAGCGACGAGATAGAGTCAATTCTCCTGATGTACGATTGAGAGCGAACAGTTCATCGGAGTTTCCAGATACAATAGAAAACACCAACTCCCCATTGAGACCTTCGTCTGCATCGGTTGCTTGAATGATCAAAATGCGAGATCCAAGAACTGCAGCAAACGGAACAGACGCAGAAATAATAGAATCGACTTGTGGCGAATTGTCGTTCTCATCATCAACCTTCACAGAAACAGTAGCGGATCCAGGCGGTAGACTTCCGTTTCCAAGAGTTGATGCCGTGACGGTGAATCGGTACGAAGGCGTCGCTTCTCTGTCAAGACTCCCGCGAACTGAAATTCTGCCAGTGAGCCGATCAATCGCAAACGGGAAAGAAGATCCAGCCAAGATGGCGTAAGCAATCGAGCCGTTACCCCGAGAAACAGCGTCTATTCGTATCACCGACGTATTCACAGGCGAGTTCTCCGTCACGTTGGCAACGTATGTAGATTGCCTAAACACGGGTGAAGATGCGTTTTGCGAACGCGTCACGTTAATGCGAAGAGATCCATTGGTTGACAGGGAAGGAATTCCGGAATCAGAAACGATGACGACAAGACTGTAAAATTCATCGTCTAGCTCAAGCAGCGGCTGACGTGTGGTGATCGTTCCGTTGGATGATATAGCAAATAGATTGGCATTGCTTCCGACTAATGCATATGTCAGCATGGAATTCCGGCCAGAATCTGCGTCTCTGGCTGTCACTTGGCCGGCTCTTGAGCCGACAGCCGCTGCTTCAGGCAGAGCAAAAGTTTGTATCCGTTCAATTTGGGGAAACCCGTCGTTGACGTCCAATACTTCCACAGTTGCAGAAACTTGTAGCGACTGGAACAAAAACGATATCGTCGAAGCAACATCACACGTAATAGTGACGTTGTACGAAATAGCGGTTTCTCTGTCGAGAGAAGCATTGGCAAATAAACGGGCATCGTTCGTAATGAAGAAAAGACGATCGCTCCTAGACGTCACTGAGCACGTAACGTTGAGCACATCTCTACCTTGAATCAAGCCAAGAGTCAGTACAAGTGAGGGCGGTAAATTGTTCTCCAAAACTTCGCCAAAGTAGGAAGTCTGGTTGAATCTTGTCCTGACGAAATCAGTTAAAATGACTGATACGTTCGCAGACGATTGCAGGCCACCGCTGTCTTCAACAATCACAATCAAGTTGTAAGTCAAATCAAGGCTGGGAGAAAGCAGCTCTGTCTCGTTGGTACTGATTACGCCATTGAGCGAATCAATGACAAACTTTCCAGAACTGTCCGCCAACGAAAAAGTCAGAAGGTCACCATCCGGATCGCTTGCGTTGACGCTTCCTACGCGACTGCCTCGAGAAGCGTCAAACGAGACAAAAAACTGAAATAGAGCGTTGACACGAGGAGGTGAATTCGCCCGTCTTTCCACAAAAGCGAGCACATCGATTTGAATTGATGCTGTAGCATTGAGAACTGGAAAACCCGAATCTTCGGCCAAAACTTGAAAACTGGCGTTAAACGACTGATTGACGGCTATTCCGGAGGCAAAGAAAATATTTCCAGTTGTTGAATTGATAGTAAATCTGTTGGAAAGCATTCCTGAAATTATTGAATATCTGACTCTTCCGTTCGACGTAGCGTCGGAATCGCGAGCTCGAACTCGAAGAAGAGGAACGCCCACGCTGCTTGCGTTTACTGTCGCCGAATAAGAAGGCTGATCAAAAATCGGCGAGTTATCATTCACATCTGTCACCGTCACTTGGACAGACGCTTGGCCTGTCTTTCGAGGCCCGCCTGCGTCCGTAGCAAAGACGAGAAACGAATACAGTATCTTCGTTTCAAAATCGAGCGGACGAACAACAGTTACAACGCCTGTACGAGGGTTTACCTCAAACGGTACTGAAGCGATAGGATCGACAGAGTAGAAAATAGATCCGGCATCGAAAGCGTCCGAGTCGAACGCGGAAACGGTAAGAACGCTTATGCCAGGATCAACGTCTTCGCGCACGGTGGCGTTGTAGATTCGCGCTGAAAATGTCGGCGTGTCCAGATTGGTTAGAGTCTCGTTTGTCGTCGGCTCCGTAGCGTTCTCGTCGAAAAGCGATTGAACTATTCTAATAACTATTGACGCATTTGCGGAAAGTGGAGGAACGCTCTTGTCGTTTGTCGCCGTCAGTAACAAAGTGCGATTTTCACCGGCAAAACCAACCAAATTTCGAGCTACAATCACGGAACCAGAAGAGGAATCGAACCGGAAAAGATCCGAAGGAACCAGCAGGTACGAGACCTCCTTATTAATTCCAGAGTCAGCATCGCTTGCGTTTGCTACGAAAACAACCGTGCCGATCACCGAAGAATCGTTGACATTAATTCTGTAAATCGCTGCTGAGAACTCAGGAGCGTTGTCGTTGACATCCACGATGGTTACGACAACTGAAGCGCTGTCGTTACTGATACCAAGAGGGCTCGTGTAAATAGCTCTGATGTCTAGTGTATATTGGGCCTTGAGTTCGCGATCAAGTGCCTGTACAACTTCCAGTTGTCCCGACGTCGAGTTCAGAACGAAAGCAGCATCCACGGTGTCCAGAGAGAAAGTCAGCATTCCACCACTAACAGGGTTCGACACTGACGCCGAAACTGTCAAAATCGTTGCGTGAGGAACGTTTTCCGTCACGTTGGCTGAATACACTGCCTCGGAGAAGACAGGGAAAGGGGTGAAGACCGCAGAAACGTTAACAACAAGGTGGGTTTCGGTTGAGAGTGCAACTAATCCGCCATCTGTCACACGAATGGTCAAATTATAGATCCCAGGCGACAGACGCTGACGAACAGTCACAAGACCGGTTACATCAACGTCAAATCTTCCGTCATCGTTGCCACTGACGATAGAATACAAAAGAGCGGCGTTTTGGTTCAAATCAGCATCACTTGCGTTGAGTTGGGCAACTCTTGAGCCGATCGCCGCTTCTTCCGTCATTTGAATCGGTTGAACGGCATTCACTGTTGGACGATTGTCGTTTTCGTCGGAGATTGTTACGACGACCGTCGCCTTTCCCGTCAAAGCGCCGTCACTCGCGACGACGACCAAAACGTACCGGTCTTTGGTTTCGCGATCGAGTTTCGTTTCCGCAGTTTCTACGAGACCCGTGGTCAAATTTATACGAAATTCGTTCGGAATCGGATCTTCGAATCGGAAAGTAATGCTGTCGGCATCGGCGTCGCTGGCGGAAACAGTCACAATACTACGACCCGACGGAGAGTTCTCGGGTAGAGAAGCGTTGTAAATTGACGAAGAAAACACGGGAGGTCGCTCGTTCACGTTCGACACTGTTATGTTCACGAGAGCCACGGCGGATGGAACCGAGGCAATTCCTGCATGGTCGTTCGTTGCACGAACGCGCAATGTATAGCGCTCAATGACTTCTCTGTCTAATGACGCGTTAACCACTATTACGCCAGGAGTTTGGTCACTGAGTCGGAAAGCTCCGCCTACGTTGCCGCTTAAAATAGAGTAGGAAACGGCGGCATTAGATCCGATATCTGCATCATTTGCGGATATTCGAATGACTGACGCCCCCAAAGTCGCATTCTCAAAAACTTGACCAATGTAAGATGACTGCGTAAAAACAGGAGAGTTGTCGTTAACATCCGTAACTTCAATAGAAACTTGCATGAATGAGCTAAGAGGAGGACTTCCGCTGTCCGTACCGATCACCGTCAAATTGTACGACGACTGAATCTCAAAATCAAGCGACGAAGTCGTGAAAATTTGGCCGGATGTCGAATTGACGGCAAAATGTTGAAATCCGTTCTGAAGACGGAATCGAACTAAAGCGTTACGGCCCGAATCCTTGTCCGTCGCATGAACTGCTGTAATCACACGGCCAACGCTAGCATCCTCATTAACGGCTACATTGCCACTGTCCAATGTCAAAACTGGAGAGTTATCGTTGACATCGAGAATATTTGCAATTATAGTGGCGGTCCCCGTAAGGCGAGGAGATCCGGAATCCACTGCTAAAACAGTTACAGTGTACGACGGTTGAACTTCTCTGTCGAGAAGCCTTCTTGTCGAAATCGCTCCGTCCTGCGAATCGATCGCAAACGCCGTTGCATTAGACAGCGAATACTGCAGCAAAGAGTTAATTCCAGAGTCGGCATCAGTTGCTTCAACAGAGAGCCCCACTTCGCCCGCAGTAGCATTTTCCAAAATGTCCAATCGATATATTGCCTGACGGAAAACGGGCTGATTGTCATTTACGTCAATAATGGCAACAGTTACAGTGGCGGATCGCGGAAGAATCGACGAAAGCGAAGACGGATTTTTAGCCGTAACGACGAGGTTGTACCTTTTCGTGGTCTCGTAGTCCAACGTATTGGCCGTCGCTATTACTCCTGTCAGATTGTTCAGAACAAAAGCGTCGTGAACGTTTCCACTGGCAATTTCGTACACAACTTGACCGTGTAAACCGCCGTCTTCATCAGAAGCGGAAATGACGGTAACAGAAGAACCGATAGGAGCCGCTTCTGACACCGATGAATTGTAATTCGTCTTATTGAAAATGGGAATGTTGTCGTCAACGTCGGTGACATTTATCGTCACTGTCGTTTGGCTAAACAATGAAGGAACGCCTTGATCGAAGACTCTAATAAGCAGAGCGTGATTTGGAAACGTTTCTCTGTCGAGAGAACGAACAAGAGAAAGTTGGCCAGTTAATGAATCAAGAGAGAATTCCCCGCCAATATTTCCGGATATAATTGAATAATTGAGTTTGCCGTTCGCTCCAGTATCTTCATCGCTTGCTTTGATCTGAAGCAAGGGCGTCCCGATAGGAGAATTCTCTGGAAAAAGAAGAACATCGCTGTATCCTTCGATTTGAGGGGCATTATCATTGACATCATCAACAGTGACGAATACTATCGTCACAGCCTTCAGAGCGCCATGCAAACTTCCGTCCTGCGCTTCCACTGAAATTCTGTACGACGTCTGACTTTCGTAGTCCAACTCTTTCTGCAAAGTCAGGTTTCCCGTTCTCGGGTCGAGTATAAAAGTGTTGTTTGTGTCGTCTGGGTTGAGAATTCGATAGGTGATTTCTCCATTTGTTCCCGTGTCGCCATCTGTTGCTAGAACCGCAACCAACTGCAAACCGATAGGACTGTCCTCTGGAATAGAGACGTTGTAGGAAGACTCAGTGAAGATTGGACCAAACAGATTGTCACACTGATCGCTTTGTAAACTATTTTCGAAAATTCTCAGTGGAGTGAAGCCGTAACTAGCAACGATTTCCGCTGATCTCGGTAGAGAAGAAATACGCACTGACTGCGCGTAATCAGGCGGCGGGTCAGGGCGGCCAAACATGGCTAGCGTTCTCGAAGAGTGAGTCTCGTTTGCGGAATTCAAGTTAGATTGAATTATCGATAATCCGATTGACTTGCTGATCACTTTGAAGGACGCCTGTATCGAGTAGACACCGTTCACTGAGTAAGCCGCTTCTACTATTCCGCCTTGAAGAGCTCGGCTTTTCGTTCCAGCGGGAAGCACTGTTCCTGTGGAAAACGTTGAACTATCAAATTCCGTTTGCCGTGTGAAAGACGGGTCGAACGGCAGCGAGAAGTCAAAGAAAACATACGTGGATTTTGTCGCTGGAGCGTCTCGCTTTCCCACAAAAGTTGCATTGACAGTCAGCAGGCATTCTGACGTGACGTTCTGCACTGGAACAACCGTCAATTCTTTAACGAAGAAAAGCATATTCATGTCAACTTTGGCCATGAGAAATACGTCGCTCATGTCAACAACTGTGTTGAGATCAACGTCAAAACGAGACAGTCTTTGTGCCGTTAAGGCGTAGTTCGCAGTTGCAAGTGTGAAATTAAATAGTTTCTCTGTTAAGTATTCCTGAAGATATTCCACGTCGTCGCTGGTGAAAATGCAGTCGTCATTTGCGTCAGCAGTTTCGCGGCCGGACGCACAATTACAGGGAGGAATAAGACACTGTAAAGCCCGCCGCTGTCGAGATGACAGACTCGCGAATCGCCTAGATCGTCCCGTACTCCTCATAATCTCAAGTGTCGCTTCACCGGCGATGAAAACGCGTGGAGTTGCTGCTCCGACAGCAACAGGTGGAGCGTCGCCCGTCTCGAGCTTTACGACGAGACCAGATATAGTCGAGCTTTCAACAGATTTTGCTTCAAAACGAAGCGTTGCCAAATGCCAGGTGTCAGTTGAAATTCCCGTGTACGCGGCGCGAAGACGAGCTCTTCCGTTTGCGTTGTCGATTGTAGGCGTAAAGCTCGTCCCAGCCCAATCGCTGCCGCTCGTAAAAGCTAGTAATGCGACACTGCTCTCATCGTAGAAAACGTAGAGATCCACGGTGCGAATAACGTGGGCACCGGTGTTTATTCTCAGCGGAACTTCAAACTGACTTCCTTCAGCAACAGGAAGCAGTGGAACACCGAGTCTCTGACCAAGATCTACGTCGCCAACATCCGGCTCCAAATTGCACGCAAAGAGATGGCTTGTTTGAACGGAATCACCTGCTACTATGGCTTGGAGTGAAATTTTGTACTGCCCGTTTGTCTTCAAGCGAACTGTTCCTTTGTTTTTGTCCGCTATACTGATGGATCGCGTGTCATTCGCAGAGATCGTAACAAGTCCAGATATGTACGGTCGACCGTTCGTAAAGTATGACGCAAATTGCGTTCCGTCGTTGAAGTGGACAGTCAAGCTAACGTCAGCGTCGGTATCAACAATTCCAGCCAACGTCCCGCTGCCATCCCCGACAAGCAATGACGTCAAATTTACGATGTGAACTTCTGCGTCAGACAACTCCAAGGTAAGGATTTCTTCGTGTTTTCTTCCGAGATAACGGCCAACAATTTGTCCAGATCCGAGAAGAGGATCCGGAATGACGGGCGACACGATATTGGCTCCGTCAAGGCCGACCATAAATGAAGATGAAGCACGCGAGTAGAACAGCGCGTACTGGCTGGAAGCAACAGGAATTGCGCTACCGTCGGTTAGAACGAGATCTAAATGTAGTTCCGCTTTCTGGTATTCTTGTGTTCCGCGAATACTGCGTAAGATCGTTAGGCGTTTGGACTCGGAGCCCGAGTACGGTGGGTAAGGCGTTGCGTATAAATCCAGCGAAGAAAACGCCGCTACTGTTATTTCAATCGTTTGGTTGATTGCAACGTGGGTAAACCGAATAATTAGTCGACCTTTTCCGGAAAGACCGGCCGTATTGCTCACAACGTTGGGATGACCGCTGCTGTTGGTATTAACTGAAAATAGGTTGTTCGCTACGCTAAGGTCAAATATCGTCCTCCCGTCTCGCGTCATATCGATGTTTCGCCCGTTTGAGTAGGAAAGCAAGACTCGTATGTCAGATGACGTTGGCAAGCCGGCGAACTCAGCCGTGTCGCCTCGAAGCGTTAGTTTCAACGCTGAAAGCGTGACAGTCAACTTCTGGGGATTCGGTAAAGCGACGACGACTTCTCCGAGTCCCGTTGCTAACGGTCCGACTCTACAGGATCCAACACGCCATGATGCCAAAACGATCAAACCTCGTCCACTTCCTACGACTTCAATTTCGCTGCTTGAACCGGCGACGACCTTTACGATCGACGAATCAGTCGAATTGAGAATCAGCCCCAAGTCAGAGTTCAACGTCAGACGTGATCCATCGCTGAAAACTGCCGTTGCAGTAACGTGACCCCGAACGCCTTCAAAATCTAACTGCTGACTAGTTGTTGCTTTGGCAACTTGGCTGGACAACTTATCAAAAGGATCGCTGGCTCCTAGTACCAGGTTCACACCAGTTGCTATAGAAACGTCAATTGCTGTTACAGAAACGGGCGCCGCGTTGGTGACGACGAGGGCAAGACGGCCGATACTATTGCCACCCCGCATAGCGAGTAGTTGTGTTCGTCCTGGATTCAACCCGACGATTTTTCCGGCCGCTTCCACTCGAACTACGGAAGCGTTAGTGCTTCGAATACTTCCAGCAATCAGCGAAAGAACGGATACATCAACAGCGGTCACAACATCGTCATAAGCATACGAAGCGATCGCGTCAAGCTGAGCCCGCTGATACAACTGGCGACACGACGACGTCGGATCGAGCCACCCGGTGACGGCACGAAGAACGCTCTGGCTCGAACTCAGAACAACGAGATCGCCGCCGCGTGGATACCAAATGCGAAATTCAAGTTCTGCCGTCAGACGACCAATTGTAATACGAATTTTCGCCGAAGGTGAACGAGTCGTTTCTGTTCCGTCGAGAAAAGCTTCGCTGCAGTTTGCCATCACTTTGACAATTGACGGCGAAAGACTCGTGCACGCCGCCGCCGCCGACGTTTCCGTTGTTTTCCCTGACGAAAGAACTTCCAAAATGTGAATTTTCGTTGCAACGCGATTTCCGTCCAGCACAGCGGTGTTAACTAATTCCGACTGATCGGCGTAGGGAAGCAATCCAGTAGTAGACGTCGAATCCACAAATACACGTCTATTCGAACGACCGATTATCGTTGCATGCGTTGGCGACGTAGCACCGTGCGGCTGTAGTTTCTCGTTCTTTATATTGCTAATGTACTGGACAAGACACGAGACGTTCGCATAGCCTTTCGCTGCAGATTCAGACACTTTGAATTTGAGCGACATTAGCTCTTCGGCCGTCGTGAGATCGTCCGAAGCGGTTTCCGGGTGCTTCAAGTAGCCAGTTATTCCGTATCCGGTTTTCCTGTCAAGGCGAACGACGGTCGTCCATTTGGTTTCGTCAATCGTTGCCGATACGATTTCGAGACTGGAGGAAACAACAAACTTCAATGCAAAAGTAGCAATCGCGTAGTCGGCGTGCGCTCTGACGGGAACACTAAATTCGTCGCCTGGAAAAAGCGAACGTGACGGCAACTCTATGACGACGTCACGAGTGACGACGGGAACGGCGTCGTGATGGTGAATAACGACAGAACCAAGTGGACGCGATGCGAAGTCCGTATCGAGACGATAGTCCACGTCGACCGTATCGTCGGCAACTGAATCGTCGAACCAGGCAGCGGGAAGACGAATCGATCCCTCGCATAATCCGCGATCGGAGCTTCGACAGATAAACTGCCGTACGCCAGGAAGAACTCGCGAAAGAGTCGCACTCGGCTGCACGCGAAATATTGCTACAGCGCCGGCTGCCACGCCGACGGCGTCGTGGGCGTCGTCACGAACCTGGGCAATAACGCGAAGTACAGGATTGTCTCTCCACAGCTCTTTGTCAATGAGAATCGCCGTGATTTTACTCGCCGCTCTCCTCTTGACGGAAAACGATTGCGACGCCGTCAAGTGACCAAGAGTAGCAGTTATCGTTCCTTGTGAAGTCGAAGCATTGTTGGAAAAAAAGCCGAAGAGCTGACTGGAGCCCTGACTCGACGATTTTAGGAATCCTAAACCGGATATCTGAAATTCGACGTCGAGACGCTCTGTAACGGTAATATTGACGGAAACTGTAGTCGTGAGTGAAGGAACGCCTGCATCGTAGGCTTGAATGATCAGAGAGAAATGACTTATATGGCGAGGAAATGGAGTTTTGAGCTGAATTTCTCCCGTTGACGATGTCAGCGAGAATACGTCGAGTTCGTTTCCAGTGACTATCCTGTAGGAGACAAGAGCGTTTGAACCAACATCAGCGTCGCTCGCGCTGACTGAGAGAAGAACAGTTCCCAGATCGGTTCCCTCGGCGACTCTCGACTGGTATACAGACTGAAGAAACTCCGGTGCGTTGTCGTTGACGTCTTCCACGGTAAGGTTCACGTAAGCGTAGGCGGGAAGTGACGGAGGCGATCCGCGATCTTTGGCTTCAACTTCAAATCGGTACGATTCCTTCGACTCTCTATCTAACGATCGGACAAGTGTCAGTCTTCCTGTCGATGCGTTAACGGCCGCTACGGCATCTTCATTGCCAGAAATGATCTTGTAGGTGACGTCACCGTTTTCCCCTGAATCCAAATCATTCGCCTTTACCGTCGTAATAGCAGAATTCAACGGAGAGTTTTCCTTTAGGGTAACAAAGTGAAAGACGGTTGAAAATTGTGGCGAATTGTCGTTGAGATCCCTAACGGATACGTTGATAGATACAGTTGAAGAAAGAGAAGGCGACCCGCTATCAGAAGCAATGACTGTGAGAGTCTGCAGAACTGGATCGACTTCGTAATCGAACGTTCTATTCGTGGACAGCTCTCCGCTTTGCGAATCAATTTGGAAATCTGTCGCAAAGCGGCTCGGTGCAAGGGAATATGTAATTTGACCGTTCAAACCCAAATCAGCGTCCGTAGCGGTAATAAAACCCAAATTCGATCCAATATGCTCGTTTTCGTTGACATAGAAGGTTGGCAACGAAAGAGGAAACTTGGGAGCGTTGTCATTGACGTCGAGAAGACGAACTGTCACCGAAGCGCTTGTTTCCAAATGAGGACTACCACCGTCTTGCGCCACAACGACTAGCCGATAATCAGCTGTCGTCTCGCGGTCCAAACTTCGTGCAACAGTGAGTACGCCCGTACGAGAATCCAATCGGAAAAAACTAGTGTTTGCGTTAAGGCGATAGACTACTAAACTGTTTGAGCCCATATCTTTATCAGTGGCATTTAAATCGGCGACAACAGTCCCAACGGGAGTACTTTCCAGCAAGTTCACAGCAAAATTTCCTGTTGAAAACACCGGAGCATTATCATTGCTATCCAATACTCGAATCGTGACGAGAACGGAGCCGCTCATCGGGTTGACGGGAGCGAAATCGGTTGCCAAAACGGTTAAGACGTACATGCTCTCAGACTCACGATCCAGCGTCTTGAGAACAGAGATTGCGCCCGTCGCACCGTCAATGTCGAAGTGGCCCAGTTGGTTTCCGCTTCGAATGGAATAGGCAACCAGTCCGTTCGTACCTGCGTCCCCGTCAACGGCCCGCACTGCAACGACAATTTCGCCAACGCTCGCATTTTCGCTTATCGCGTTGGCGTAGGATGGTGAAGTAAAGACGGGTGCTTCGTCATTTACGTCGGTCACTTCGACCATTAGAGTCAAGTCTCCGTGCAAGCTCGGTGAACCGACATCAAAAGCCCGCAAGGTAACAATGTATAAGGACTGATTTTCTCTGTCGATCGGTCTCGTAAGTAGGACGCGTCCTGTCGATGCATTAACGGAAAACACGTCACCATTGCTGATCACTTCGTATCGCAATTCTGCATTGGAGCCTGTGTCGCGATCAGTAGCGTGGATAGTTATCACTTCTGTCCCGGTGGGAGAACCTTCCGAAATCTTCACGTTCTGAAAATCTGGCGAAAAAGTAGGTTTGTTGTCGTTTATGTCAATAACTTGAATAAAAATGGAAGACGTAGCACTGCGAACGGGATTGCCGCCGTCGCGTGCTTCTACAATCAAGCTATAGTTCGTCTTGTCTTCGTAATCAAGAACAGAAATAGAAACGATTTTTCCGCTTTGACGATCAGCCGAAAATCGCGACGCAAAATTCCCACCAATAATTTGATAAGTAACTGTCGCATTTGCACCCGCATCAATGTCTTCAGCTGAAACGGTGACAACGTATTGTCCAAGTGAATTTCCTTCGGGTATCGATGCAGTGTACATCGACTCGTTGAACACTGGAGAGTGGTCGTTTACGTCAGTAACATGCACGCTTACATTAGCGCGATCAAAAAATACTCCGTCCGTTACGGTGACAAAGAAATGGTACAGAGACTCCTTTTCTCTGTCAAGTGGCCTAATCGTTTGCAATATTCCGGTAGATGGCCCAATCTGAAACGGAGCGCTTGAAACCGTAATTGCAAAAACAAGATTGGAATTCACGTCATCGTCGCTGGCAGTTAGAAGACCAAATGACGTCATATTGACCCCATTCTCGGCAACATCAAACGAAAAGAAATTCGACGTAAATTTCGGAGCGTTGTCATTCACCAGTTGAATGAATACATTCACTTTCAAAGAATTGCTCTCTAGATTTCCATCGTTGACAGAAATTGACAGCGAACGCCCTTCAGAAGCTGATGGCTCTTCTGCCAAATTGACGTAGTGAAGAGAGTTGAAAATCGCAGCAAAATTTTCCAAAGTCCCAAGATGATGAACGGTGTATCGAAATACTTCTAATTGCATTCCATTTTCTGACTTGTTCTCACGTGTAACACCGGGAACGGGGGGATGAAGCACAATTCTCTCCAACCAACCATCAAACGAATTTTCAATCGTTACAGTCAAAGTGCTGAGGAGGGTATTATCCACATCAGTTACGTTTACGCTATCGGCGTCGAAAAGACGAACAGATAAACCGGTACGATTAAAACCCTCCACGAATGTCCGGTTTGTCGCCGATTGATTTCCAGCTACAAGAACAGGAGCATCGTTCACAAGACGAACGGCTATGACGGCCAGAACTGTTGCACTAGTCGTGTTTCCATCCGAAATCGAAATCTCAACATTCCTGATATTTCCTGAGGGTTCCCTTTCACGATTTACGTACTCCAAGGCACGCAGCATAGAAATAAAGCGGCCAACCGGTGCCGGTCCTACAACACTCAGGTTTCCTGTCAGGGAATCATAGGTAACTGTAAAGTTGGAGGACGCTTTTGCAAGTCGCAGTGATTCCAACGACGAGTCGGATCGATTTTTGAGCACAGCATATAAAACGGAAAACGATTGCGAATCAACATCTACTATCGTTGCAGAAGGAGCCAACAGAACTGACGACGCGCCTTCCGTAAAAGTCACCATAGTATTGACTCCGGCAAGTGCTCCATTCAAATCAACAATAGGCGGATTATCTATGGCGGAAAACGTGACAAAAGCAGTTGCGATGCCACTTCTGCTCGACTCGTCGCTGGCAGTAAACTCTATACGACGTATTGTCGTGCTGCGCAGAGCATCCTGATTGACGTACTGAACGGACGCCAAAACGCTGACGTACGAGCTGACTCCTTCATTTCCCGTTAGAATAAGAGCCTGGCCTTGTATGTCTGCAGAGACGCTTGTGTTGCCGACGTCGACTCTTAGCCTTTCCATAGGAGATTCCGGGTTGGCGATAACAACTTGAGCCGAGCTAAGATTCGCGCTGTCTCGATCAGTCAAACTGAAGAACGGTGACGACGCCAAGTCCAATAAACTTCCAACTCTTTTGTAGGAGAGAACGACGTCATTTGAGGCACCCAATCGAAGAACAGGCGGATCGTCGACGCGAATGAGTGATATCAGAACCAAAGAAGGAGATGATATAAAAATCCCATCAGAAACAGTAATAGACACGGTACGCCTATTTGGTCGTGTCGGCTCGTCAGCCAGATTGATGTAGGTTATGAGGCGCAGATTCTTCAGTAAGTCATTGACCGGAAAACGGCCAGTTAGCTGAATGCTGTGATCTTTCTTTCCACTAACACCATTTTCCGTAGAGACGTTCAAACGTTCTAAGTCCCCATCCAACGGCTCAAGCAAGGTAATATTAGCCGACACAATCAGTGGCGGACCGTCTTTGTCTGTCAGTGTTGCGCCAACGCCAAAAATCGGAACAGGTGTGAGGTCACCTTCGGTAAAATTCACACTGGTGCTACGACCCAAATCCAAAACGGGAGGATTGTCATTTATCTGCGCCACGGTAACGTTAATGCGAGCCGCTTCACTTAAAAATAGTCCATCACTCACAACAATTTCAACAACTCGAGTCTCACTGCCCGGCTCATCCGCTGTGCTAAAGAACGACACCGTTCTCAGCACATCCGTATAGGCTTGCGTCGATGCAGGACCCGCTAACGTTAGTACCGCTCCGCTTCGCGTCACGTTGATTTGAGACCGAAGCGAATTATCAGCAGTCAATTGATCTGCGCCAAAAGATAAGCCACTGTCAATCAGTTTCACTTCAATAGTGGCAGATACAATCAACGAATTGTCCGCGTCTTGGACAACAATACCCGAACGAGCGGCAGCAACTAGAACAGGCGGTCCATCTTCAACATACTGAACAGAGGAGGGAAAGGGTATTTCAACTGCAGGCGCTTTGTCATTGACGTCTGTCACCTTCACCAGCACATCGACAAAGGAAGAAAATTTACCGTCGGTCGCCATAACGACGAGTGTGTAAATCGGCACATTCTCCCTATCAAGATTTCTATTTGTTTGCAGCTCACCAGAAAGAGGATTCAAGCTGAAAGTCTGATTCTCGTTTCCGCGCTCGAAGGCGTAGCGAATAAGCGCGTTAGCACCGGAGTCCGCATCCGCTGCACTCACTTGACCGACAAGACTTCCTGACGTTATATTTTCTCGAGGAGAGAAAATATACTGAAGCTCGGCGAATACGGGCGCATTGTCGTTAACGTCGCGCACGGTCACGTTTGCAGTCGATGTGGAAGTCAGGGACACCGCTCCTTCATCGCTGGCCTCGATGGATAGAAAATAAAACGGCGTAGATTCTCTGTCGAGTTTGCGACTGGAAACATATACGACTCCAGATGTCGAATTGATAGACAGGCGGCCGTCTTCGTCACCCGAAAGTATCAAGTATTTAAGAACGGCATTATTTCCTGAGTCAGCGTCTGTTGCAACGGCACGAAAAACGCTCGTAAAAGCGACTGCGTCTTCAAGAACTTCTGCTTTATAAGGACTTCCTACAAATGATGGATAATTGTCATTGACGTCAAGAACGGAAACACGAACAACGGTGACGTTAGTTCTCGTAGGATTTCCGCCGTCCGATGCCGAAATCGTTAAAGTGTAGTTCTTCACCACTTCAAAATCAAGCACATCGTGAACGGTAAGGTCGCCACTGAGTCGATTGATGTCAAAGGCGTTGTTCACGTTTCCGCCTGCAATTGAGTAAAGCAGCTCGCCATTCGCTCCATCATCGTCGTCGTGTGCTTTGATCGGGGATCCGACTAAAGTGCCAATTGTAGCATTCTCGTAAATTGCATAATTATAAGTCGTCCTTTCAAAAGCCGGAAAATTGTCATTGACATCCGTAATTGAAACGTTGACTTGGATGCGAGCCGACAGGGGCGGAACTCCGGCGTCTTCCGCTGCAACAGTCAATACATACGACGAGATTTTTTCGCGATCAAGAGTCTCATCTACGAAAATTTCTCCCGTTATTCGATTGATAGAAAATCCGTCATTTGGCAAACTCCGCACAATGCTGTAGCGAATTTCTCCCAGGGCGCCATCATCCGGATCAGTCGCAGAAACGTTCGTAACAGCTGTCCCAATTGCAGCTCCCTCCGAAACAATCGCATTCACACTCTTCTCTGCAAACTGAGGCGAATCGTTGACATCCACGACGTGAACAGTCACTGTTGCCAACCCAGACTGACGAGGAATACCGGCGTCTTCAGCAGTAACCGGAAAAGAAATGACTGCATCGCGAGACCGGTCTAGACTCTGCACCACAGTTAGTGACCCCGTCCGAGAGTCAAGAGAAAAGTATTGGCTGATGGACGTGGAAGAGTACGATAAAACGCTGTTCTGCCCAACATCAATATCAGTAGCGCTAATAGCGCCGACGACTGAGCCAAGAGAAACGTCTTCGGATACGTTAAGGCGATAGTGATTCGTTTCAAATATGGGGCTATTGTCGTTCACATCAGTCACGGTAACGACAACAATGGCACTGCCGGAAAGCGACGTAGGTCGACCGCCGTCAATTGCTGTAACTGTGAGACGATACGAGTCGACCAATTCGCGATCAAGCGACGACGAAACAGATAGTGACCCGTCGCTAGCGATATCAAAATCGTTACCACCGCCGCTGATATTGTAAGACACAATCATTCCATTGGACCCCGTGTCAGAATCGCTAGCAAGAAGATGAGCAATCTCGAATCCGATCATGACACCTTCGGAAACGTCGACTTCAATGTAGGGATTTAGGAAGACTGGTTCGTTGTCATTCACATCGCCAACAGTAATGTAGAGATTCGCGTATCCTGTCAAATTTCGGCCAGGAACCAATCGCGTCGCCGTGACGACGAGACTATAATTGGAAATTGTTTCTCGATCCAAGAGGTTTATCAATATGACGTCACCGGAGTTCCTATCAATTGAAAACGTTCCCCTACTGGATGAAATTCCGTATAGAATGCCTGAGTTGTCGATGGCCTCAATTTCGTCAGAAGAACTCGCTTGGATGGTTTCTATGGTGATTCCTAGAACGGCATTTTCGGGAACTGTAGCGGAATAGGATGATATCTCAAATTGGGGAATAGTGTCAACAATGTTCGTGACATTAACTTCAACACGAACTGTAGCGTTTCTTCCACCGCCGTCCTTAGCACGAACAGAGAAAGAAAAGGCCGTCACCATTTCATAGTCAAGAGAAGCGGTAGTCGCAATCAGGCCTGACATGGCATCAACGCTGAACGGAACTGTTACATTCCCTTCATCGACGAGAGAATACGAGATGCGGCCGTTCGAGCCAAAGTCCTCGTCAGAAGCCGACACCTGAATGACGCTCGAGCCAACCGCTGCTGTCTCATAGATTGAAGTCGCGTACAGTGGACGAGAAAATGCAGGATCGTGTTCGTTGACGTTCCCAATTTGAATGACAACTGCTGCCGTAGCAGACATAGACGGTACGCCGGAATCTGTGGCTGTCACTGTCAGGTTGTATGAGCTCACATTCTCATGGTCCAAAGCCTTAGACACTTGCAACAGTCCGGACTTTGAAATAACGAATCGGTTGCCTGTGTTTCCCGCTGTAATTTCGTAAGATTTAATTGCAGAATTGATGCCAAGGTCTTTTGTGTCGGTCGCTCTAACTTCGCCTACGGAATACTGAACAGGAGCATCCTCCGACACGACAAAATTATAAATCGCTGGTGTAAAGATCGGCGAATGGTCGTTGACATCGAGAACGACTATAGTCAGTTGTACTTCGGAAACAAGGCGATTGCGGTGGGTCGAGGCTTGAATTGATAAATTATAAAAGTTTATCGTCTCGCGATCTAACGTAGTTGATAGGCGAATTTCACCAGTAGAATCATTCACTCGAAACGTCCCGTCGTCCGGAATAATTTGGTAGCTGACAGCAAGGCTTTCGTTGCTTGTCGCGCGTATCGTTCCCACTAAAGAGCCAATTGATTCGTCTTCAGAAATAGAAAACTTGTAAAGAGATTTATCAAAAGACGGCGGTGTGTCAATGACGTTAATGACGTTGATCGACACTGTCGCCGACGCGGAAAGTGAGCTGTCTCGAGCCACGACCGTAATGCGATACGACTTCCGAGTTTCAAAATCAAGCCCTGTAGCCGTTGATATTTGACCCGAAGTTGAATCTATTCGAAAAGCTCCTTTTACGTTTCCTGCGGCGAGTTCATACTGAACAAGCCCATTCAGTCCAGAGTCAATATCTTCTGCGGATACAGCAACAACAGGGTGGCCCACAGTCGAATTTTCCAGTACAGAGGCCGAATAGATTGAACGTGTAAATTCTGGTGCATTGTCATTGACATCAGAAACCGTGACGACAACAGACGCTGTGCCACTCAGAGCTGGGATGCCTCCATCTGTTGCCACAACAGCAAAACGGATTACGTCGACAGCTTCTCTATCTAGAGAACGAGCTACAGTAAGAGTCCCGGTCGCGGAATCAAGTTTTAGCAACCCGGAAGAGCTGATGTTAGTCATAGAATATGACTCAATACGAGAATTATTCCCTGCATCTAGTAAATCTCGGGCAAGAAAAGCTGTAATTTGGGTGCCAATAGCAGCGCTTTCTGAAACGTTAAAAAGATAGCGATCTTTATCAAACTTCGGACTGTTGTCGTTCACGTCTGTAACAGTAACTTGCACCACGGCCTTTCCAATGTTTCCAGCTCCGTCGGCAGCAGTTATGGTAAAATTATACATTTCAATAGTTTCTCGGTCCAGGGATGCGTTCAAAGTCAGCTCTCCGTTTACAGAAATGAAAAACACGGTCGACGAAGACGATACTGCATAACGAATATCGCTCGCGTTTGAATCGAGATCAGTTGCACGCACACGCGCTAACGACGTCCCAACAAGAGCATTTTCCGCGACTTTGACGTCATATTGAGCTCGATCAAACTGGGGCACGTGGTCATCAACGTCAGTCACCGTAATTCTCACAACGATTGAACTGTTCATGGAAGGAGAGCCTTTATCCGCGGCGACAGCAATTATTTCGTATCTCGATGTTGTTTCATGATCTAAAGACTTTGCTACTGCAATAACGCCGGTTGATGCGTCGAGATTAAATGCATTGCCCACATTTCCGGATGTGAAAACATATCGAACCTCTCCATTTAAACCTGAATCCAGATCTTCAGCGGAAAGAGTGACGATAGTAAAACCGACTGGAACGTCTTCCCTTACAGCTTCACTGACAGACTGTCTTGTGAATTCCGGGCTATTGTCATTGACATCATCGACTTTAACGATAAGAGTAGTGACGTTTTGAAGAGGAAGTACTCCGCTGTCAGTCGCTTCAATTTTCAACACATAAGTCTCAATAATTTCTCTATCCAGAAGACCATTGACAGAAACTTCTCCTGAGCGGGAGTTGATAGCAAAAGCGTTTCCAATATTACCGCCAATAATCCGATACGTCAAAAGAGCATTACGTCCAGAATCTGCATCTGTTGCCGTAACTTTGGCCACGCTCGTTGACAAGGCACTATTCTCCAAAGCAGCGGCGCCATACGATGAGTTATCAAACTGAGGGACGTTATCATTTATATCAAGTACAGTTGCCGTAATAGTCACAGGAAAGACGGCCAAATTAAACGGAGACCGGCTGTCACGTGCTTGAACTGCAAAAACGTATCGACCAGTCAGCTCTCGGTCCAGCGTTCCATTCACCCGAACAATTCCACTCGAGCTGTTCACAGAGAATGGCACAACTGCAGAAATTTCGTACAGCGCAGGATCCCCGTCACCATCTTCGGCGGTTACGCGAACAAGAAAATCGCCAGACAGGGCGTCTTCACGAACTTGAATAGCGTAAGACGATTGCGTGAAAATTGGCAAATTATCATTGGCCAGTTGAATAGTCACGAAAGTTTGAGCTTTCATACTTGGAGCTGAGTGGCTGTCGTTGACGTAAATTTCAATTTTTCGCTGTTCGGATGAATTGGGTTCTTTAGCCGAGTTTTGGTACTTCAAGCTGGAAATGAGTGACTCATACGTCGTTGCAAGCTGCGGCGTAGAATACGTAAAAACGTAATCAAAATTCGTTTTCGTTAGTATCACGCCACCAACAGGATCCGAGAAGAGAATCTCTTCAGAAACGCCGTCCAACGAGTTGACTATCGAAACACTGAGAGACTCCAACCTAGAACTATCGGGATCTCGTACATCCACGCGACTGGGATCGGTAATAAACACAGATCCACCTCCTTCAAGGAAATCGGTAGCAAAACTACTGCCCGAAGCCGAAATATGAAGCTGAGGCGGATCATTTACCAGCTGAATGTTCACAAAAGCTGAAACGGGTAGACTTGTTGAAATGCCGTCACTAACGGTAAGAGAAACCGTTCGAAGGCGAGTTGATGGTTCATCTGCAGTATTGATATATTGCAGTGTTCTCAGTATCGATTCATACTGCAATAAGGTCGCCTGGCCGTCAATACTGAGCACCCCAGCCACAAAAGAGATTGCGAGTCCACCTACTTGAGACACATTCAGAGATTCTGAATTGTCGTCAAATACAGAAAGTCTTGCAGTTGCTTTTATTAGCGTGCTACTGTCAACGTCGCGGATTGCCATTTGCGAATCTGTGATTCTGAGTGGTGAACCTCCCTCGACAAAGGTGGCTGTGAAGGAGTCGGCTAGATTCGGACCGTCAATGTCAACTACAGGCGGATCATTCAGTGCTTTTACAGTCACGTAAGATCGCGCTGAAGATGTGGCTGACTGACTGTCACCGATGACAAATAACACTTCTCGTGTTGCCAGGGTAGGATTTACATCGAGATTCTCGTAGAATATTTCTGACAAAGCAGCTTTAAAGGTATTGATTTCTGCAGGTCCGGTAAAATTTATCGACGTCTCAGATGCGTCAACTTGTAGTTGAGAGGTTCCATTATAGAAAAGACGTTCATCGCCTATATCAAGGTTGTTGAGAAGCGATACAGTAGCGTGAAGGAGTCGAACATCATCAGGATCAGTAATACTGAATTGCACCTGTGAAACAAGTTGAACAGGAGGTCCTTTCTCAGTATACGTCACGTCAAAATCCGGATCATGTCCAAGATCAAGAAGGGGGGGATCATTGACGTATTGGATGGTGACAAAAGAACGGGCCGTTTGACTACGAAGTACCCCATCGCTTGCCACAAAAGTTACACTTCGACTCGACGGAAGAGAGGGCTCGTCAGCCACGTTCTCATATGTCACGCTAAGAAGCGCAAGCTCGAAGTCTCGAAACGACGCGGGACCAGTCAAAATCAGCCCACCATTCACAGAATCTCTAACAACTCTAACCGATCCCGTATTGACACCTGTCAATCTCTCCAGTGAACCGTCGCGAGCGTCTTCCAAGCGAATTTCAATGCGTTCCACTTCAGCTGCGCCTGCATCGGCGTCAGTGAGAACAGGGCGAGCGCTAGTAAGCCTCACTGGTTGTCCGCCTTCACGAAAAACAGTCGAAAAGTCGATCGAGGCGCTTCCATCAAGTGCGTCCAAATCAATAATGGGAGCAGTGTCTCGAACGGTGCTGATGACAATCTCAACGCTCGTCGAGGTCACGTACAGTCCATCCGAAACCGATACGGAAAGATTCCGTGGCGATAAATTCTCCGGTTCGTCTTCAGCGTTGTAAAACGTGAGCGTCCGCAAAAACGCCGTGTACGTCGCTGCCGACGCGCTCCCGGTTATTCTAAGCCTTTTTCCGGCGTCGTAACGAAACGTTTCCAAACGACTAGTAGTTGCCGTAAGCCACTCGCTGCAGCCGCTCAAACAAGCAATAACCGAACGAGAAAACGACGTAATCGACAAAAAAAGTCCGCTGATGCTTCCATGGAAGTGTAGTGAGGAAGATTGTGTTGCTCCGACAATGAGAGGAAGATTAGACGAATCGGCAACGACGTCCATAAAGTGTCGCAAAGGTGGCGAGTGCGTCACGAGCCCGCCGTCGGCTTCATAGTAAGAAATCAGTTCGGGGTTGATGCCGGGGGACCCGTCTACGTGTAGTTCAATGTTGGGGTAGACACATGTCAGGGCGACGTGATGCCACTGCGCATCGTCGGCGATGTCGCGTGCGCGAAACTGGACAGTCACGCGTGACTTCTGGCCCGTAACTCCAATTCGCTTGTAGTAGAATTTGACTGAATTAGTTGCCGGCTCAATTTCCAACGTGAAGTACTGACTGCCAGACTCGTTTCCACGCGTTAAGATACGCTGAAGTCGTCCAGATCGGAATCGGACCCAGAAAATAAGACTAAAAACGTTTGCTGCCGAATCGACGAGACTGCTTGGTCTTACAGTGGCGAACTGGTCCACACCGTTAAAAGCAAAAGCGCCATCAGAATCCGCATTCAGACCGCTATGAAATACGGACGAATTGAGTAGATCTAATCCATTGCCCCCGCACGAGGACATCTTCGCAAAAGGGCTGAGCGACGTTCGGCATTCCAAACCAATTGTAGGAGAAAACTGAATCGCCGAAGCTGCAGCCGTTTCTAGGGTAACATTCGCTTCCTTCAGATTGTGTTCACTGTCCTGATCGATGACTTGGACCCCGGCGAGAGGATGAATAGCCGCGCCACCCTCGACAAATCGGACGGACGATGTCTGCAGAATGATATGTGGCGCCTTGTCGTTGACATCAATCACATTGATAGTCACCACAGCACTGCCCTGTAGACTAGGGAAACCAGCGTCGGTTGCCACAGAAACAAGATCAATTGATGAGTTTTTGCTCGAGTCCAAACGAGCTATAGTGAATAGCTCTCCGGACAGCGGATCTATTCGAATCAAGTTATTAGTACGTTCCAGGCTGTAAGATACGCGACCGTTCAATCCACTGTCACGATCGGAAGCCGTAAGTGTTAAAAGACTTGTGCCAATCGGAACGTCTTCGAGAACAGCATCTACATATAAAGGAAGACTGAATTGCGGCGAATTGTCGTTAAAATCTAGGACTGCAATAAAGACTTTAGTCACTGCTGATAGCGTAGGAGCACCGCCGTCGCTAACTGTGACCGTGAGTTCGTAATTACGTACTGTTTCGTAGTCCAATTTCATAGCGACAGTGATATTACCGGTAGCGGAATCAATAGCGAACTTTTTTCCTCTGTTTCCGTCCGTTATGTTAAATAAAAGCATTCCATTGACACCAGAGTCTACGTCGGTTGCAATGATTCTGATAATTTCGCTGGAAGGTCGACGAGACTCTGTGACTGAAACGTTGTACGAAGCTTGACCAATGACAGGAGCATTATCGTTGACATCGAGGACTAAGACAGTAAAAGGAACAGCGCTGCTTCTCGGCTGAGATCCAGCGTCTGATGCGACTACGCTCAAGTCGTATCTTGTGTCCTTTTCGAAATCAAGTTCGCGGATAAGAGTAACAATACCCGAGATTCCATCTATAGCAAAATTAGACGATGCCGACGCAAAAGAGTACGACACGTTTCCGTTCGACCCAACGTCTTTGTCAGTAGCAGAAAATACGGCAATCGCCTTTCCCGTAGAATAGTCCTCTGGCAAAGAAACAGTCCGCACGGGGATCAAAAACACGGGGCTATTATCGTTAGCGTCGCTAACAGCAACGCGAACGCGAGCAGAACCCGTCAGCGGCGGGAAACCTTCATCGACGGCCTCCACAACAAAATTGTACGTGTCTTTCGCTTCTCTGTCGAGCACGCGTCCCAATTTGATCTGTCCAGTTTTCGCGTTTATAACGAAGTCAGAGCTGGCATTGCTCAGAGAGTAAAGAAACACGGCATTGCTGCCTGCGTCAGCGTCAACGGCGTTCACCAAAGTAACGTCGGCGCCCACTGGTGCTGCTTCCGATATCGTCGCAAGATAATTGGAAAGCGAAAACGTAGGTGGCGAATCGTTCACGTCATCGACGAAAATCGTTATAGATGAATTCGTACTGAGGCTCGGCACGCCCAGGTCAAAGGCTTCAGCGACTAGATCATAGCGAGATGTAGTTTCTCTGTCGAGAGATCTCGCTGTTCGCAATTCGCCTGACTGCTCGTCTATTTCTAAATCCGAGGTCGCCGTGACGAGTCGGTAGTGCACTCGTCCGTTCGCGTTGTCATCTTTATCGGTTGCCGCAAGCGTGAGAATAGAGAATCCGACCGATGCGGCTTCAGAAACACGTTCAGTGTAACGCGATTTCGTGAAGATGGGAGCGTTGTCATTAGCATCCAATACATTGACAATGACGTCGACAGAAGCTTGCATAGACACCGGCAGGCCGCGATCCCTCGCGGTAACTTTTACAACATACTGCGGAGTCATCTCTTTATCCAAAGTCCCTGTCACAGTAAGCGTACCAGAACTGCGACCAATTCCGAATAGTCCATCGGGATTTGTGGCGAGAGAGAAAAGAACTTCGCTGTTACTCCCGGAATCTTTATCGGTCGCAGAAAGGCGACCCAACGATGCCGATAGAGCAGGACCTTCGCTTATACTAAATGTGTACGACGCTTTGTCAAAGATAGGTGAATTGTCATTAACGTCTTTGATGGTAATGAATACTGGTACAACGGCAGAGAGAGCGGGTGAAGCTCCGCTATTTGAAGCTTGAATGCGGATGAGAACACTCGATGCTCGCCCAGGAGCGTCTCGATCGATGGTAGCATTCGTAACGATTTTTCCCGACTGAGGATCGATGGAAAATTCGTTGTTCGCGTCGCCGCTCAATTTCGAATATTCGACACGACCGTCGCTTCCGTATAGGCCGCTACTTGAGTCCAAATCACTTGCCGTGACAAGTCCAACGTCTGTTCCGACTGAGACTTCTTCGTTGACGGCGAAATCGTAACGGGGAGATCCGAAAACAGGAGCGTTGTCGTTTTTTAAAACGATCGAAACCGTGGCAATTTGAGTTGCGCTGTAATCGATTCCGTCAGATATTCGAATATTTACTGTCCGCGGAGTTCCGGCTGTTGGTTCACCTGCTTTGTTTCGGTACCGTAGACTCTTGACAAGATCTCGGAACACGGAGAGAGGCTGAGGAGACGAATAGGATAACACGTAATCAACCGTTGCACCGTCAGAAGACCGAGTCTCCTGAACGCTTAGCCCGGCCACGGAAGATGCTACGAGAACAGACTCGTGTTCGCTATCGACGGCATTGGTGAGAGAGCAAACCAATGACTGAAGAGTGGCATTGTCATTGTCTTCGACAGTTACACTGGATGTCTCAACTAATAACACGGGGCTTCCTTCTTCGATGAAGGTGACCGGATACGGCTGCGAAGAGGCAATAATCAGCAGCGGCGGATCGTTAACGGCGACAATGTTCACTGTCGCAGTTGCCGTGTTTCCGTAGTCCACACCGTCGCTGACGACAACTGTGACAAGGAGTACATTGGAAATGAGTTCTCGGCGAGAATTAAAATAAACGAGGCTCCGCAGAAGACCAGTGTAATCGGCCAGCGTCGCAGATCCTTTCGCTTCTAACAGACCCAACGTGCTATTATAGCTAATGGCTATAGAAGCAGGGGGCGTAGAGTTAAATCGGATCCCTTCTGTCTTTTCCGGCAGCAAACTCATTTCCACACGTGCCGAAGCAAGATGCGCATTGTCCACGTCTTTTACAGTGAGCCGCTGGCTTACAATTGACACTGCGGCAACACTATCTTCACGAAACTCGGTCACGTAATCGTCTCCTGATTCTGGCCCATTCAGATCAAGAATAGGCGGGTTGTTTATTGTTGTGAAAGCCACGTAACTCGTCGCAACGACGCTGTCGGATAATCCGTCAGAAACAACGAACGTGACAATGCGCCTGCTATCAGACGGTTTTTGAAGATTGTTGTCATACTCAACGCTCTTTAGCACAGTAGCAAAATTCTCTACGGTGTCCGGACCTTGAAATACAATGCTATTTCCTAACGTCGACGCTTTCACAAGAGTTCCTGCGACAGAATACGTAAGGAATTCTCCATTACCGTCCGGCCTGTTAGTCATGGTAACGACAGCATTCAAAAGCGTGGCGTTATCTCTGTCAAAAAGCCGAAAACTTTCTGATCGGACCAGTGAAACCGAGCCAGCGGATTCCACAAAAGAAACCAACGTATTGATATTTCCGCCCAGGTCCAAAAACGGCGGATCGTTGACCAATAGCACGGACAATGTACTCCAAGCCAACTGACTTCTCAAAAGACCATCATTCGCCTCAAAGGTAATGTCTCTTTCGAGAGGAGAAGGTTCATCAGCAGTGTTTTCGTATCTGATTGATTCAATCATGTCATTAAAATCCTGAAAAGTCGCTGGGCCCTGCAGAACTATTTCGTGGCCGTCGTTTCTCGTGATAACTTGTATTGAAGATTTTAGGCCAGTAGCCGTCAAAAACTCCTCATGTTTGTCTGGGAAATTGAGAAGACGCACAGTAACATTCGCAACATCAACAGCACCGCTATCCCCGTCGGAAACGTTCGTTAATTGACTTGCTACTGAAACAGGCGGGCCTCCTTCCACAAAGACGGTCGAAAAATTCATTTCGTTTCCGTTCAAGTTCACGACAGGACGATTATCATTGACGAGATGCATGACAATGAACGCTCTGCCGACACTGCTCGTAAATCGTCCGTCTGAAGCGGAGAACTCTACAACGCGTGTCGAGCTCGACGGCTCGTCTTCTGTATTGCCAAACTGAATATTCTGAAGAATTGACTGAAATGTAGCCGACGAAGCAAAACCGGTCACAATAAGAACACGACCGTCATTTTGTAAGTCCAAATTTATCCCGGGCGGCAAAGCCGTAGTAAGTGACAGAGAGTCAGGGTAAGGAGAGAGTGAGCCACTCTCTAAGGTAATTCGTGCCTGGGCTGAACGAAGAGGAAACGAATCAAGATCCCTAAGAAGAAGTCCTGGCGCAACGGTAATGGTCCCGGCCTGACCCTCCGTAAAACTTCCATTGGAAAGACCAGAAATCATCGGAGCATTGTCATTCACGTCAGAAACGCTCACTATGACACGAGTTGTCGACGAGAGCGACGGCGTTCCTCCGTCACGAGCCGAGACGCTGAGCCGATAAAGGGAAACAGTTTCTCTATCCAATGATTTAGCTACAGTGAGCTCCGACGTCACGACGTCAATTCGGAACGCCCCTTGCGTGTTCCCACTGACGATGCTGTAGAACACTTCTCCATTTGTGCCAACGTCTGGATCTGTTGCCGAGACGCTTACCGGAACGACGGTTCCCAAAGCGGTGCTTTCTGACACTGCGGACGAGTACAGAGATCTGGTAAATTTCGGCGCGTTGTCGTTCGTGTCTGTGACAGAGACGACAACAGACGCTGTCGCTGACTTGGGTGGCAATCCACCGTCAGACGCAATAATGTCGAAGGAGTAAACGGACTGTTTTTCTCTGTCTAGGCTTCCAGATACTTCCAGAATGCCCCCGCTAAGCCGAAAAGGTAACGAGGACGACGAAAGTTTGTAAACAACGCTACCATAGGATCCAGAGTCGGCATCTGTTGCTTGAATAGGAAGAACCGGCGTTCCCGCTGAGGAATTTTCTGCTACGGATGCATCATACGACGCTTTGGTGAACTGCGGGCTGTTGTCATTAACGTCAATAACGGTCACAACTAAATCGGCAGAACTGCTGCGCTTGAATACAGCTAACGAATTCGTCGCCGTGATAGTAAGACGATACGACGAAATGCTCTCTCTATCCAGCAAAATCAGCGTGGTCACTTCTCCCGTCGTCGCGTTTATAGTGAAAGCCGACGTCGCGGTGGAAATTGAATAGGATACAAAAGCATTATTCCCTGAATCTGCATCACTTGCAAACATGGTAAAGACCGAAGCTCCGGCCGACTCATCTTCTAGAATATCTGCCGCAAAAACAGGCGAGGAGAATTGAGGATCGTTGTCGTTTACATCAGTCACAAATACGAGAATATCCGCTGTTGATGACATAGGGGGACTTCCGCCATCGAGTGCTTCTACGCCAATAAAGTAGGAGTCTATTGCTTCGTAGTCAAGTGAAGAGGCAAGAGTTAATGTCCCGTCGGCAGAATTCAAAGCAAATTTTCCCTCTGAGTTTCCTGACAAAATTTTGTAAGTAACATTTCCATTCTGACCGGAATCTTGATCAACGGCAAGCACTTCAATAACGACACTTCCTACAGATAAGTCTTCAGGGACGTTAACTCTGTTCATGCTTGCATTAAACGTCGGCACGTTATCATTCACGTCAACTACATCAATGAGAATCTCCGCTGTGGCGGAGAGCTGGGGAAAGCCGCCGTCGGCTGCTTGAACCAATAACCGATAGAAGGATTTCCTTTCAAAATCGAGTGGTGCTGCCGTCATTAGAAGTCCTGCTGGTGACAAAATGAATTCTGCTACAGCTCCGCCGATGAAGCTATACCGTATCTGACCGTTAGTTCCGGAATCTGGATCAGACGCTGATAACTGCAGTAAATGATGTGAAATCGGTACCGATTCATTGACGCGAACTTGATACGGAAGTTTAGACAAAAACGTTGGCGCGTGATCGTTGCTATCCGTCACCGTAACATTGAAATCTAGAGATGCCGAGAGAGGACTGACTCGATTTCCATCGGTTGCAACAATTGTAAGAAAATACTTGGAAGTCATTTCGAAGTCGAGGCTAGACGCAATGGATACAACACCGCTTCGTGCGTCGATTGTAAACGCACCTCTGCTACCACTAAGAGAGTACGTTATGAGACCGTTCGTGCCTGCGTCAAGATCCGTTGCTTTTGCTTGTGTTACGTTAGTTCCCACAGGAAACGCTTCACTGACAACTGCAGTTGGGGGAGAAGGCTTCTCAAACTGCGGAGAATTGTCGTTCACATCCGTTACTTGAACAAATAACGACGCCGTGCTAGTAAGCTGAACAGAAGAAGGCGTGGCATCATCACGTGCAATAATAGTAACGTTGTAGTGATCGACTTGTTCTCTGTCCAAGGACGATGAAAGCGTGACGACTCCACTGAAGGAGTTGACGTGAAAAACTTGAAATGAATCCAGAAGAGACACACGAATTTGTCCATTCCGCCCAGAGTCCCTGTCTGAAACTGACACTTGGGAAATTCTGTACCCGATTGAAACGCTTTCTGCTACCGTAGCTGAATACTGGGAGTCCGGATGAAAAACGGGTGGGTTGTCATTGACGTCAATTACGTTGATGCGTAGTTGAACCGTAGCCAAATCACTAACGACCGGATTGATTCCAACGTCTCTGACCGTCACGTCCAGCAGATACGTAGACGTCGTCTCTCGATCCAAACTTCTCGTCAGATCGAGATAACCCGTCGACGAATTAATTGAAAAGTGGTTATTTGATGAGATAGAATATTCAAGTGCTCTTGGAAGAGTTCTCCGATCTTGAACTAAGACGCTAGCAACAGTCACACCGACTTTCACATCCTCGTCGAGGTTGATTTGAATTTGAGGTCCGGCAGAAAAATGCAGACACGCTCCGAGGCAGGGTTGGCACATAGCCGCTAATCCCGGATACTTGTCGGCCGGGCAATTCTCCACGCACACGCCGTTGTCGTCGAAATGCAAGCAACTACGACACGAATCAGCACCGGGACCGGTGCACCCGTCCGATGAGCACTGCGGGTTGCAAGGTTGACATCCGTTCGCGTTCGCCAAGTCGAAGAAGCTCGTAGCGCATGCGTCGCACTTTCGACCGACAACGTTCGCCTTACATCGGCACTGGCCCGTTTTCGCGTCACATCCAATCGATCGGTCAACCGTCCCGTCAGAATTACAGTCGCAGCGACGACAGCCGGACGGATCGTCGGCAGATAAATTGTAATGCCCCTCTAGGCATGCGTCGCACGCACGACCAGTCACGAGGAGCTTGCACGTGCACTGTCCGGAATCAGCGCCGGCAGGCATATCATCTCGACGGCAATCGCCGGCGTCGACGACACCAGCGCTATGGCACTGGCACGCAACGCACGAGTCCTCGAGGGATTTTCCCATCAGACGATAATAGAAAGAACTGCAGTGCTCGCAATTCACGCCAGACGTATTATCGCGGCAATATTCGCATCGCCCTCCGCCGATTGTCCCATCGTACGTGCACGAATCCGCGTGGCCGTGGCATTCGCATTCAGCGCACGGCGTCTCGGGGGCCCACGGACGATCGTTGTAAAGCGGACGACACATCTCACAGTTCTCGCCCGCCGTGTCGTGCTGACAGTCGCACTTGCCGCCACTAACACACGCGTCCGCGTGACCGTTGCACACGCACTCGCGCCCGGAAATTGTCACACTGTCAACCGCGTAGTGACGTCGTTGGTAAAGCGTACTAAAGTAGCCGAACATGCGGACGCGCACATATCGAGCGCGAACCTGCGCTTGCATCTTTTCGTCGTCGAGATAGCTCGTCGCGTTGGGACGAGTTGCAAGGAGATACGTAAAGACGACGCCGCCGGTTCGACTCGACAACGTGTATGCATTCAAGCAGTTGACACCCGTCGACGTTTTCAGCGCTCCGTCGTTGGGAAGACCGAATGACCCGGGGCAATCGTTGGAAAAGTATTGCAAAGCCGTCCACGTCGATCCGTTGATAGATTTCTCATAGACGACAGCTTTTGGAACAACTGAGACGAAATTCAAGTCTATGTAAAGAACCTCGCGCAAACTTCCCAAGTTGACTGTCAAGGTGACAGATGAATTGTCGTCATTGCTGTTCTCGGATTGCCACCACGTCGTCGAATCGTCATCGACAGCGTAGGCGGGAACGTGGCTGTCGGCGTTGATGCGACGCACGGTGTTGCCGCCTGTCAATGCGACGCATTGTTTAGCGTCATTTGTTAGGGTAGGATTCGACGGAGGGCATCGGCATTCCGGAGATATTCGGAGTGGGGTAGGTGGGAATCCAGCCAACTCAGAGACGTCTCTTTCCATTAGAGCAGCGTAATAGATTCTCAGGGAGTGAATGGATCCTACAGAATATCAGTAATTAACAATTTTTGTTTTTCCTGAAGAGGAGCCCGGATTGCTACGTGACTACTCACCTTCAAAATGTTCTTTCCTTGCCACTGCTGCTCCAACGTAAAGACGAAAGCTACTGTCGTCGCTGTCCTCTAAACGCTTTGGAAGCTGTCGCTGAGCGTTTCTCTGTCCGTCAATATAGAGAACAGCGTCGATTTCATAAACTGTTACAGCTAAGTGGTGGTAGATTCCGTCAGCAAGATTCACAGACGAAAACGTCACAGTTGAATAGCCTTCGGCGCTGCCTTGAGTTCTGTAGAGAAAAGACAGTTCATTGGCTGGCCCGTCACTGAGTAGACCATAGAAAATCGTTTTCCCTGTTTGACTGGACTTAGCTATAATAAATCTAAATAAACAATCAAACCAAACGAATATTCAAGAAGTATTGAGAAAATCAGCCTCACCCTTTATTTCTGGGTTCTTGGCGAATCCAGGCAGACACCGTGAACCCTTCGTTGATAAGAGTAATGGCTGGCATTGACCTTCCTTCAAAGTATGTCCCATTTTTGCCATCAAAAAGAAACGAAAAAACCGAGCCCTCTAGAACCTGAGACACCTATTAAAAACTCTCTAGTGAGTTGATATGACTGCATTTTTGCCCCCGCCCCCGCACGGCGAGGGTTGTAGAGCAGAATCTTACCTGTCCGAATACTTTTCCTGCTGATAGGACGTCCTGAAACGTAGGCCGTAGGCTTCCGTGCGGACACGAGGAGTTGCACACCAATGGCTTCGTTGAACAAGTCAGGGCGGGGTCACTTGGACGACAGAATGTCGTCGGGGGCGTTCCGCACGTAGACGAAGCGGTAACAACTCGATCGATGGCGTAGTTATTGAATACGTCTACTCTAGGATAGAGACCTAGATGTTCTGAAGGCGAAAACCCCGCAACGAAGATTCCGAATGCCAATATAATCCGTTCTGGCAGTGATGGCATTTTTTGGAGACGTATAGTCTTACTGCGACAGTTGTTCGGGAACGTTCATTGCAACTTGCTTGCGATTTTGTAAACTCGCGTGAGAAGCTCTAAACATAACGCACGCTATTGAACGTTATTTACCTGATTCAATTGGCCGATTCCTGTCAGTTACCACGCCCAGTTGCCGCTCAATTTTAATTAATTAGTGAATTGAAGGATATTTAATAGTTGGCGCCAGTTTTGTCTTGGCTACGCCACTGGGGCGGGCTCACTAGGGCAGGGAGAGCGTACGTTCCTTGTCATTAGTCATATTTAGCAGTTTGTAATAACGATTCAAAGGTTGGATGCACTTTTTTCCAGAACTTTCTTTGCTATGACCTTACCAACATTTGAGTGACTCGGTTTACTGAAAATTTTCATAGAGATGGACCCAGTCCATGCTCCAGAAGAGGACCGACGTGGCGAGTAAAATTTGTGGCTGGATAATCGGTATCACCAATTCTATAAACGGCATTGCTTATCAGCAGACATGCGCGAATTCCGGTTTACGTCAGCATTGCAAGGCAAAGGCGCACAGGACGTCAACTACAAAAAAAGACAAGTCAGAAAGTACCACAGAAGACCAGTCAAAATTGTCAGCTATGCTGCATCCACGCTGCCGCAACAGATAAAACATCGTCAGACGGATTGGTACTGACAGGAATCGTAACTTGCGATGAGCCCAGACCATCAACCGAAGCTTCGACGACTATGCCGGTGGCTGTCGGCTGGGTAACAATTTGCGTGCGCTCGCCACCTTGACGATCGATCTCCATCAAACGTCGCCGATGACTTGCTGGTCCGGACGCGTGTTCGGTCACTTGAACGACGGCTCGAGCGAGACCGTGAAACGCGCTGCGCCACATGGCCGTATTCGATTCGTGGCACATGGGATTCCCGTTTCCGACCCCGACGATTCTTCCCGGACCGCTGACGATTCGGAAGCTGACGTTGTGAGACGAAGATCGAACGACGTTGCTGCCGGCGTCCAGTATCGTCGCACGAACGAGACCTGCGTCTTGACCGTCGAGCACGAGCGCGCTTCCCGTACCGGTCGTGCTACTCGGCACGTCGACGTCGATGCGAACAGAAGCGGCGGCGCCCGACGTCATGACGGTGTGTCTCGCAACCGTTTTCTTATCAGCTGTTTGCGCAATTGCCGTCAGATTTCCCGGCGAGAACGGCACGTTGTTCCACGTTGTGTACTGACGATAAGGAACGCTCTGCGCTCCCTGAGATTTTCCGTTGACAAAGAGCTCTATCATAGGCGCGTTGCTATAAGCATGAATTGTGCGAGTGCTTCCTTCCAGACCCGGTTCCCAACTCTGCACAATATGCACGAGATTTCCGTCGTGATCCTCTTCCATAGCCGCCGTCGGATTAGCCGTCGACGGATTCGGCAGCGGAGGCGGATGATAAACCGAATCGCTCGGCTTTGAGTCGTTCATCGGATCGTGGAGCCAATAGGATCGATACCAGAAGGCGGACGCTTTGGCGAAACCGGCCAAGTCGATTGACCCAAACGCAGACGACACTTGAGGCCAATGAAAGTTGGACGGTTCGCCGAAGTAGTCGAAGAGAGTCCACACGAGCGTTCCGCTCGTGAAATTCCTTTGGTATTGTACGCCTGTTTGCGACGAATCGCAATCAGCGTTGAAATTGCCGATCGAAGGCGTGGATTTATTTCCAACGTCTTCGCCACGTTGGGTCGTGCACGAGCAGCACTCGGACGCAATCGTTGGCCGATTCGGATACATTTTGTGAAAGGTGTCAAACGCTTGGCCACCCTGATGCGAAAATCCCGTGACGTCAATAGCGTCCGATAGGGAATTATTGGGATCAATATGCGGTATAATGTTCGCCGAGACGGGACGATAGGAATCCTGCGATTTCGACGCCTCCTTGAACATCGTACCGATTTCCGTCAACGCTTCGCCGTGCGCCGGAACGCAGCCGCCCTCGTTGCAGAACGACCACACCATGACGCTCGGATGATTTCGATCGCGTCGCACCATGTCGCGTTGATTGAGGACCCAGTCCGATCGATTCCCGAAGTTGCGATTCTCGTCCCAGACAACGATGCCGAGACGATCGAGAACGTCGAGCAGACGCGGCGTAGGCGGATTGTGCGACATGCGCCACGCGTTGCCGCCGACCGCTTTGACCATCTGAGCGCGAAACAGATTGACGCGATCTGGAACGGCGACGCCGACGCCGGTGAAGTCGTTGTGATCGCAGAAGCCGCGCCACTTGAAGTGATCGTCGTTGAGATAGAATCCGGTCGACGCGTCCCAGCGCGTGCGACGAAAGCCGACGGTTACGTTCGCCGTATCGGTCGCCGTCTCCGTCATTACGACGAATTCCAACGTGTATAAGTACGTGCGCGCCGCCGTCCACAATTGAACATTTTTCACAGCCATTTGCGCTTGGAATGTTCCGTTTTGTTTCGGCGCGACCGAAGCGGAATTGGTTGATCCCGAAACGACAGACGCTCCCGTCGCATCGTAGAGCGTGAATTGGACTTTGACTTGCGCCGCCGTCGTTCCGTCGTTGACGACTTCGGCGATGGGATTCAACATCGCCATATCGGCCGTCATCCCCTTCATGGGATTACTGGCATCGTTTGCAGTCACCTTTCCCGTAACGTTCGTCGCGCCGTATAAACCGTCTGGCACAAAGTGCACCGTGCCGGCAGATATGAGATAGGTGTGGCGATAGATTCCGCCGCCTTCGTACCACCAGCCCGAGCCGCCCACAGATGTCGAAGCGACGGCGAGAACGTTCTCGTTTTCCGTGCCGTTTCCGTAGAATACGCTCGTCGCGTTGTCAAGACGCACGGAGAAGCTCGTGTAGCCCGAGTCATGATAGAGCAGCTGGACGCCGTTCAAAAAGACGGTGCTCGCGCGAAATATTCCATCGAAATAAATCCAGATCGATCGACCTTTCCATTCTGCTGGCAAGCCAAAGTGCTTGCGATACCACGTGGCGTTCTGCGGCAAGTAGGCGTGACTAGCCGGGCCGTTCTGGTCGTACGTGCCGCCAACCACGGGATCGTGCGGCACGTCGACTAGATCCCACATGGAGTCGCTGAAGTTGCGCGCTGCGGGGCCAACGTTGATAGAAGGCACATCGCGACAGCCACCAATCCACTTGGAATTATTAAAGCATGTATCGCTTTGGCCCATCCAGCAGCCGCCGCTCGAGTTTGTGACGCTCGGTTCGAATTGCCATATGGCGCAGGAGGGATCGATGCAACAGGCGTTCATGCAAGCTTCCGCTGTTGATGCTTCGTTCTTTTTCAAGCCCGCGTATTCGACATTGCTGCAGTTCTTTGGGAAGGCGTTCGGTGAGCACGCGACTGTGGGATTGCCCCAGTGGTATCTCCAGCCGAAATCAAAGTTGACGACTTCGCGCGGAGCAGAGGATGTGCCAAGAACGTCGCGATAAAGAGCGAAGAGCAGCAAAAAGGCGACGACAGAGACCATCGATGCAGTACTCAACTGTGCATTCACGTGACGATTCCGCCCCCTTCCAATTTGCCTCCAATTTGTCTCCGTCTCCAGGGCGTAGCCGCCCAAAGATGCGTCTCATTTACCTACAAGACTTCGCGGAGACCACGTTCTGCTCAGCAGCATGGTTATGAGCTTCATCCTCGCATTTCTCATCCATGTTTGTTTCAAGTCGGTAGAAATTGTCGCTTCAGAGGCCTGCACTGACAGTCAAGTCGCCATTATACCATCCTCGGGTCCAGTCATCTGCATGCCATTCGATAGATACCAAGAATTGGCACCGGGTGCTACAAAGGTAGAAAACAGTTTAGAAACGGCCTCACCATTATATTATTCAACCTTAGGAATCTGAAACGAATGTAACGTCGTCTCTATGGGTAGGTGGTTTGAGCCGACCGAGCTAATTCTCTCTATCATTTTAGACGGAGATAGCCTATCAATACATGTCACCAATGTGGCTTGACGAACAAGCGGAATTTTTTGAAACTCCGTCTGCTGTAGTGGCTGGAGGAATCGCATTCGGGCCCGGAGTAACGTCCAAGAGCAAATTATTCAAGGCACGCATGGTAACCGGTTCAGGTCCGTTCTCATACGATTTCCCTTTCAAAGGTTTCTCTGGCGGAAGTCGGGAGTCTCAAAGATGACGTCACGTACTCTGTGAAGCTTAATTTTTTCAGAACGAGACCAACCGCAGCGAGCGATCCGTCCATTCTAATATGCGACGACGTAAAATGCGTCGGATTTACGTATTATACCGGCGGCGAAGTTTGGGCTGACGGTGGTAGCGCTACTGGCGCTACGTGCTCGTTTGAAGAGCACGTTCAGATGCATAGTGGCTCCCTCATCAGCAACTGGGACATCCGCGTGGAACTTCATCCTAACCGTACGGTTGCTTTTACTTCTGCACAAAGCTCCCTTGCTGTAGCTCACCTGTTCGGAGATGCACTGAAGCCCAGTCGAGGACTTGCGCTTCAAACGTGCAGAGATGATACCCACGAAAGCTACAATTTCTTGCTATTTGAATATTCGCTAAAAGTAAATAGGTAAAAACGGTACAAATGCTTGAACTGTTCTGCTGATGCATATGCCACAAATCTTTACTCAATTTTGGCTTTGCAAACACGCAACGTCCGTAGGGCTTCTGCAACAGACGAATCCAAAGGATTATTTATCAAATTTATCTCGCTCAGGGACGACATAAGTTCGAAGTTATGGACTTCGATAGTTTGAATTTGATTGTCTGCAGCTGAGATCCTCTCGAGGGAAGCGAGGGAGAAAATGACGATAGGAAACTCGGTGAATCGATTCGACGACAAATCTAACGACTTCAAAGCGTCCATGTGAATCATTTCGTCGGGAAGAGCAGAAAGACGATTGCCGCTTAGATTTAATTCTGCGAATACCGGTACGTGGTTTCGACTCGATCAATTTTGGCTTTTCTCACCGAGAATCCCGCGGAAACAGTTCACAAAGCTAGGAAGAAGTCTTTTGATGCGATTACTGCAGAGTGTGATTCCTCTTAGAGGCACTTCTCGCATGAGAGCGTACACAGCGTCGGGGACTCTCATGAGGCGACAGTCGTTCAGATCAAGGTCTAGACTTTCGCGCGCTTCGCTACACCGACGCGCGACACGAGCGACGTCGTCAGCCATGGTAAGAATGCCTTTCGCTTTGGGCACGAATCAGGTGATCTTCGAAGCTCCACGCATGCACACATTGCTCTCTCTCAGGCCGCCGGTCTCTCAGGGGCTCTCTCAGGTCTCTCATACATCTATGGTTCGATCGACACTCTGAAACCACGGATACTAACTACTGTATCCGTGCTGAAACGGTGCACGAGTGTACAGAGCTAAAAGCGTCTTCTAGAGCATCAATGAATGACCCATCTAGGCCTATGGTATGACCAAATAGGTAGACGCGTCTATGCCTGGCTGTACAAAAACTATTGAGAACCCTCGAACCCATTCCCACAGACTCTGCCTTCACTAATCCAGTCCTTGCTCCACTTCTTGAAAAGCTCTGCTAAGCTTGAGAAGTCGCGATTCCATTTGCTTTCGTTCCTTCGCAGATTCAGTCAAAATCACCCTCATTTCGTCTTCAACATCCGCCACCTGTCGAAAACCATACTGTATACACTACTTTGCGTCTGCTAAGAAAGTAATATGACCTTTCTATGGGCTATATCCACTTCCAGCTGCATCTCTTTTCTAAGATGATCCAATTCCGTCTCGTGGCTTTGTTCCTTCGCATCCAACTGTCGCCGAAAAGCGTCGTCACAAGATCGTAGACGAGACGTTGCAGCTCTGTCATAAAGCCCTACAAATCAGCGCACATGCACACCGGAACTAGGCACCTGCTTTCCTCTTCAGCCTTGCGCTTCAAGTCCGTCAACTCTTTAATTTTTGACGCAAAAGTTTCTTTGACGTTCTGCATTTCAATTTCCAGACCGCGAAAAGCCTCAAGTCGACTGTCCCATTGCTCCTTTAGTTTCCTAAAACATGACTAAAAGGATGACACGAACAGCTACAGAAACTTGTTCGGAACTTGTGACTTGATTTGCAACAATCAAGATCTTCTTTCGTAGTAGCCAATTCTAGTTTCAGATCTTCTTTCCTCTCTTGCAGCACTTCAACGCGATCCTAAGGACAGATGTGAGATGTTGAGAGAAACGCCGTGTTAATTTAACTGACTTGGAGAGCGCGATTCTGAGATTCCAATTCTTGATAAATTTCTTGCGATTGGTCTTTCGAGGAACTTAGTTCTTCAGCGTGTTGTGCTACGGTCTTAGAAACAACGCGTAGGAAGCAATCAGTGAATTGACATTTTATCTGTTTGTGGCTGTACCTGCTTCAACTGCCTGATTGTGTTTGTCTGATCTTCCAGCATTTTGGATTTAATCAATATCGTATCAGCATCTCTCTACAAAATGTCTTCCTTCTCTCAGGCTGCAGGAGCAGAAGCAAGGTCACGTACTTCCGTCTGTCGCTTAAGATGGGTCACTTCGGCTTGAAGGCTCGTTATCTCCGACTCCATCCTGCCGCGATCTTGAGCCAGATTCGCACCTAAAGCAGGAGTGCAGAAGAATTGAATTTTTTCTTTTTTTTCAAACCTTGCTGAGCCAGTTCGTGGCCCCACAATTTTCTCTCCTGTCTTAGTCCTTCGATCACGGACTCTTGAGCAGCTATCTGTCCCATCAACTTCCCTTTTTCCTACGAGGAGACAAAGTGCTAATCAAGAATAGCCTCTTCGCGTGGACGGGTGGCACCTCTTCAACTCCCGTCAGCCGAACCAACTCTTTCCTTGCCTTCTGAAGATTTGCTTCGCTCTCGTCCCACCGTCCCTGACGAGATAAAGGTGTCGAGGAACTGTTCCTGTCGTCTCTCACCCACCTTATAATCTTCAACGGCTTCTTTTCTTGACTTTGACAGAGCAGCTATTCGCTCTTTTTGCTCCTTTATCATCTGCAAACAAAGGATTGCTACTGACGCAAGAATTGAAACAGTCCAACCGTCGTCATTTCTGCCAACATTGCACTGGCTTTCGCCTCTTTCTCGCTCGCCAACCGAGCTGCCCTCTTATGTGTACTTCCTTCTTCGGCCGCCTTTTCAAACGCAGCTTGAAGCTGATAAACATCATCATAGGAAACGCCCTCATTCCATGCAGCTTACCTCCTGGAAGCGTTTTTCTTCAATGTGCAACGCCATGCGAAATTCATCTTCCAGTTTAATGTATTCTCCGTCTTTCTCACGCAACTTCTCTTCCAAGTGTTTTATCTTGTATTCAAACCGCTCTTTCTCCCTTTCTAATTCCAGTCGAACAATCGCCTTTATTTCGGGGCGATTCGGGTCAATCCGATACGCCATTTCAACCCTTAGATTCAAATCAACACGTGTTCCGTACGTTTGTCGTAATCACTCTACCTGTGCTCCTGTTCTCTTGCAGCCAAAAGTTGCTGCAATTTTTCTACCTCTTCTTTATACTGCTTGATGCTTGCACGACTCAGTTCTAATTCATGTTTCATGGCTTGAAGACGCGTTTGAGTCTCATACTTCGATTTTTTCTACACAATCACTTAAGTCGTATAAGTAAAGGAGAGTTCACAGTTCTTTACCCAACTGGCTTCTTCCTGCAATCTCTCCGCTTCCAATTTAGCAGTAGCAGTTTCCAGATCTTTCAAGGAGAGTCGATACTCCTCCAATTGCTCTTGACGCAACGAAAGCTCTTCTTCCATCTCCGCAGCTCGAGACTAGAGCACGGCAGTTCAAACCTTCCTACATTTGATTTAGACATGGGTACCCGCGTTTTCTCGTACTGATCCTGAAAATTGGCCCTATTTTGCTTCTCCTGACGCAGAATTAGCTGCAACTGTGAGAGTTTAACAAGAACTGTCTCCTGCTGCTGCTGCTGCTCTGACACTAAAAAATTGATTGGCTTATTTGCAATCCAAGCCGCTCCTTTAGTTCTTGTACCCTTCTGCTCCAGTAACTTCAAGTGTTCAACTAGTTTTCTAGCCGCCTGCTCCGCCTTAAAACGCCTATCTCGTTCCTCGTCCAACTCGGCTATTAGCTGTGAGAGACCATGTTTTGATGAACACCTAAACTAATGATCCTTACTTCTGACATTGCAGGTCCCCTTGTTGTCGCTTTGCGTTCGGATAAACGTCTCCTTGCAATTGCATTTCTCCGTCGTTTATCTTCTTCTACTGACGTCAATCGCTTTTGTGTCGGCGACGAAGACGGCGATAACGGTTCGTGATCCCCAGAAGATTTCTTTGTGTTATGAGATGACAGTCCAACGCGTCTACGCGTCTTTTGACTCGTAGTAATATCGCCCTCTAAAACACAGTTCTAACTAAAAACGACATCAATAAAGAAAGACGAATTTGCCTTTCTCTTTCTCCGACGCTGAACAATATGTCCCACTTTCCGCTTCCACCTCCTTCAGTGATTGAGCACTTAGTATGGCAGCCTTAGAGAAAGAGTGAACGCACAAAACAAAAAAGAATTTTTCTGAGGAATAACGTTACCTGTTGAGAAGCAATGGCAATCAGTTTCTCTTCCAATTCCTTCAGCCGATCATCACCCTACAAACAAGATCCCAAGGTAAAGGAAAAACAATCGATATTTAAATTAAATTTGCCCGTGAATGCTGCTGACGTTGTTTTTCTAGAGGAATACGCCCATGACTAGACGATTCAGAGAATGAAGCATGGCTCAAAATTTTACTGGAACGATGTTTCTCTAGAACTTCATCAATGTGAGGCGTATTAACAGCAGTAGATTGACTAGATTCCTAACAAAACAAAGCTATAAATAATCGATATTCGCTAATCAATTAAGCAGCTGTGGTTCAGTACTAGGTAATATTAGAATTGTTGTAAAAAAGCTACAATTGGCTGCACATGACCTGCAAACAAGCTACATATTCTTTTAACACTCTTGCCTCAGCTGCACTAGACGACGTCCTTAGGTATTTCAAGTATCGTTGAATGCCAGGGATGTCCTCCAAATTATCTTCCTCACTCACTGTAAGCATTCCCTTTCCCTTATGATCCACCCCATCAAGAATTTCAAGATGATAAAGGGAAGCCAGTAGCATTGAACGCCATTGGTTAGTTGCCTTGCACAGCGGATTCTCCCGAAGGCTCAACTCCCTCATATGCTCAAGTCCAGAAATACTTTGAATTACATGATCAAGCGCTCTAATCTGATTTCCATGCAGAAAAATCGATTGAAGCGAATACTGGGAGCCCGCCTGCTCACCCAAGCCGGACACTGACGTCAGCCGATTGAAAGAAAGATCGAGCCTTTTCAGACGCCTAGAATATGCAAATGAGCGCGTGAACGCCTGCCTACGTAGATACAGTAGCCTCGTAGCCAGACCTTCCTCGCCTGAGCGAGCCGAGACAATCTCTGGGTACTACGAGGCTCTACCACATTACAGTAATTAAATACGAACAAAACCACACCATGCACTCATGTGCTAAGAGATCTTTACAGTGAAGTCTACCGTCTTACTTCAGTTCCTTGAGTCCTTCGACGATTCCAATTCGATTGCAGGCGAGATTAAGCGTTCGCAAAGATGCGAGATTGTCCATTCCTGTCATATGCTTAATTTTGTTCGATGAAAGATCAAGATGAGTAAGAAGTCGCAGCGCATCCAAGTTCTCCATTCGAACAATCGAATTGCAGTGAAGGTTGACGGTGACGAGGCGAGAAACGAGCGGTAGTGAACCCATAGACGTCACATGAGCGTCCACTATCGATAATTCGTCCGACATCAGGGAACAACGAATACCGTTGTGCCGAAGCTAGCCGTTTGCAGTGGAGAAAGCGCGCGTTAAAGCGATGCCCTGGAACTTGCCACTGGGAACGTGCTCTGTTGCGCACGTGACAGGCAGACAGGCATGCTAGCTAGCAAGGGCCAGCTAGCATGGAGCATGGATGTACAGTAATTACATCTATGCATTTGGGTTCCGGATAAGGAAGCCGCCGGGGAAGCACAAAGAGCAGCCATCACCGAAACGGCCGTCAGTTTCGTGGAGTGGAGTTCAATGAACTCCACTCCACGAAACTGACGGCCGAATCATCAAGTCAGCAAGTGGTAAGATACTTTGAAGATTTTTTAGAGATTCAAAGTAGTAGGTAGACTTTACTTCGTCATTTTTATTTGGTTTTGCACTTTTCAATTTTTAACGCTTTTTTAGCCGTCGGTTCGACCAATTCGGCTCTTACGCTTATCATCGATCACGTGGCACGACGGCAACCAGGTCATACCGGTCATACTACTGTTGGGTGTGCGCAGAGAGCTATCAACAACCAATGGCAGAAAACCAGAAATGTAAACGAGATTTCACGGAAACTGAAACTCTTACGTGCACAGCGCGTAATTGAGAGGCTAATTCGCACACAAATTGAATTGGCAATCAGCATCCTTTTTCCGTCAAAAGAAGCTAGAAAGTAAGAATCCTACTACAAAGTCAGGCCCTTCCCTAACCTTCTCTCCCAGACATCCGGGAAAAAGGGCCTGGCCTGAAATAAGAAACAAAATTTGGTATCGATTAGTGAGTGACCTTTACATACGACAACTACCAACGTAACAAGTGGAAGAAGCTACTGTACCATGCAAACTAGTGACACTTTTTTCAGATTAAACTTCGTGGAGAAGCCGGGGTTCGCGTTTCCTAAGATAGCAGGGTGGCCTTGTGAAAGGAGAGAGCCACTGGAGTGACGCCTTGCCACCAAAAACGCATTCAAGATTTTCCACGCTACAGCACAACTTTCAAACAACCAGTGTTGTATTGATCTTTTCTTACAGAGATGCTCTTCGTTTCTTCTCTTCTCGTTTCAGCTGTTCTATGTACTAAATGAAATGACGACTTTAAAACTGATTACCAGTAGTGAAGAGATCCGCGCCGTCCTACCGTTTCGTCAGTGCATATTGCATGGAGTTGAGTCAAGCACATGATGAGAGTGAAGAGAGCAAAAAGGACGGATTCGAAAAGAAGGAGAACAAGAAAGAGAAACGATGCGCCGCGCGAGAGCACACCACAGCCTAAATTGAATCGAGTCATTAAATGAACACTGAGTGTATAAATTACTATATATCATACCCTGAAAATCACTTGACACACATTGGATCATTGTGTAGACTCCCATAGCAAGAGCGAAGATAGATATAACAAATATATAAAACTACAAAAAAAAGATGAAAACATGTACTTAATTAAGCCAGCTGAATACATACAGTAAAAAGCACGAAAAATTTCTGATTGTTTTCTCCAACGCAATTGTTAACCCTGTGACAAAACGTCAACAACAAAATTGAACGAAATACGCACTCTCACCAGGGACAGTGATGATCCATCTTTCTTATACAGCGGTGGCAGATACTAAATAATTTTCGCCTTCCCGCTTACCCAATCAAAAGTATGGATACCTGCAGTGATGTGCTCGAATAGGTTTTATCGTTTGACATGTTCGACAGTGACGCAGATTTTCGCCCTGGCTATTTCTCACTTGAACCGCTTCCGCGCTGATCGATTCGCGCGGAACCGCACCCTGCCGATGCGGATGTTGCTACTGTAATTCTAAATTTGTGTGCTTACAGGATCAGTTAGCATAGCTCGCATGTGAGACGCGACGGCGAGAAACGTCAAGAGGTGAAAGACGAGATAGGCGAGCGCCATAAAAGCGGTCGGACTCGGCAGAATGACGGTCACAAGCAGAATAATGTCAGCGAAAACGATGAGACCATAAGTGAAAGCTACGCAAATGATGCCGCACGGATCCCAGACAAACCAGAGGCCGTCCTGGCCGCTCAAGAACGCCATGGCTGAGGAGGGCGTGTCGGATACAAAGCAAACGCGCGTTAGAAAGGAGAGTGTTTTGATGTTCGAAAGGCCCGGCTATTCGGTTGCTATCCTCCCTCGAAATGGACGTACAAAGCCCCGCGGGTGGTGTTTTGCAGCACGAACGGCGTCAATCGATGAATTCTCGTCGATCATTTACGTCTTCGGCACTAAGCGAAGAAATGGAGCTTGATACTCAAATTCGGCACGGCGTCGTTCCCGGGGAGAGGCTTCGGGTCGACAACGTGATTCGACAGGTCGTCTTTCATCGACCCCGAAACGTTCTCGTTGCTCTGGACGGAAGGGGAATTCAGATTTGGAACGCGCGACGAAATTCGACGCGAATTCCCTTCAGCGTCGATTTGTGTGGTGTCGTGTACGCGTCGAAGAGCAACCAGTATGTTGGATATCGGGGAACAAAGCTAAAGGTAGACTTGATGTCGTGAACGTTTATGATGCAGCGAAATCGTTGTTGTTTGATGTCATAGCTTTTTGACCATCAATTTCATATCATATTTGAAACTTCTTTCTCTACTGAGATTTCCTGGTAGAGCAATACTGTGTTTACGTAATCTTTTAAGCGTAAGGTATATTTTCTTTAGTGCTGTTTATAATGACTTGACGAATGAAATAGTGACCTGTGGTCAAGGCAATGTCACTGTAAAAGTTTAAGATTCTGAAGTGGGCCTTTAGACTTCTCGTCTCTAGTGTTGGATGTTTCGAAGGGGATCAAAAATAATTGTACCTCGGACGGAGATCAGCGTAATGAGCTCAGATTCTGTTTAAATTAATTTAGGAAAAACTTGTTTTATAGGGTGGGATGCGTTTGAATGAGAAGCTTTGCTGTTTACACTTGGAAAAAGTAGCCAGTCGTTCTCAGCGTTCTTTTGTCGTTTCCGGATCAGCTGTCCACGTGAGCATGTGTTGGATATAGATAATATAAATGTATCCTGCGTGCGTTTGTGCATTGTAGGTGCATAATCTTCACGAAGCGAAGCATCTGAAAACGTACAGAGAGCTTCATGCTCGTCCTATAACGAGTCTTTTGTTTTGGCCTGCGTTGGGGGCGATTTTTACTGGAGCAAAGGATGGCTCAGGTTAGGTTCTTTTTTTCTTTTTGTACAGCCTGTGATAGCTGTCTTGCTTCTAGTCAAAGTATGGAATGAAGAGTTTCGACTTCAGCGCGTCTTTGCAGGACATAAGAAATCTGTGTCCTCCCTGGTTATGCATCCGTACGGACGTCGCCTAATTACAGGATCAGAGGACACAACTATACGTGTTTGGTGCTTAGACACTGGAGACGAGATTGAAAAGTCTGAAGTTGATGGCTTGGGTTAAACGCATTCAGCTTCACTTCTTTTGTCCTTTTTAGGCTAGAAACAATGCATCCTGTTAATGGACTTGCTGTTCATCCAAACCACAAGTGTTTCTATTCTTATTCGTCAAATTGCATAGACACGTGGATTATCAATCAACTTCACAGTTTTTTGGCAAAACTTGGGTTAGTTGGCCGACTAAATGTTGATGCTGTTTAAGACTGTTTGCTTGCGTAGATCTCCAGTAAAAAAACTTCTGAATACGAATCACCCTCGAGTACGTGGCGTATTACATGTACTAGTACTGATAGTACGTTAAATTCGTAGGTGCCTCGAAGACTTTTGGCGCTATGTGACAACGGAGCAATGCATGTTCTATCGCCTGCCAGTGGAGACATCATAAGCACCGCTCTATTGCCCATTAGCGAAAGTGTCAGGGACTTAGCTTATGCTCCACAGACAGGTTAGAGGAAAGAAGCTCTTAGGGAAGTGGATACATCTAGGTCATTTCCTAGATGATTTATTTGGCCTCTGTGATAGCGGAAAGGTGTTTGCTTTTAGCACTAAGACCCATCCATCTAGACGTGTAGGCTTACTAGAAACAGAGAGCAATATAGGTAAAAGGAAAGCTTTATTTTTTTTGGCTAATATCAATTTCAGATAATTTTAGGGAGATTAGTATGCTTGTTCATGTATGAATACACTATGGATGAGGTAGAACAAAGGGGAAAGTAGCTAGCCATTTACTCCCTTTCGTATAGGAAATGCTACAAGAGGCTATAGCAAGGGATAAATGGTTGGGGGTTGCCTTGCAAGCCCAGGGAGGCCGAGATGTCGGCACTCCTCAGGATAGAACGCTATTGCTTGGTGGCACAACCTTTGGGTTGCTAGTTTGGTTGGACAGTAAAAGCGGGAAAACGAGCAGTAGCGTGAAAGTAGGAATATAAGACGAGAATGAATCCAATCTGATTTAGATATTTTTCTCAGGCTCATGAAGGTGAAATAAGCGCTATGACGGCGAACTCCAATAGAGACGTCGTAGTTACCTTCGGCAATGGTACTAATTAATGAAATTGACATTAGTCTGCAATTACTTTTTTCATTCAAATTTAGATAAAATTTTAAGAGTGTGGAGGCTGTATCCGTTTTCTGCTGATCCTTTCTCGCCGCTCCTGACGTTCTATTGTCCGCAGGTGTCGTCTCACATGGCAATTGTGCGAGAGAGCCTCTTCGCCGTATTTCAAAATCCTTCAAGTGCGAGCTACGCCGTGACAGCATTCAATCTTGCCAAAAAAAGTTTAAGCTTACCTTGGAATGGGTGATAGAGGGAAACATTTAATGCTACTTAACGCTACAGGTCGAGCTTTTCACGATCCTGACGAAGACCACAACGATGCCGTTCTCGCTCTTTCGTGTTGCGAAAAGATTCACATATTTGCGACGTGTAGTGTGGACGGGACTGTGCGAGTGTGGAATGACGAGGGAAAGCTTTTGAGGTGAACGAAATGACCGATGAAGGCCTCGCCGCGGTTCTGATTGACCTCCTTCCAGAGAAATCCAACTGAATGCTATTCCGGAAGCGGTAGCTTTCTCGAGTGCTAGGGGAAGTCTGGTAGTGTCAATTGAAGGTCAACTTTATAATATCGACTTTAGGAAATGTAAGACTGAATTCGGTAATGGTACGCCTTGCCTTCTTTGCATCACCGTGTGATTTTTTTTTTCAGTTTTACCAAAATCGTATTTGCAGCGCATGGTCAGTATGCGCTTTGCAAGCGTTCCGTTCGAGCGCACAAGGGACCTTATATTGGACCAGTTTCCTGATCAGACTGATAGAACTCGTCTTGTACCTGTTCGAACAACGCCAAGGTTTAACAGAAATTAAGCGTTCTTGCTAATGTAATACGATATTTAGTGTCGATCGATCCAGTCCTTTTAGTGATGTTCCTTCTCATTTGGAGAGCGACGAATATAGGCAGGAAATGAAGACCAAAGAAATGGTATAAAGCATAAGCCAACCAAAATCGAAGCGCAGCTTTAAATTTGTTTGAAGAGCTCTCAGAGCGATTCTCGTGTTTGAATTTTATTTAATGTTTTTGCAGATGATGGCTTTGCTGTCTGAACGAAACGAGGAAATAACTCGCATAAGAGACGGCGACTTCGCAAGGGAACGGGGAAAGGTGATAAAACGGCAACTGCAGACTCGAGTTAGAGGGACTTTCTCTTGCGCAGCTCAAAGTCAGCCTTTCTAATAAAATGAAAGAGAAAACTTGGCGGGATTACTATGATATAGTGGGTCCTGACTTTGTATCAGTCGAGGTGAGCACAAGAGCCCTCTAGAAAATAGGCAACCCGTATACAAATAGCCTCGTTAGTTTACGGTGTCGGGCAGTAATGAAACAGCCTACCGAATTATGACCGTCATCTTTCTTTTTCAGTTCGATCCTGATGAAGAATTTGATCGCGACGCTTACAGGACAGACCTGGATTCGAGGACTGAATGTATTGATGCCTCTGCGTTAATTAAGTCGTCTATGAATTGATGATTCTCGTATATTCTCGTATTTTAGCCGAAGAACCGTTTCAGCGACCGTCTTCTCCGGATCGCTTCTTTCCTCCCCTTGCAAAACATGAGCCGCCCTACTCCATCGCTCCCGACTGTCACATTCCCAACTCAATCATTTTGAAGGATTTTCTGAAAGGACAAGACATCGAGGAGATGCGATCTCGCTGGAAACCGCGAGATCTCTCAGCGGAGCAGCTTGCTCTACTAGCAAAAAAGCGCGCTGACGCTGAAAACGAAAATGTCGTTGAAGACGAAGACGATGAAAATGACGGCGCGGTAGGGGAGAGCGACTTCATGGACCGCCTTCGCGCGGCATTAGATGAAAACCCCGAACCAGAAGAACCGAGCCCTGAGCCAACTCCTCCCGCTACTCCTCCGCCGAAAGCTCGACTGCCTCCAGTTTCGTCGCAGAAAAAAGTCGTTAAGTTTGTTGCCCCCAAACCGAAGACTCCATCACCGCCACCTCCTCCTCCTACTCCACCCAAAGATCCAACGTAAGGAGGTTCTAAAAATAGTAAGTCGTTTTGGTAACGTCAAGCGTTTAGCCCTCCGCCTCGAAAGCCAACTCCGTCCCGAACGCCAACTCCGCCTTCGCGACCGCAACCGACCGTTCCGCAATTTATTGAACAATTTATGAGCCATTCATGGTTTGAGAGTTTGTTTCCGGGAGTCAGTATAACTGTAAGTAATGTGCAAGTGCGAAAGAAGTGCTTCATGGCTTTCGTAGGACTTTCCCATGCCGTGGACTGTCTCTCACTTTGTTGAATTGTTGTCGCAAGGCTTGCGGCGATCGTCTGACTTAGCTATGAAGACGGATATTGTCAAGGCAATTTCTACTTTGAAGTCTATCTTATTCAATTAACGTTCTTTTTGCAGGCTCTTCACATCCTTTATCAGCAGGAGGGATTTTCTAATAAAAGCATCGTTATAGGGTCACTTTCTTCTCAACTGAGAGGAGACATTGCTTTTAATTCGGCTGTTGAAGAGGAGAAATTGGTACATTCTGCAATTTTTGACTTCGAATTTCAACATTTCTAGTTCCTATTAGTTTATATTAGAGTGCCTAAGGCTTCTCTTTGGGATTGACGCTGTAGATGCCTTTTTCGTTGTTGAACTAATTGTTCAGTTTATAGACGGGGATGAAGAGATGAGGTACTTTGCAATACAATCGCTGTGCTATGCTGTACGAGAAAACTTTTTTCTAGAGAGGTAGTCGCGACGTATTTTCTCTCTATGGGCCTTGACGATCAAAATCAGTATTTTATCCCGAAGGAATTGGATTCTTGGGATATCTGGGTAACTTTGAATTAGGAAAATTGAGCCCGTTACATGTTCTTTCTAGAATTTGGAAGAAGAAAACCGTAAAAGTCGGCTAACAGCAATGGCGTCGGATTGGTTTCAGCGCTGGTGCGGACACTATAATCGTCACCTAGTAGGGCAGCTTCAAGGAAACGCGGCCATTCGAAGGTAGGGGAAGTCCCTGTAGCTGTACGGCTTTGTACGATTTTCGTTGGCAGTATCCAAGGAAGGCGGGGAGGTATGGTTAGCCCAAGGAAAAAGGTTATCAGGCTATGCTTAGTTAGGTACAGTATCTGAAAGACGTTCTCTTTAGCAAACCAAAGCAAGCGAACGCATGAAATCCATTGATGAAAGTACCGGTAAGCGCATTGATTGGACAGAGTGCTCTCTATTCACTTGAGAAATAGCCGAATCGGTCAAACCGATTGATGTCATAAACTACTTTGTCCGTATTGAGCACGAAAAAGAATTAGAGAAGTAGGAGAATCTAATTAGTTTTTTCATTGTTATCACTATGACTTTTTGCAGACTCAGGGCAATGCAGTCGCGAACGGAAGCAGAGGCCACTGCGGAAGAGCCCAAGAAAAATACCATACTAACTCTACCGAGAATTCCGAAGTAAAGAGACCAGAACGCCTGTTTCGTTGCTTACGTTGCATTTTTTATTTCAGAACCAGTTTGGCGCGATTAGGAGAAACTCATTGCAGTAAATGTCATCCGGAAAGGGAAACGTCATTGGCTATCAGTGCGGTGATAAAGAGGGCCACATCTCCTCAGTGGCGTCATTTTTTTTGTTTTAGCTCGTCTTCCTGTCATCGAAATGCAATCGAGAAATGCCTTTCCTTCATCGCTTTTGCAGGGATTTGCTCGCTGCGTTTCACTGGCTCTGCGACCCAACGTCGTTTTCCCGTTTGTTGAAGAGGAGGAGGAGAATTCAGAAAACATCCATTCAAGTCGCCTAGGATCAAGAGACAGAACCGCAGTTACCTATCCTAAATATTTCCTTCTGGAACGTTCCTACGTGGGCGAAAAAAAGTAAGGTGTTACCTTATAAGAGCTCAGAAGTTGCTTCGGCAAAACGACATTTATTCTGCAACGTAGTGAGTTACACCAACAAAAAGAAAACTACGTATTTATGTCTCGGTATCTGTTAGTATGCACTCTTCTAAGCCTCTCTCGCTTCTTCTGCCTTACTGTTTTAGGTTCTTGGATAACATACGTTGGCTCAGCTATTCCTATGAGTTTATAAATCAGTAAAATATTCACGCAGTCCTGGTGTTTACCTAAATCTGCGAAGGCATCAGAAACCGATTCGTCCCAGCTTGCCTGAAGGAAATGAAGTCCAGCGGGCTGCAAAATAGCTTTTCGCTCATTCCAGAAGTCCCGTGTCACAAACGTTCTATCATGTAGCCTAGAAGGGAAGCCTACTGTTGTACACTTTCAGCCTCTGCTACAGCCGTATATATAAATACGCTTTCATGATTTTCTGAGGCAGGTCCATCTTTTCTCTTTGTCTGAATAGGATGAAGACTATTCGATGAAATCCGGTACCTCGTGCTGGTAGTGGAGTCAGGTAAGGACAATAGACAGTTCCATCACTGACTCGATTCCTAGGAATGTTATACCTGAAACAGAATTCAAAAAGATCAATTCTTGCAATTTTTTTGCCACGACAAAGCCTCACACTAGCCAGTGCAGCATTTCAGCGTCGCTCTCACACGCATTTCCATCTAAGCAGCCATTTCAACCATAGATTTGGATTGGCAATTCACCAAATCGAGAGCCCATCCTACCTGGATTGGACATCAGTAGAGTCCACCAGCTATTGTTTCTACCACCACCGTCTGATAGAGAGTTGCTATCATAGGTTATAATCGGAGGATCCTTGCATTCAATCGGAGCCACGTGGTTTCCTGCGTGCACTCGCCTACAGCCGTATTCGATAGTCATGTCGACTTTGGGCAGAAATTCGACTCCTCCAAAGAGATGCTGGTAAATCCCATAGTGCCGAGCCACAAGGTTGACGTGCGAAGCCCAGTTGCCGTCTGTAACCCATTCTTGGCGAATTACATTGAGTGGAACAAGAACTAAAAAACGAATCGGTCAAGTAGGATGGCTCCGTTCAGTGCACGCACGTTTCTTAGTTCGTGCTAATTTCTCCAAAACAGAGTTTCGCCATTCTTGACGGATTGCCGTCGAGAACGCTCTCCAAACCTTGGAAAAACGAGGAATCGCCATGAGACTTTAGCGCGCTTTAGCACATTCTGCAATCTGCGGTAATGGTGAAGATCTTCTCCTTTCTGGTACTGTACAGTGCTTTCGGTTTTCGCCGAACTTCCGTATCTGTGGCTTTTAGGCAGGTGGAGGCCTTGGAATGGTGATCGGTATCTACTTGTCGCAGAATTACGAAGTGTGCTGAGCTCCGATTTCTTTCTATAATACTGACACCATTTTTTAAATTTTCTAGCTACCCGAAGCGTTTGTTGTTGTGAAAAGACTTGCGAATGTTGCTGAAACCTACAAAAAAGGAAAATCGAATGACGATCAGGATTAATTCCCAAATTATTAATTCATAAATTATTTTCGACAAAAACGCCCTCAGAGTGTATTCTTGACAGAGCAAGCGAAAGCTGCATGCAGCTGAGTCGTGGGGTCAGACAGACATGCAAAGCCTAAGCTAGCATTTCTCCGTCGACTTAGCCCTTGGTCATGGAGACGCCCCGTTCAACCCTCAACCGTTCACCCCCTCAACCCCTCAAATGTTCAACCGTTGAACCGTTGAACCTCTTCAACCTCTTCGACCTCTTCAACATCTTCAACCTCTTCAACCTGTCAACTTAGTTAACCTCTTCAACCTCTTCAACCTAGTTAACCTCTTCAACTCTCTTCAACCTCTTCAACCTTTTCAACCTCTTCAACCTCTTCAACCTCTTCAACCTCTTCAAATTGGTCAACCTTTTCTACCCTGGTCAACCTGGTCAACCTCTTCAACCTGGTCAACCTGGTCAACCTATTCCACCTGGTGTGCTGAATACACAATGCAAACAACGTTTATCTGGTTAACGATTGGTGAGGCAGTAAAGACAGTCTTGGGATAAGCGTAAATTGTGTACTCGCCATTGTCTCAGGGGTGGGGGGGGTTGTGCGCTACCGTGCGCTAGAGACAAATTCTGGCTTTTAGATTTTTGCAAGACATTCGGCTGCATTAGGGGATGGAGCTTCAGGCCGTAACTCGTGGCGCTGTTTGTTTTTCGTTTTTCATACGAAAAAAAGCGATGAAATCTTTCGACCCGCAAGTTTGCCGCTCGGATGAAGTGTACTTGAGTGGAGCTGGTCTGAGTCCCTCTTCCAAACACTGTCGTCGAAATGCGAGAACCGCTAGGCCTCGAGATACTCAGCCTCCCGTGTATAAGAAGAGTTTGTTGCCATGGAAGCCATGGACGTCGGAAGACGATCTCAACTCGTTTCGCCTCGTGCCTGGTACCTGACAGTTATCAAATACAGTTATCAGACTGCAGCAGATGAGTTCACAGGTGGAGACGCTGAATCGATGTTATGATGCGGCGGTAAGTGTAAAGTTCGTTTACTTTTGATTCTCAATTTTCTGAGTCAAAACGTCGGCTCGTAAGACAGAGACATGCTCATTATCTCCTCCGCCGTCGTTTATGTTCTTTAGGCGTCAAGCTAAATTTTAGATACCATTACACGCGTAATGGAACTTGCATAATGGTGAATGACAACTAGTGCTGGCTAAAAAAAACAATGATTGTCCAAAAAATGCATCCAGGGATAGCTAAGTATTTTATCAAGGAACTCTAGATAAACGGCTGAGCAAACATGGCTTTGAGTGTTTGTGTGGCGTTCGATCGCCTAAACAGGCCGTATGTTCGTGAAGGATAGAGAAAATTAGGCGCCACGAGTCATGGAAGGCATTACAAGAGCCTAAGGCAAAGATTTCAATAGATGGAATACGTTTAGCAAAAAGCAGCGAAGGTCACGGAGCTGTTTTAGGTACAGACAGCTAAGTCCGTAAAAAGAGCACGAAAGCACTCGGAAAAGCCACGGGCTATTTTTACTGAGAAAAGAACCTTTGCCGAACTGTTTAGGTGGTAGAAAAAGATTCGTTAGAAGGTAGAAATCGAGGTTCAAGAAAGGGCGTGCAGCCTAGTGCGCTAACGATCAACCCCCCTGATTCCTCGAAATAGACGTTTTTCATTAGCAGTCCGTTGATTTCGCTACATCACACTATTAGTTACATTACGAAATGAAGTCTCAAGCGGTGTTTTTGTCAACCGAACGTATAGTTTAGCAGAAGTGAGCCGCCCCTTTTGCGACGCCAAACCGGCGTAAACTTCTAAGCGTGTACTAGGTTTTATTGCTCAAATCGACGTCTGATAGGCTGAAGAAGGCTACCGATTTTTGATTCACTCTTTTTAGTTAGGCTGTTTGCAGTTATAGAGCCATTCGTCTCAGATTGGGTCTATATCTCGCTGACCTGCACCGACAACGGGCTTACGAACGCGGAATTACTTTGCTTTGACCCTTCTTTGTCCAAATAAGCAGCTGTGGTCAGTGTGGAGGAGAGCAGATGTAGCTCATCTAGTAGCCGGAAGCTGCACGTGAGGACTCGATTCTCTAGCGCCCGACGAGGCTTTTTTTGCCGCCCGAAGTCCTAAAGTGGCAAACAACATCTAAGCTACTAGGATATTTGTACTAGGCACTTTTCGAGTCGGCTTCTGGTGCCTAAAATTTGTCGTCATTGAAGAAAGCCTACTAGAAGACGAGTCGGACTGTGAATCAAAAATCGACCACTTTTAGACAGGCAGTAGAAAGACATTTAGAAGAAAAGCGAAAGCAGAACAATCACGGTTTAGGCAGTAGACGCGGAAAAAGGGAGACGGTGGTAAGTCGCGCAGGAAGCCAGTGGACGTCACCAAAACCCCACACGCCGTAATCTACCTTCAAAAGCATCTCATCAAATTGGTGTTTGTATTGGTTTCTGCTGCTAGAGCAGAAAGAAACGACTTTTAAAAAGAGGTGTGTCTCTAGCGCGCGGTAGCGCACAACCCCCTGCCTAGCCGCCCCAGCCTCGATACTCCAGACCCTCGCGCGTTAAGGGGGTTGGGGTTGGCGAGAGGGTCTGGACGCACTCTGTAGAAAGCCGTGTGCAGATCACGTGGTTTTTCGAACCGAGCGAGCCAATCACATGTCTCGATTCCCATTAGGACATACGTACACTGATTGGACGCGGACCTAACTTCGTTAACAAACCTTCCCCTAATGGGCACTCCTACTCGATAAAACAGTCGCGGAAGTTCCTAAACGAAGGAAATCTCTTCGCGCGTGTACGGACATCGTTGCGCGAGCGTTACATGAAGGCCCGCAAGAGGTCTGCTCCCAATCGCTGACGTTCTCTCGTGTTCGTTGAGATAGCCAACGACTTCACGCGAAGATCTGAAGGAGAAGGCACGCCGGAAAAGCAGCGAACCTTCACTACGCCGGGTTCCTATGTATTACATCGGAACCCGGCGTAGTGTACGCCGTAACTAAGTTACTCGTCGCTAAACGAAGTTAGGTCCTCGCCCAATCAGTGTACGTGTGTCCTAATTGGAAACGAGACCTGTGATTGGCTCGCTCGGCTCGAAAAGTGAAGTCTAACGCACACCGTTAGACGCGGTTGATATTCGTGACGGGCGGGAAATGTGGCGCGCGCGGCGGTATAGGCGCGCGATCCGGGTAGAGAGGGCATTGGGGCACTAGCCTGCACGCGAGATAGGTGCCTTTCTTTTGCTTCGTTTACTTTATGCTTCCATCGATGAGAACTCGCAGTCAGTCGCGCGACGACCCCCTCGGGATCTCGTCGCCCATGGGATTATTCGCCAGCCGGCGCTCGGAGGCGAGCCTTCCGTCGCGATCGGCGGCGCCGCTGAGTGCACCTTCAGCCACTGTATTGTCGGCCGTTCCCTCCGTCTCTTCTGCGGCGCCGATCGCCCAGACAGCCCCGGCAAACCCGTCGTCTCAGGCGTCAGGGTCGGCGCTTCCACGGACTTCGGATGTCTGGATTCAGACGGCGGACGGGCAGCGATTCGGTCGGTGGTTTCGGAAGTCGTCCCGGATCGCGCAGGTAGGCTTTCCTCTATCCCTTTCCCGGTAAAGGCGCTCCCGATTGCGGGGGAGGGCGTTCCGTGGCGATCGGACTTTGGCGCTGGCGTTCGGCCAAGGCGGGCTCATTTGGCGCGCAACACCTACGGCGGATGTTGGCGGGAGGTGGGGCTTGGCCTGTTTTTTCTTTGCAGCGGGTGGCGGCAGCGGCGCGTTGGGCAGTTTGCCGTCATTTAGCGTTCTCTCTGGTCTTGGGCGCGCGCAGGGAGCGGCGAGCGCGCGGTCGGCGTCCTTCTCGTCGTTCTCTCTCGGAGGCTCAGTGGCGCCCACACGAACGGGGAATGAAGTGTAGGCGCCAAGAATAGCCAGCGCTACGGCCAATCCGGTGACAGCAGGTCAGCCTCCTCCCCCGGGAGTGTCGTGGCTGCCCGGCGCGAGAGTGGCGGCGCCCTTAGCGCAGCCGGAGTTGGTTGCGTCAGCGCCAGTGGCACTTCCGGAGTGGCTTCCGTCGTTTTTGTCGGACGGACCGCCTCCAGCAAAGAAGGCTTGCGCCGCTCCGTTCCCGTTGGGCGATGCTTTAACGCCGGTGCCGGGGAGGTTGGTCGATAAAATTCTTCAGGGAGAGTTTGTCGACTTCTTCGAACTGCTGCCGGATAACGTCGAGCTATGACGACGCGAAGCCGAGCGGGGTATCGCAGCGGGCTGGTTTGCCTCCCGCACCCCGATGCGGCGTTTGACGTCATTGCTCTCCTGGGTGCAGGCCTTCGCCGCTTTCGCGGCGGTGACTTTGTCTTCCCAGCCGCAGCGCTCAACGGAGCTTATGGCGTACCTGCGCCTGCTCGTTGGCGAAGCGCAACGTCGCGGGGGTTCTGGTTGGTTAGACTGCGACCGGCAGTTTCGGGCACAAGCGGCAGCGAACCCGGCGAAGGCGTGGTCGTCGTTGCACCTTGCCCTATTCCCCGGCTCATTCTTGGCGGAGAAGAACAGGCCGGCGAGGGCTCCGCCTTTGTGCGATTTTTGCCTCGAGGCAGACCACGCCTCGGAGGACAGCGCGCTTGCGCCGGCGTCTGAGGGGATCTACCGCAAGTAAAGGAATAAAGGTACAAAGCAGCAACGCAAGCAACAGACTTGCAAGCTGTTCAATTTTGGGAAGGACGGTTGCTCCTACGGGGCCGGTTGCGTCTTTATGCATAATTGCAGCAATTCAGCATGGTGGGGCACAAGGCAAGCGCGTGCAAGTTGGCGACACCAGCGCGAGCGCCGTAGGCGGGCCGGACCAAGTGGTGTTTTTTCTTTCGTTGCGTTCTCTCGTCCCCTTTGGGGCGTGGTGTGAACAAGCGGTTTGTGGGTTTTGCATTTTTTTCTTTTGGTGGCATGGGGCGCGTGGCGATTGCGTTGTTTTGCTTTCGTCTGAGGGTTGCATACGCGCGGGGCATGGTTGCTAATTAAATGCTAATTACTGGATGTTCTGGAGTAGATGCGTGCGGCCTAGCCGGTGGTGCTCACGTTCTCCTGCCTCCCTTGCGGGAACTGGAGGCGGCTGGCGCGGCGCGGATGACGCTGCCAACGGAGTGGGCAGCTCCAGCGTCATCTCCGATAATAGTGGAGGCGTGGCAGGCGGCGTTGTCGGTCTATCCGGATAAAGACTTTGCCAATCTGCTGGTGGAGGGCCTGGCAAACGGCTTCCGCATTGGCAATGACGACGGCTGCACCCCGCGTTCGAGGTTGAGGTGTAATATGCACTCGGCAGCGGAGCACCCGGATGTGGTTCGGCGCTATATCGCGGACGAAGTGGCGGCGGGTACTCTGAGAGGACCCGTTCAAAATCAGGCGGGGGTCCATGTCAGTCCGTTCGGCGTCATTCCAAAGTCAAGCCCGCCGGGACGGTGGCGGCTTATTTTAGACTTATCGTCTCCGCCAGGCGGTAGCGTCAACGACGGAATCTCCCCCAAGGCGTGCTCGGTGTCTTACGTGAGCGTGGATGAAGCGGTGCGCATCTGTTGGCGGATGGGAAAGGAGGTGTCCCTCGTTAAGCTCGATATTCAAAGCGCGTATCGGATCGTTCCGGTACACCCGGCCGACCGGTACCTTCTAGGCGTGGCTTGGCAGGGGAACGTGTTTATAGACAAGGCGCTTCCGTTTTTGCTCCGGTCGGCACCGATCATTTTCTCGGCGGTCGCCGACGCACTGCTGTGGATACTACTCCAGCGCGGCGTGCAGGAGGGCGTGCTCTACTTGGATGATTGTTTTGTTCTTTGGTACCCCCAACACTGCGGCGGGTTGGTCCAACAGAGAGATTGCGCTCCGCACGTGCGAGGAGTTGGGAGTGCCCGTGACCCTGCACAAACTGGAGGGCCCGGCGACGTGTGTCTCTTTCCTGGGCTTGGAGCTGAACACGCGGGCGCAGGAGCTTCGCCTGCCGCGGGACCAGCTCCTTCGGGTGCAGGGTCTTGTGCGGCAGTGGCGAGCGCGCAAAAAGGCTACTAAGAGAGAGTTGTTGTCGCTGGTGGGTCTCCTGCATCACGCGGCGAAGGCCATCTCAGCGGGGTGGTCATTTGTGCGGCGGCTCATCGATCTGTCGATGCGGCGCCCCGAGATGCACCACGTTCTGCGTCTTGGCTCGGAGGCAAGAGCGGACCTGTTGTGGTGGAGCCTGTTCCTCGAGCATTGGAACGGCAGAGTATTCTTTGCGTCTATCGCGGCCCAGCCAACGTTTTGGGTGCAATCCGATGATTCGGGGTCGTGGGGGTGCGCGGCAGTGACCGGCTCGCGGTGGTTTAACGCGCCGTGGTCTTTGGCTTGGCGCCCGGAGCGAATAGCCCTCAGGGAACTGCTATCGGTGGTGGTGGCGGCGGCGGTCTGGGGAAGTGAGTGGTCGGGCGCTGTCGTGCTTTTGGAATCAGATAATTCCACGGTGGTGGCGGCAGTCAACTCGGGGACATCCCGCGATGCCACCTTGATGCCGCTGTTGCGCTCGCTGCAGTATATAAAGGCGGCGTTCTCTTTCTCTCTGCGCGCTCGGCACTTACCCGGAAAGCTCAATCACGACGCGGACGCGCTGTCTCGGGGGCACTCCGTATTGGAGAAAAAGAGATTCTGTCCGCAGATAGCCGAGGAGAGCTTCCCTGTGCCGCCAACGCTATGGGAGCTGTTGGAGCAGCGGCGGATCAACTGGATACGGCAAGACTGGCGATCGCAGTTTGAGAATTTGCTGCGCTTGGCGTGGCAGACTCCACTCGCCAGGGGTACCGCACAGGGGAGCATCATTTTGCCCGTTTCTGCCGCCAGCGGGGATTGACGCCGTTGCCCGCATCAGAACAGTTGCTTGCGGGGTTTTGCACGGCTCTAGCGCTAGAAGGCAAGGCCTGTAGCACAATTAAATCTTACCTGGCTGGTGTGAGGCATTGGCAGGTCGACCTACGAGTAAGATAACTCGACGAAAAAATTGAAAACGAAGACAAAGTTTACTTCTAAATTGTCTAAAGACTTGTGTCTTTCATTGGTGCACCTACTTCAGCATATGTTTCGTCAACAGACTCTTTGGCTATACGTACAAAAATTAGCTTACACACACATATATATATCAAATTCATCGATCACATGTACTTTTTTGGTTCTTTGAAGACACGTTTTCATACGCGCTGGACTGCGTCATTTTACGAGGCACAACGTCGCCTTCAAGTTTACCGCCCACTTTGCTTGGAATTTCATAGACATTTTTCTCATTCCTGTCAGACAAGAATCTCTTTAGAGTTTGGCGCTGACGAACGCAGACCAAAAGGAGGATACTAAAGACGACGAGAGTGAGGACGAGCAGTATAGTCAATGCTACCGTAACAGAGTTGAACAACGGCGCCCCAGACAAGTTCTCTTTTCGTTCACTAGAAATCGAAAAAAACGTTCACAAATGAAAAATCAATTTTCAATAGTCCAACTTTCTGATGCGGTGCTCACAGCAATACTTTCATAAAGACCAGGAGAAATCGTTATAGCGCAAATCTGCCATTCGAAATAACGCATACGCAACATAGCGGCTCACTGTGATACGTACCCACACAATGTAGTCAACCGACTCTTCGAGATCTGTTAGATTCACCGACAGATACTTTGCTTCAATAGTGATAACTTTATAAGGATCATTTTCTGGAGCAGCTTTTTCGTAAACCACCGTATAACTTCTGATTATTCCATTAGGAAATTCGGGTCGGGTCCACTTTATGGTCACTGAAGTTGACGTCAAACGAATTGAAATGAGATTCACTGGAACTGACGGAGCTGTGAGTATGAAGAATACTTATCACTGCTGGACTTTGCAATCCTCTACATTGTACCTGCTTCGGCTGTTTGTACTGAGATTTCGTTGCTTGCAATTCCATCGAGAAATTTACCATCATTTTGTCTGACGTTTGCAGCCGTGACTTTTATAATGTAGACAGTGAAAGGTGAGAGGTTTGTCAGACTTAGAGTCGTTTCTGATCCTGACACAGCAACGACGACTTCGTTATCCGCTGCCTCTTGTTTAGCTTTTGACGCTGCTCGATAGTAGATCTTATACACGGCAATAATTCCATGTGGAGTGATAGGCTGCGACCATGAGACAGAAACGCTGTGCGAACTCAATGGAACAGCGCTCACGTTTTGCGGAGGCCCGGGTTCTACAAAAGAAAACACACTTGAAAACAGATTTAATTGAAGAGTAAACGCCACGTGCCTGCTTCAGTTGTCTGAACTTTAATTGTGCTGCTGTTTGGTCCATATCCGTATTCATTCCCCGCAGCTATTTTAATCTCGTATGTGGTAAATGGTATAAGATCTGTGATAGTAATTGTTGGTGAAGTCAGCTCGACTACTGCAGACCAAACACCCAAGGAACCAAACAACCTGTAGAGTACCTTGTACTTCTTTACACCCGCATTACCGTTGACAAGAAAAGAAGAAATCGTCAAGCTGATCGAGCCACCAACTGAACTAGTACCCGACAGTCCAGTGCACTTTTGCGGTACTATAATATAAAACATTAGTCCCTTAGACGTAATGCTGCGAGAAGACGTGGCTTACTAAGACTGAAAACGAATTTTTCTGGCATGGACGAACCCAACGAATTGGTCGCGGCGCATTTGTATGTTTCATTGCCAGAGAAAGTTGAAGTTAAAATCAAAAACTGCGATCCTGACTCAGCTTGTAGTTGACCGTCTTTCCACCACGAGTATTGATGAGGACGAGGATTCGCTTCGGCTCTACAACTTAGAATTACCCGTCCTTCTTTCACAAACACGCTGAAGTTTGATTTCACTTTGACATTATGAGGAGCATCTTAATTAAAGAGAAAAACAATTAAATCGTATACAACTGAATTGCGAGGGACTTACAAGTGACATCAAGCGTTATTGCCATAGATGCTCCACTGAGACCGCGTACTCCGCGAGCCTTGCACGTGTACAATGAGCTCGCGTCTGTCCTCTTGACTGACGTTAATGTCAGTGTCCCTCTGTATCTTCTTCCGTTTGCCACACGAACAGATGAACTAGAAGGATTGGTCAAATTCACTCCATCTTTGAGAACCACTCGAATGTAATAGATGTTGCCACTTGACGATATTGCGATGATTCACATTCTAACATAGCTTGCTGCCCTTCCTGAACTGTTACCAAACTCTGAACAGGAGTGGGAGTGCCTTCACAAAATAATGCGGTTACATTACGTCGTTTAAAAATTTTTCTCTTTCACTTACACGGAATTCCAGTGTCACAGGCTCTCGTTGAAGATCCAGTGCACGATTTTCGGCGATGTTTTGACTTATTTGCTGTTCGAGATCTCGTTCCCACGCCACATTGTCCAGAACATACTGACCACTCGTTTCACGTACAATCGACTAGAAACACACGTTTATAATTTATAGAGTGGCAATCTGTTATGCTCGCTGTTCACCGTTAATATTCAGATTGAAAACGAGACTTTTCTGTGCTTGATTAATCCACGCAAAATGACACGAATAGTTTTGATCCACTAACGGAACCTTTTCTATATTACTCGTTTTAGATTGCCCAATATCAGGATTTAATGACAAAGCAGGAATACGATTACCATTCCTACCAAATTCCCACTGAATTTTGAGCAACGAATTAAAGTTGGTTGGATCTGGATTGACGCCGCAAAGAACAGGAAATGGAAGCGGTTTCCCAGCGTAAGAGTAAACTGACTCAGACGCAATAGAAGAATCGTTGTGCAGAATGCCAACGTCAAGTTCTAAAAGACTATTGATTAACTGATTAATTAAAATAATTAGGCTTAATTAATTTCCTTACTGTAGCTTGCCCTCAATTCACAAACACTTAAAGAACTTTTTGTTGATGAGATTTTCTGTACGTTGATGTATCGTCCCCAAAGTAGAGGAGAACAAACAGTTCTAATCCACTTTCCAGTCGCTGAATTGCGAATTGGTTGACCGCACTTCGGATTAACATTGATATTATTAGCCGAATTACTCCCTACTCGCACAGTCGCGCCGTCTCCTCGGTTCAAATAAAATGACGCTTCAACGCTTGTAATCAAATAAGCCGTCTTTAGATCGACTTGTAGCCACGGGGAAGTTGACAACAAAGTTGCAGCGCATAAATCGCCCATCACTTCCCCATCTATAGCCAGTGACGCTGAAAACGTTGTCTGTCCTCCTACCAACGTAGCCCCTGGACCATGAGTAGCAACTGCATTCGTCATATCAATTATATCACCTAGAGTAAATTAGACACGCGTCTACTACTGTAGTAATATTAGAAAACAGCTTACAATTTGTATCCAAGCAGTCTTTTGACGACTGAATAGAGGAACAATTGCTACCCCTTAATTGAGCAGTAATCTTTGTCCTTTTTTCGCGTCCGCATGACACCGAACAAACTGACCATGGAGTTGATTGACAATCAACTACAAAGAAATTACATATCCACATCAAGTAATTTTAATTCTGTGTCATCTTACACACTATATTGACCGTTATCGTTTTTGTAGCATTATTTGCGATGTACTCGCATTTGTAGTCACCATTTGGAGAGATGAAAGATTCTAAACGCAGTTTCTTGTATCCGGGTGATGATGAATCATTGACTTGTCGAATATCTGCCGACGTCTTTGTTGAAACCTTTGTTCCATTTGGAAATTTCCATATCGGACGAAAGTCTCCATTTGGTGAGCCGCACGACGCAACTTCACCAATGCTTCTAATAGTATGATTCTTCGTTGTTATAGCAACACCGTCAGCTAAATAAAGAAATATTCTCAACGTAATGCTGTATATATGAGACACTCTCTACCTGTTCTCTCATCATAATACACTTCCACTTTGCATACTTGCAGATTGTCGTCAATGGACGATGAATGGTGACATATTGAATCCAACGAATAGGCGAACAAGAGAAGTTAGTGAAAGTCTTTATTGGACCAGTAGTGGGATAGTTAACTACGAATATCACATTTGTGATCTTTGTTTGAGTCTATAGTTCCGTCTTCTTTGATAGCAGTCTTTCCCACGTAT